>NC_056729.1:1213914769-1214067269 GCF_019279795.1 Protopterus annectens
TATAAAAACCTAAAGGGTGTAGGCAGGGGGGCAACCCCCCTCCACCCCCCCGCTACTTAAATATACCAACTCCGAGACTGCACTACATTGTAATAAACAGAAATCTCCCCTTACGGAGATTTCCATTTACCCGTTCAATGTAATGCACTTTCGGCATTCTCGCATCGACAATATCGTATTCGATATTGTCAGCATTCGAGATGCTGATAGGAACCCGATAATCCACTTACAAAACATTAAGTGGCTGGCCCTCACTTCTGATCCCTCTTCCACCTGCATACAACTATTTGGCTTTACTCTGTTTATCTCCTCTCCCACTTTTCTTCACAAACCCCAGTTCCATACTTGACTGGATTCTTGTTTCGCACCCTAACCTCTACCACAATCCTGAATCCCTACCAGATGCTGTCAGTGATCACTCACCTATTCTTGTATGTAGATACTCCCCCCACCTCATTAGACCCCATAAATTAGCAGACTTCAACCCTCAGACTTTCAATTATATTCTCTTCGCTATCAACTGGTCATTTCTGTCCAACCTCTCTCGATGATGCCATTGACCAATTTAACTCTATCTTCTTAAGCACTTTCAACCCCCCCCCCCCCCCCAGAACAATGAGTCAAATCACGCTGCTAACCCTGGCTCACCAAGATAACCCAATCTCAAATCCTAAATGGAGATTCTGTTTGCAAACTCTGGCAAAAAAACAAATCTCTCGTGCACTACCAAAAATGCAAGGAACTACATAACCTGGCCAAAAATACATAAACATAGATAACCAAAGAAACTTCTACCACAACCCCCTAAGCACTCAATCTAGAAATCCCAAAAACATTTGGCAGTCAACCAAATTCTCCACCCTAGAAATCCCTCTACACCTAATCCCTGCCCTAATAACTCACACCAAGAAACTGCTTCAAGTGTCAATTTATTTTCGATATCATATGTAAACTCATGCCTACTTCTAACACTAACATTCCCTCTCTTCCCAGCACACTTGCAACAAAACTCTCCATTCTCACTTAGTCCAGTCCCCACAAGTTGCATTAAAAATCTTCTTCACAAACTTAAATCCTGTTCCCCATCAGCAGATGACCTACCCTCTCACTTCCTAAAGATAGCAGCCAATTCCATACTCATTAACTGCTCAGTCCGTGAATTCACCATCCCAACTCTTTGGAAGAAATTCCGCACCATTCCTATCCACTAAGGTGGAAACTCAGTGGAACTGTCTAATTTCTGCCATTTCGCTATATTATCCCCACTCTCCAAAATTCTTGAGCACTGTGGTCATAAACAAATCCTGTCTTATCTCATGAAGAAAAACCTCATTGCCCCTACCCAGCATGGCTTTCTCCCCCACCATAGCATCACTACTGCTCTCATCTCCTTTGCTAACTGCATTTCCCTTGCCAGACAAAATAATAAATTAGTGTCCTGCCTATTCTCAGACCTCTCCAAAGCCTTTGACATTGTCGCCCACTCCATCCTCCTCTGTTAACTAATGCAACTTAACATCTCCCCTTCAACTTTTTCCTGGTTTACTAGCTACCTCACTAACAGACAACAGTCCATTAAATGGCTCTCAGCCCTGTTTCGCTTTCTTCCAGTAAAAATGAGTGTCCCCCAAGGCTCCATTCTAGGCCTCCTTCTTTTTAATATATTTACTAACAAATTCCACTTATCCTGTCTTTAGTCATCCCTCATACAGTATGCAGACAGTTCTGCTGTCACCATTGCTGACAACCCATCTCATCTGCTTTCTGTTATGCAAACCTCCTTTAACCTCACTGAATCTTGGCTAACTGACAACCAGCTCATCCTTAACCCTAAAAGACTAAATTTATTTTTCTACCCAAGTCTCTGTATCATCTAAAATCCTCTTTCACCATATTTTCCTTAAATAAAGGCATTATCTCAACGGAACATCATACTAAGCTACTTGGCGTAGTCATTGACTATCAACTCAAATTCAGTCTTCATGTACAGAACTGTGTTAAGAAAACCCACCAAAAACTGTGCTTATGTTATAGAAGCCAAGGATTCCTCACACCTAGCTCCAGAATCTCACTTGCCCAGGTATACTGCTCAATAGTCCTAACTAACCTGCAGTCCTCTCTTCTGTCTAAACTAGAAACCACATATAACAAAGTAGCCAACATGCCATCTAAATGTCATCATTGTATTGCACTCCAGACTCTATGCTGGTTAGAATTTCCTGACCTACTCCTTGATTCTCAACTTCTGATAATCCATACCATTCTAAATGAGCCCTCCTCCTACCCTAGTATATCCACTATTGTCTCCCTCTGTAACCCACCATGCCCCTCAGAAGCTCAGACACATGCCTCTTACCGATTCCTAAAACAAACATATCTCTAGGGCAAAACCTATATTGCTGTCTTCCTGCTCTGTCAAGGAATAAGCTTCCCATGGCCCTTAGAAGCATCACCCATACTAAAGAATTCAAAACATCTCTTCAACATTACCTACACAACACCCAGAGGTGTCTGTGTAACTACCCCACTTAAACCTCCCTCACCCCCTTCTATCCTACCCTTCCCTCTGTACTTCCTTTTTATTTTTACCCTTCCCTCACTTTCCTCTCTCATCCCCTCAAACATGTAAACCACTCCAACCTTCTATATACTGTACTAACTTTCTAGTATTTTCTCTACTTCTCCAACTCTGCCCCACATATCTAACACTTAATCTTCCATTCCCTCCTTACCCTCATTTTTTTCTCTCCCTTTCTTCTTGTATATGACTGACTAACTTCTTAGTCTCTTTAGCCTGTTCACCTAGTCACATTTTTCTCTGTACCTTTGTCACCCTTGCTTACCTTTACTCGCTTCTTACTTGAAACCCCTTTCTCATTAAAATCTCTTCTTAGATTATAACTGTGAAACATACCCATAACATTGATTCTGTACTCTAATTAGATCTTCTGTATTTCAAATATCTTGCCTGCTCAATTTGTCCTTGGAAGCTCTTTCTAGTACTATTGTTAATGCTACCAGTGTATTTTTTCGTCTGCTCTGTAAATGTTTGTCCTGCATGACTTGTAGCTCTGGAACTAATTTTTGTATAATGTTAATATTGGAGCTTATCTTCCCGGGCTTCTGCTGAAAAAGGGCACATGCCCAGACAGACTAACCCGGTCAACAAATGTCAAATAAGTAAAGACCGTTGGAACGTTACCATTAACATCGAGAAACCAATGCATTTATTTTATATATATATATATATATATATATATATATATATGTATGTATGTAAATATAGTAAGAAGTAAAAATGCATCTGTCACAGCCTCAGCAAACAGGCATATATCACCAGGTTCAGTTTTCTAATTGACTAAAAACTTAAAACCACTTAGTTCAGCACAAGTGTCCAGGGTGTCATGCAGAGTAGATTAGAGAGTACATCTGAAGAATAGGGACTCTCCAAAAAGCAGA
The DNA here is from genome assembly GCF_019279795.1 of Protopterus annectens. Classification (NCBI taxonomy): domain Eukaryota; kingdom Metazoa; phylum Chordata; order Ceratodontiformes; family Protopteridae; genus Protopterus; species Protopterus annectens. The sequence continues at coordinate 1,213,918,229 of NC_056729.1, forward strand.
ATTTTAAGTGCTTCTCTGCCTTGTAATTCCTTACTAAATTTCACCTTAGGAATGGTGTTTTAAAAGTAGTGAAGAAGATCCAGAATCGCTTTCTGCAGACTGTTATTACCTTCATCAGGACCAATCTCAGCAACTCTATCTCTGTGTTCTTGTGGCAGATTTAACACCCCAGAGAGAAAATCAGGGCACAGATCAAACATAATCATTAAAAATAAAGCTCTGCACTCCCTGCTGAAGTGCACAGAAACCAGTTGGATTTGGTCTGAAGCACATTAAAGTTTTAAGTGAATACATATGCTCTGCATACACTCCATCCATCCTTCCATTCACCCACAGTCTCTAATTCTCATTTTGCATTGTACTGCATCATCCATGAAAAGGTCTAGTCTGGAGACAAGTAACATTACAGAGTAAAAGGTGCATGTCTTATAAAGAAAAGCCTTGTCATAAAACTGATAATACTGACTGAATGCCACCCAGTTTTCATAAACATGTAAATATATCTGCCAGGTATTCTACTGAAGAATTTAACTTGGATTAACTCTTGCTGCCTAGTTTGTAGGTTGTCCCCTTCTTGCACACATGTGGCAAGGGAGCAACAGTGTGTTCTCAACAGTGATGTCTTCCACCTTCAAGTATTTTAAGCGTGGCAAGTGAATACAACATTGCATTAGTTGGTAACACATTAGGGTTTAAACATACTTGTAAATAACCTTTCAGTATTCACGTGACTTAACTAATCGAAATGCAAAGTTAAGTTTTTTAATGATTTTGCAAAGTAATTGTCTGAATAGAATGTTAATGTAAGAAAATGCTTAACTGGGTTTATTTTACATTTTGTCTTTTATTTATGTAGTTTGCATGTATTTAATTTTGGATGTATAAAGTTAAATAGCATATTTACCCACAGTGAAGCCCAGGTGATTAGGTTATAAATGCTAACATGAAACAATTTATTGTTTGGGAAATTTAATAGATCTGAATGCTCTGGAATTTTGAGACTCCAGTTTGATTTAGTCTGTGTCAGCTTCCTCATAGTAACAATTTCAGCAGATGAAAATCCTGATTAACCCACCGCTGAAGAGTCATTGTAATATTTTCTTAGAGCTTGAATATATTTTTTATATATCACAAATGATTTTGTTTAAATCTGATGCCTAGTTGCTTCAGTGTATTAATAACCTTCAGATTGTAAAAGCTCTGAAGTAAAAAGGAGGGCCGATTATTGAAACTGAAAAAATGATGGACTTAACACACTGATACATAGCTGGAAATGTGTATAAACTGTACGATAATTTGAGTAATAGGAATTTCAATAAGTGGTCGAGTGATGGTGTCTGCAGAAGCAGTGATTCTAACCTTAGCGTCTTGTAGAGACAGTGGACATATAGAATAAGTTTGTATATAATTTTAAGTAGAAGTTCAGGATAGTAAATAAACAGGAGAAAAAAGGAATAACCTTGATACTTTCCCCTTCTCTTCCAAAAGGATCAGAAACTAATACATCAATCAAATGCAGCTCTCATGGCATGAATTCTACAATTGGCCGTATCAAGATCTTTAGAAGTATTTACCGGCACTGAGAAGTATAGAAAAAGTGGGCGTTAATCTAGGACAATAAAACCATTTGTAATGCTACATTATTATCTTGAGTTTGCTTAATGGAAAGGAAACCCAATTGAAAATTATAGCTTAAACCCTTCCACCACCCAGGAGCCAGGACTTTTATATTGACATTTGTTCAGTGAAGTCACCTTATAATTTATTATTTTTGATTTGTGGCATAAGTAGAATAGTATGACATTCATTGAGATGAGATATTAATCTTAAACTACCTCATAGTAATTCATCAAAAACTTTAATCAAGACTGGAAGGTAAGGACTGAAAGAAGATAGCAAGATATGCTTCGCGTGGCACCAGTATTTTTACATTTTACCCATTAGTAATATTGACAGTTTCTTTATTAATTTTACAACTTAAGTTTATCATGCAGTTGAATGGGAGTGCTTGGCAATTAAATACTAATCGAGTAATTGAGTCTTTAGTTGGAGTCCTCATATATGATGGAGAATTTATGGGCCCTCCGTCACAGTAGGGTTCCCTAATACACTGAAGGTGAGACCTTAACCATTAATCCTTTACAGATGTATTTATTTAAATAAAATTATGGCAAGGTTAAACACCAACTGTTTAACTTAGCTAGGTGACAAATGGGTAACATGGCTAGGCTTAAAATGTCCTGCCAGGGATGAAAGACTAGTATTCTATGAACTTGAGGAAGAAAAAACTCAAGGGAACACCAAAATCAAAAGAAAAAAGTACACAAGGAAACTGCAAATCCCCACGACTGAGTGTTAGACTCTCCTAGTGATTTTACAGTTAAAGAATATAGCCTTGTATTGGGTAGTTTAGCTTTGCAAGTGATATGATAGACCAAGTGCAACATGAAGCCTTCAAAAGGAAGAAAGCAAATGGGAGAAAATAATTAGTAAGAGAATGATTACAATAAAGACGCAAACCAAAGGGTAAAAAGGTCACACAGGCAAAATCCATTCAGTAAAAACTGCAAGAAAGACCCAGCCAAGCTTAGAGTCTTCACAATCTAATACCTTGCTACTTCTGTAGAAGAGACCCATGGAATATAATCAAATGGCCCCTTGAGCACATACCAGTGTTTTCAGCTACATGGATTCACTTTTTTGGCTGAATATAGCGAAAAAAAACACCTGAGGAGGAAGTAACTCAAGGTAACACCTTCTTAAAAGTAAAAAGTCAATGGTATTCGGAAGCCATGTTCTGATGGGAAAGTGTTCCATGCAGCACGGTCAAGTGTATGAAGTAATCTTTTGCAGCAAGGTTGAATGAATTGTGACCTGTTAAGCATGAGAATGACTGTTAGTACTGCGAAGAGAGTGTGACTAACTGTGAATTTCTGATGCATTCTCTAGGGGTGGGCAGTATTTTTCTTTTAGTAATTTGAATATGAAGTTGGTAGGAAGGAACTAGCACAAATGGTAGCAATTTAAATGCTTTGATAATATACCAGTGCTGGTGATCATCTTATTGCTCACTGCTTCATTAGCCTTAGGTATGTGGGGTTATATCCTGACAAGGATATAACAGCCGACCAGCTTACAAAGCTTCAGGTCACCTTCCATGCACCCACACTGTCGGGCAGCTCAAGCTGAGCTGACTAAAAGAAAAAGTTTGGGTGTCAAGCCCTTCAGAGATTTACTGCCACTGAAGAGTATGCTCCTCTAAGGCTTTTGAGGATTGATTGTCTGCTTGGTGCTGCTGCTTTGCTGGGTGGACAAGTTCTCTTTGGAGGAAATCCTTCCATTTTCTAACTATTGTTTGTGTTTTACCACTTTCCTCTTCAGGAAAGCTATTTTAATTTTAGGAGTTGTGTTTTAATGAACACTGGACTGTCATTTTTAAACAGGAGCACTCTTTTTCCTGTCTTTTTAAAAGTTTGTAAAGTAACTGAAAAACATTTTTTCTGTGGCTAAATTTTGTTTGTTTGTTTTACTTTTGTGGGCTGGCAGCATGTTTTTATAAGTGCTCTTTGTTGTGACGGTTTTAAAGTAATGTAGTTTTTACCAGCATTTGCTGCTTGTCTACTCCACGAAAGAGACACCATTTTTGATTGACTAAGGAAAAAATGCCCGTCCCACGGCTGGTCCTTCTACGACGCACAACAACAACAAAAAAAAAAAAGTCAACAGCCTTTGCTAACACAGCAGGCTAGCCATTTGTCTCAGATGCAGGTGGGTGTCTCTGCTGTGGCCATTTGTTGTATCTCGGACCACTCATCTTTTACCCCTGATCCCTCTGGTGTAGCTATACATCTCAACTGCCCCTGATTTTGTCTCAAATTTTTGCTCTATCCCTCTTAATTCCTCTTAAAACTGATGACTTTCAGAGAAAAGATGGTGAATTACACTTTAATGACAATAATTACAGTTGTAGGCTTTTCTTTACTTCAGAAAATGTATATTATTTTTTCACATCTTCTCTTCTGTCAGTGTCTCAAGTTAATAGTACTAATGTATTAAAAGTGTCCATGATTATTTCTGGATTTGTCTCTGATTCTGGTGAAATTTATCCTTGACTGGTTGAAAGCTATTGGTGTAGCACCTACATCCAATATGGACTGGAACTTGGCCACATCCTCTGCAGCTGTTAGGGTTCCCTCATTGGGTAAGGGAGAGCCACCCTTGTTCTTGAGAGACAGAGAGGGAACAGAAAAGGCTTCCCTATTTTGTTGGAATGCTGTGTCCATTCCTGGGGAAACAGCTGCTGCTGCTCCTCCTGCTGCTGCCATTAGTGGCACAGTTGGACTCATTTTTCCCTGACAAAAGAAACCGTAAACTAAGCGTGTTTCTGCTCCACCCCAAATTTCCTTACACAGGGGTAGTTTACTGGGTCTGGCTGAGGGTTTAATTCAGACTGTTGATACTTCTTGTAAAATAGGTTTAGGTAAACGAAAGCGGGATGCCTCTTTTCCTGATTTCTCTTTCTGTGAGACTGTTGCTTAAATGTGCCAGTCTTTTCAGTGGGAGAACACACTGAGGTTTCTCAGTCCCTCAGAAAACAACTAGGAGTTGTTAAAGAAGGAATTTCCAGAACAGTACTCCCATTACTTCTGCTCTGTTTGCCTTAGAGGATTTGTTACAACCTGCAGTTTTTTTGATAGTCAGCCAGATGTCCCTAAAAAGGCAAATTGGATGTATAAAGTTATTCAGTCTATTCCCAAATCCTGACCCAGCAGCTGTAACTATAGTTGATCCCACTGTTGCTAAACACTTGGTTCCAATCTTACTATTTCTGATAAGCATGGGGAAAATTATTGACCGGTTTTGGGAAAAAGTGTATACATCTGCAACTTTGATTTTTTTAGAATTTTGAATTGTCAGGCTCCTATGTTAGTCTGTTCTGACTAATTTTAAATCTGTGAGGAAAGATTTGTTTTCATTTTCTTCTTATGAGGAAAACCCTGCATGTGAAGTTGTTCTATCTCGCCGTTCATTCTTATTGATGGGTTCGGAGCCGATCCTCTGCTTCGGCTCTGCCAACTGCAAAAGCTTGAAGTCTTCAACCAGCTCGAGGCCAACTCTCTATCCCATGATGCACCCTGATCTTCCCACAGATCTCGTTTGCCGCTGCAACTTGATCGGATGTTCACCAGTTCTGGCCATGGAATAACTTTATATTTCTGATAAATAACTGTTGAAAATAGCTTAGCCTGTTAGTGATTTAGCTAGTTAATTTAGAGCATAGATAATATAGTTAGATAGTAATGGTCATGTTTTTTAGGCCTTTTTTCTCCCTATCTCTAGTTAGTTTAAGTCTTAGTTTAATTAGTGAGATATTAGTGGCTGTGTTTTTAGGCCTTTATTCTCTCTAAAATTATATTGTGTGTGTGTATCCTTTAAATTAGAGCCCTTCTTTTTCACAGGGCACATAGTTTAACTTAGTGTAAGTTTATACTAATATTAATAGCTATATATTAGTGGTAGTGTTTTTAGGCCTTTTTTTCTCCCTATCTATAGCATTGTATTGTGTGTGTTATCTGTTATATTACAGCCCTTCTTTTTTTACAGGGCAGATAGTTTATCTTGGCTTAAAGTGATATTAATAGCTAAATTTCCTCAGAGCCTTTTTTTTTTTTTTACAAGGCTTTAATGGTTGGTTTGTGTGGGTATTAGTGTTCGAGCCGCCCTATTTACAGGGCAATTCTTGCTGTGAAATGTTACTGTTGTTATTCTTGTTGGTACTTCTGAATATATATATTGTCTCTGATTGTCTCATCAGGAGAAGGAAAAAGCCAAGTCTGGCCTTAAAAAATGCACAAGATGTGAGCAAAAGATATCTATAACCATAACCAATGGACATACTGAATGTTTCTACTGTTTGGGTAAGGTACACCTGCAGGAAAGCTGTGGTATATGCCACTCTTTTAGCTCCAGAGTGTTGCATGAAAGAAAAAGAATACTCATGGATAAGGGTGTGTTAAAATCCTCTTTCCAAGAGTCACTGGATAAGTCTGACAAGCACTCCAAGAAGCCTACGGAACCGACGAAGAGTCCATCAACTTCAAAATCAGCCTCTAGTAAAGCTTTGACATTGGTTCCACACCCTTCGGAATCGACTGTCGTTATGGTTAGGAGCCGGTCCCCGACCTTGGAGCTGGTATCCTACATTAGAATCTCCCATTTTACAGTTGGTGGCTTCATCACATTCTTCACAGGCCTCAGGTAGACTGTCTGATTTGGATGTGGACTGGGTGGGTGAAGAAGCTTCTACAGATAACTGTGCTGGCAGAAATTTTATCGGCACCGGGGGCTTCGGAGCTGACTTTAGTTCCCCCAACATCTTCTGTTCCTCCTTCGATCTGCATGGAAGTTTCGGAGCCGGAGAGCGCAGAATTGATCGTGGAACCCTCTGGACCAACACATACTCTAGGCTTTTTGGCCCCGACTGCCCTGATGTCTTCAGCGCCGACCGAAGGATCTTGGAGCAGAAACTCACTGGTCGGGTCTGGGGAGGATAGTAGGACCGACTTGGTGCTGACTTTACCTCTTGGGGCTTTAGTTCGAGTGAGTTCGGCCCCGACCACTGGCTTGGAGCCCTCCGTACCGGCGCAGACAGTTTCCATCGAATCTTCAAATCCAAGGGATTCCTTTCGTCAGGACCGAAGGGGGCTTTTGACGCTATGAGAAGGGCCTTGTCCACCCTGACGACCACTCCATTAGTTCCGACAGCTCTCTCCCTGAAAGCACTGGTGTCTTCCTCTTCATCACACGCTCCATTAAAACATAGAGATCCTGAACCTGAAGGAAGCCCCATTGGGTGAGCCATGTTCTTCCAAAACCTCTCCAGAAGCTCCCACTGAGGAGGTGCCTAGGAAGAGACTTTTTTAAGAGTCAGCATCTGGACTCTCCACAGGAGTCCGTCACTTCGGATACTGACTTGGATGAGTCAGAAGGGTCCCCACTGTCCCCCTCAGAAGATATCTCCTTTGCAGATATCTTAGAAATTCTTAAACAGAGGGGTGACTGGAAATCCCATAACCCTACTGAGGATGAGTCAGTCCTCTTGAAGGTTTTTGGGTCTCAACCCTCCACCTCTTGGGTGTCTCCACCTTTTGATGAGTTGCTTGAATTACTCACTTGAAGGGCATGGGAGTCCCCAGACACCATGGAGCTTGTACCCAGGAGGCCTAATAAATTTATAACTTGCCCTCAAGATAGAGCTTATGTTACTAAAGGAGTGCCTGTTGATGCTGTGGTGGTGGTGGCGGCAGCCACCAAGAAGGAATTAGCAAAGACTTCTTCTTCTGTTCATCCTCCTAATAGAGAATCTAGGATCATGGACAGATACGGGAAGTGTATGTTTAATTCAGTGGCCATTGTCCTTCGCACGTTGAACTACCTCACACATTTCACTAGATTACAAAGGAATCTCCTGAAGGAGCTGGGAGACATCCTGCAGGGTTCAGTAGTTGTGGAGGTGTCGGACAAGGTGACTTCACAGCTCTCCACTCTTAATTCGATTGTGAACTCGTCCATGCGCCCCTTATATGCAGCTGATGGTACGAGCAGAGCAACGGGTACAGGAATTGCTCTGGATGCGCTTATGTTCCTTTGTGGAACCCTTTAAGTCTTCCTTTATTAACACCCCTTTGACAGTTCATCCCTTTTCGGACCAAAGGTAAAGGAAACACTTATCAGGAGTGAAAAAGACTGAAAGACCTTGTCTGCCATCGGAGTACATATTTCTACTCCGAATAGACCTTACCCCAAAAGGAAGGGGGGTGGTGGAAAGATATGGTTCCATAAATCTCAAGGATCTTTCCCGAACACTCGTGGTGAAACCCCCTCTAGAGGGCAGAGGAGGGAGTAATAATGGAAGACGTCGCCCACATGGCAGAGGGGTTCCGCAGAAACAGGGTGACAGAGATCAGTTCTTTGGCAAGCCCCATCAGTGCTCCTGAAAGGAAGCCTGATTGTCCATCTCTGGAGGCAGTCAGGGGATGCCTTTCTTTGTACCTAGATGCCTGGCTAAAAGTAACAAAAGACAGCTGGGTGCAAAACATAGCATAATATCCAGAGGATGCTCAATTCCCTTTGCCACTCCACCCCTCTAGTATAAAATTTCCCAGACATTCCACCCAGTCACAGGGACCAAGCAACCTTAGAGGTCCAAAGGTTGCTGGAGAAGAGTCATCCAGCCAATCACCGCAGACCAGACAGGATCCAGAACTTACTTAAGGTTCTTTTTAGTTCCTAAGAAAACAGGGGACTGGAGACCTATTCTGGACCTCAGCAGACTAAACAAGTCAGTAAAAAAGACGAAGTTCCATTTGGTCACACTTCAGTCAATACTCTCTTTTCTGGGGAAAGACAATTGGATGTGCTGTATAGATCTTCAGGATGCGTACTACCACATAAAGATGGACAGGCCATCCAGGGATCATCTACACTTTTGGCTGGGAGCCAGCCATTATCAATTTTGCGCTCTGCCCTTTGGTCTCACTGCAGCCCCCAGAGTGTTCACCAAATGTATGGCAGTAGTCACCGCTCACCTGAGAAGTTTGGGATTCCAGGTGTTTCCATATCTAGGGTTGGGAGGGTGGCCTAATGGTTAAGGTGTTTGCCTTACAAACGCAAGGTAAAGGGTTTGAGTCTCACAAGGAACAGTTGGATAGGCTTAACAGTGGCTCTCAAGGGCAGTTAGCTTAGTACTAACCTAAACGACTGGCTCCTCACTGCCACACCAAGCATCAACTCATTCAGGCGAGGGACACAACCTTAAATCTCTGCAATCAATTGGAGATTACCATCAACTCAGAAAAATCTGCCTTCTCACCATTGCAACAGACCATTTTTATAGGAGCAGAACTAGACACAATTTCAATGACGTTAAGTCTGCCTCCAGAACAAGTTGGTCTCTTAAGAAAACAAATATTAGACTTGATTCCAAGGACAAAAGCCCCATTCTCAGTGGTACTCAAATTGCTAGGATCACTGACGGCTGTGATCATAGCCATTCCCTTCGCTCAAATGCCCATGGTCCTTTCAAAAACTCCCAATGTCACACCAAATTATCATAACGAATATGTGCAAGAAGGGCCTTCTGTGGTGGCTGACATCTCAACAAGTAACTTGGGACCTGTCCATTCATTCTACCCAGTCCCACAGCCACGGTGACCACGGACACTTCCTTGATAGGGTGGGGGGCATTATCAGGGAAGAACAGCCCAAGGCACGTGGAAGAAACACAAGGCTCATCTGCATGTAAATGTTCTAGAGATGAGAGCGGTACTTTTAGCGTTGCAGTCCTTTCAAGACTCTCTACATCCGGGAACAATTGCAATTCAGACAGACAACATTTTAGTGGTCTGAACATAAACAAACAAGGAGGAGCCAAATCTTACCACCTGTGTCGAAAGGCCCTGAGAGTCTGGCAGTGGGCAATTTCCACCCAACGCTTTCTGATAGCAACCCACATCACGAGAAGATTGTGTGATAGCAGGCAAGCTAACCAGGGTAATTTTTTGTCTCATGAATGGTCCCTAAAGAAATAAGTAGCAGAACGAATATTCCGCAGGTGGGGCCAGCCTTGCTGCGATCTCTTTGCAACCCCAACAAACATGAAATGCAGCAGCTACTTTGCCCTGATGCCCCAAGGGATGCACTGGTGCACAGTTGGCTCCTGGATCTCCTGTATGCCTTTCCCCCTTTCCCTCTGATACCCAAAGTATTACAGAAAACAAAGTCTCTGGGAAGGACCGTAATCTTAATAGCCCCTTACTGACCTCGGCAAATTAGGTTTCCCTTCCTCCAGCCTCATCTCTTGGAAGAACCATGGATCTGGACCCAGTTCCGGATCTGCTGACCCATTCATCGAGGGCTATTCATCCTTCTCTTCATTCCTTCAAACTGACAGCTTGGCTGCACCATTTCCAACAATAGCCAAGATTTACAACCTCTCAGTGGAGGCCCAATATATTATAACATCCTCTCATAAATCACCCACCAGAAAGTTGTATCTTAGCAAATGGAAGAGATTTTCTCTATGGGCATCTCAGAATGATGTTGATCCTTATCTAGCTCCGATCCCATCTATACTAGAATTTCTGACTAAACTTTTCAACAAAGGAGCTGCTGCAGCAACCATCAGAGTTCAATTAGCAGCAATCTCAAACTTTCATCATGGCTTCCAAGGTTCTAATGTCATGTCACATTGAGACTCTAAAGACTTTCTTAAAGGTACCATTCATTTAAGACCACCAACCAGAAATCCAGCCATGCCACAGAATCTATATTTTGTTCTCTCCTGAATTATATTACTTCCTTTTGAACCAGCATCATCCTGTCATTTAAATTCCTCTCATGGAAGACTATATTTTTGATGGCTATTACTTCTCCTCGGAGGATTTCTGAGTTGCAGGTCTTGACCATCAAACCTCCTTATCTGATTTTACATAATGGCAAGAGTTTCACTCAGAACTAATCCATCCTTCTTACCAAAAGTTTGTTCAGGGACAAATCTTAACCAATCCATTGAGTTTCCCGTTTTCTTAAAAAATACACAAATAAGATGGAACACATTCTGCACAAACTTGATGTTCATAGACAACTCCAATTTTATCTAGATAGAACAAAACAATTCAGATCACCGGATCAGCGCTTTGTTTCCTTTTCGGAGTCAAAAAAAGGTGCCCCAGTGACAAAAGTAACCTTGTCAAGTTGGCTTATCAGATTGCATTTCCTTCATTTATAGTTCAGAGAAAACTCCCTTACAGCAGAAAATAAAGGCCCACTCTACTAGAGCTCTTTCAACTTCATTAGCCTTTTCTGCAAGGTTACCACTAGATTCTATTTGTGCAGCAGCTACCTGGTCAAAACCTCACACCTTTATCAAACATTACAGAGTAGACAAGGCCTCCAGGGACAGGACCTCCTTTGGTTCCACAGTTCTGAGGAACATTCTTCCGTGAGCCACCCGAGAAAGATGGTGCTTGGGATACTACCCATCAGTAAGAATGAATGGTGAGATAGAACAAATTCACATAAAGAAGTTATGTACTCATGATAACGGTCCATGTGAGTTGTTCACCTCGCCTTCATTCTTAAGTTCCACCCTCCAACCCCCATCTACCCTACTTGAGGTCCGTCACCTTTGTTATATGGTGCATTGTTTCTTATACAGCTCCGAGTGGCATATTAATGGTAGTAGGTAGTCAGATGGCAGCAAACAAGATGTGAGGGAAGATCAGGGTGCATCATGGGATAGGGAGTTGGCCTCCAGCTGGTTGAAGACCTAGAACTTTTGCAGTTGGCCGAGTCGGAGCCGACGATCGGCTCTGAACCCATCAGTAAGAATGAAGGCGAGATGAACAACTCACATGGAACGTTATGGTGAGTACATAACTTTTTTTTTTTTATTAGTTTATTCTGTTGCACAGGTCATTACTCATTGTTTACTGTGTGTGTGTGTGTGTGTGTGTGTGTGTGTGTGTGTGTGTGTGTGTGTGTGTGACTCTGATACCTCTTCCAGAGTGATGTCCACTGGCACTGTTTTAAGGAGGTCTGCATGGCTGCATTCTCTGAGCCTTCTAGATGATGATAAAAGTGAAATTTTAAATACCTCTTTGGATAAACATTTAGTGTGTGGCCTTTCTGCTGCAGAGGTGATCAAAAAGTGTAAGGAAAGGGGTAAGCTGACCCAGGCAATCCCTAAGATTTTTCATCTCTCCTTTTCCATGTTTTCCTAGGGATTCTCTAACTCCTCATTCAATGTTAGCAAAAAAGGACAGTCCAACATGTCTGACTATTCAAAGACCTTGTATCCCCTCCCACCCTGACCTCCTTTTCCCCCCACAAATTCTGGATTTCAATTTTTCTCTTGGCAACAGCTTCAGACAAATGGGTTCTGAAGACCATTCATCAAGGTTACAGATGGCATTTGGAGGAAATTCCTTCTTTCCAGGTGATCCTCCAGATCAGACTGTTTTGTTTCCACCAGTCCTTTATCACATGCTGCCCCAAGGAATGGTAGAACTAGTTCCTTGTGACCAGGTGAGGAAATGTTTTTATATAAGGATGTTCTTAGTGCCAAAGAGAGAAAATACTTGGAGACCTGTTCTGGATCTTTCTTTACCAAACCTATTTGAGATAGTGCCCAAATTCAAAATGATGTCACTTTACAACTTGTTACCACTTCTTCCTTTTTCAAGTTTCTTGGTAACACTAAACTTAAAAGGTAGTTATCGCATCCCTGTTTCTCCAGCCTTCAGATTTTTCTTAAGGATTTATGTGTCTGGATCTCGTAAAGCTCTTCATAGTCAGTGTTGCAATACTGATTCCTGGATCTTCCTGCCATACAGAAGCCTGCAGTTGGCCTATTTTCAGACTCTTTACATCATCTCTAGCCAAAGCATGTCCAGAGACCAATGTCTAGATGTTAGGGAATAGCAAAGGCATCAGACTGTGCCATCCTCAGTTTCTTTCTAGTAGTGCAGTCCGATGCATTTCATGTATGGATCAGTATGCTCTCAATTTATCTGCTGACTCATTTTCTTCCAGAGAACCTTCTTCCAGTAAGATAAGTTCCCCACAGGGGAAATTCCTCTACTGATTTAATGTTCAAGCAAGTCAACAATTGCTTGAGATGTGGAAAGCAAATCCCACATAAAGATTTTCACTCATTTTGTTTGTTCTGCTCAGGGTCTCAGCAAAACATCTCTAACTGTCCTGACTGCAAAATTCCATGTGAAAACTATCAAATGTAGGGTCAAGGTACTAGCTGCCCATGTAGAGTCCTTTTCTTCTGCTTCCTCAGTGGTATCTCAATCCACTGCTACCGTAGAGTCTCTGCAGACTTCATTGTTGGCTAGTGTCATTCCAGAAAACAAAGATAAAAAGGTCAAGGACCCTGACATTACCAAAAACAGCTTCAGCTAGAAGTCTTAATTCGACTGACAACCCAGGTAAGATGACTTTGCAGCTGCATGGTTTGGTGACTCCTTGGCCTGGACCCTCTTGTGCGACCCTTCTGGAGGTCACCATGAATTCTGGCCTATCGACAACTGCTATCACAGCACACACTTCGGTTGGATCTGAGGTCACTTCACAGGCCTCAGCTTCCAACATCTATGCCGTGGGTCTTGAGGGAGACTTTGGCTGTAGCTTCGATAGTCAGGAAAGACAGAGTCATGGTTGGATGATCGCTTCCTCTGGACACCCCTTTAAATGGACACCCAAACCGAAGTGAGCCACTTCATTTTCTTTGCCACTTCCTTAGACTAGTGTTTCTTAAACTGAAGCCCAAGACCTCCTTAAAATAGCACAGGAGTTTATGGCCTTTGTGAAATCTAGAGAACCCTCTCATTCTTCCACCTCTGAGGCCTCCCTATTTAAAAAGCAGGAAAGTAGCTTTTCAGGAGGACAGATTCCTCTACCTCTGAGGATGAAGAGGAATTGCTTTACTCTGGCCACTTGCCATCTCAAACTTACCCAGACTCCGACTATGATGACATCTTGTCTTCTGCCTCACCCTTGACAACCTTTTCTTCTGGAATACCGTGCATAAACTGAAGTAAGTTTTCAGTTTGGAAAATAAGCAGTTCTCTCAGGCCCAGACCCACTGCAGTGAACTGATAAGCTAGACATCACCAAGACAGCTGGCTGTTTATTCCTCCTGTGCATGTGGTATGAGATGATGTCTTTGAAGATGTTGCTTTACACCCTGATTTTCTACCCCCTGCTTCTAAGAAACTAGACAGGTTTTTCAGAGTGCTTTAAACTCACAAGCACCCCTGCAAAATCCCCCAAACTGGCCCTTCTTTAGTCTCACCTTTGTTCATTGAAGAGATTTGCGCTGCAGATTGGTCTACTGTTCATACCTTTGTGTTGCATTAGAAGTTAGATGCACAATCCATATCACGTACATACTAAGGCTCCTCCATTTTCAGGAATATCCTTCCTTAAATACATCTGAGTTTTTTAGTAGCTTGGGAATGTGGCCCAGTGGTTGAATCGGATGAAAAAGACAACATTGGATATGAAAGTTAAGTACTTATCGTAATGCTAGATCCATGTTGTCTTGTTTCAATTGGTTCAACATCCCTCTAGCCATCCCCAAGGCTAAATTGCCATCTTTAGACCCCCGCCCAATGGGTTAGACCTGACCCAGAGACCTTGTCTTTTGAGACAGAAATTGACCATTTTTCACATTTCATCTGCAAGTTTTGCTATCAAGTGGGCCCATGTTTACATTTTTTGGGAAAGGATTTATACCTAAAAGCAGGCTTATTCATTCTGAGATAATCTGAGGAACTGAGGGAATTATGGGTGGGTGGGGAGTTAGAGCCCTGGATACAAGCTTCTGAAAAGGCGCCACAGTCTAATCTGATAATCCATTGGTTAAACTGGACAAAACAACATCACAGATCTAGCATTATGGTAAGTACATAACTTTTGCTTATAATTTGTGTATACGTGTTGGCCAAAAAAGAACTTCTTAGAGAACATTACAGCTGGAGTAGAAGTAAGATAGCGGCTCAGATGGCTAATGAGATGTTTAGAACTTTGTCATAGAACATTAATGGAATGAAAGACCCCATCAAAAATAAGGTAATTTTTTTGTAAACTGAGCAAGAAGGGGAGAGGATTAATTACCCTAGCAGTAAGAGGGACCTCTATAACAATAGAGTGGTAAAATCTGAAAGGGAGGCCATATATGTATTGGTGAAATACCTCTGGATCAACAAAAGAATAACTTTTGCTAATGCGTATAATCTCCAATATCAAAGAACAGAAGGAATTAAAGAAAACCTTTAGTGACATAATCCTTTTTCAAAAGGGGATGTTATGTATGTGGGGAGGCTAGCCTCATTATCAACAAAGTGGATTCTGAGAGGGTGCCCAAGAGGGGATTCAATACTATTAGAAGGTAGGTTCCTAAAAGCATACATGAAAATATTTGGATTTGTATATATTGCAAAAGTGATAAATAGGGACAGAGAATACAATTTTTGTTTTCTCAAATATAGGGATTTCTTGGGCAGAATGTATATAGCCCACAAACATGCTTGTGTGGTAAAGTACTTTTTAAAGTAAATCACTTAATTGTCCCAGATCATTCAGCCTAGACTTTACAACTGTTAGGACTAGAATTATGCCAGGGAGGTAATTACAGCACAAGTATGGAAGATAAACCCCTTTATGAACTGGAAAAAACAAATTGTTTGAACTTACTGAAGTAAATGACCAATCCCCTAGAACATTCTTCTTGTTTCACTGTTGCAGTCATCACATTTGGGTTATCTGCCTGCAGGTAGCCCTCAGCCGGCCTGAATACCAGAGTCTTGGATTCCTGCATCGGATGCTGTCTCTTCTTCCATGACATCAGGTCGTCAGGGGTGTAAAACATGCAGCCGACACCATTACATCAGTCTTTCTTGCTGTGCGGTGCCCGAAGCAGAAGCAGTTTGCAAGTGCCGGTTGGCCGACTCCTGAAATTTTCGTTTTCGAGTTTCAGAACCAAAGTCTTCAAAAAAAGATAAGTACCCCGTTGGGGATCTTTTTTCTTGCTCCAACCGATGTCAGTAAAAGTTAACAATTGTCTTACCTGTGGAAAGCAAATACCGCTCTGAAGGCACTGGCTTCTGAGGGTGTATTCAGGCCTGCAGACTTGCATTTTAAACTAACGCCATCTTCTTCATCCAGGCCTAAAACTCACACCACGCCTTAAAAAAACGATGTCCAAACGGCATGCTCAGGCCCATATGCCTAAAAAACAAATGCTTAGAATGGCTGAGGACCTTATTACCTTAATTAGGGGAAGCCAGCCTTCCCCTCTAAGAGACCTAGAACTGATTTTCCTTCTGATACTTCTGATCCGGTATCTGATATTTCTGTTCCCTCTGATTACTAGGATTTGCCATTATCTATCTATGAGGATTCTGATGCAGAGGATTCCATTCCCTCTGCTTCCTCTCCAGAAGATTTTTCTTTTGGTGAAACCTTGCACACTCTTAGGGAGCATTTCCGCTGGGAAAGCCAGGATTACTCTGACTCCAAAAAGAGGCTTAGGGAATTCTTACTCCTTCCTCAACACAGGCCTTTAGCGATCCCTCCTGTTCTGGACATTGTAGATGATGCTTTCTTGGAATATAGCCTTTCCCCAGACACTTCACCTCCAGTGCCCAGAAAACCTGACCGGTATTACAGAGTACCTGACTCACACATGTTCCTCTTCAAGAACCCTACTGCAGATCAAGAGACCATTTCCCAAGGACCAAAAGGCATTAAGGCTGCTGCTGCCGCCAAAATCCTACCCCTTCTGATAGAGATTCTAGAGCCTTAGACAGATGGAGTAAGAAGGTATACTCTTCTGCTACTTTGTCCATTAGGGCTTTAAATTCCCAGTTTCATATGTTAAAGTACCAGCAGCATATTATGGGACTACCCAAACAGAAAATGATGTTGATTCCTGACTGTGCTGAACACAAAGAATTACAGGATCTAATGCATTCTGCAGAACAAGTTGGTAAACATACTTTGCAATGTGGTTTTTACTCTTTAGAAGCATCTTGCAGGGCTGCTGTCACTGGGTCTGTACTTAGAAGGCATGCTTGGCTTAAGGAGCAAAACTTGCCAGATCGTGATAAAGCTAAATTACTGGATGCTTCCTTAAACTAAGACCCCCAGTTTGGCAACAAAGCAGAAGAAGTCCTCAAAAGGATGGAGGAAAAAGCTAAATCTATGCAAACTGTTAAAAGATTTCCTACAAGTACAGCCTTCCAGATTTAGTAGACATTGGTCTCTAAAGAATTGGTCCTTTCCAGTCTCTTCCAGGCCCTCTCAGTCCAAACCCAGGAACGGTTGACCCACCTAGGTTACAGTCTCAGACTGCGCACAGATCTAAGCAGTGGGGGGCTCCCACTACCAAAGCAGGGAGCAGTAAACCACCCCCCTACGGAAAAATGGCACAATGACTTAACCTCAGCCCTCCCAAGCCCTGCTCAGCTGCCTTCTCGCTTAGGAGGAAAGCTCGTCCTGCATGCAAAAAACTGGGAACTCATTACCTGGGACAAATGGGTTTTGAATAGTTTCCCAAGGATACAGATTCCACTTCCACTCCCTACCAACCCCAAATGGTTGGCCAGACCTACCCCCAAATCAGTGGGCGGACGCGCAACAGCAGGTTCTCTCTCTCTCTCTAAGTATCAGGGCTATTCAACCTGTCCCAGCAGAACAAAGGGGACAAGGTTTTTATTCAGGACTTTTCCTGGTACCCCAAAAAGACCGTTCCTGGCATCCTATCCTGGACCTCTCTATTCTAAACAACTTTCTGGTAATCCCAAAATTCAAAATGCTAACACTTCAACAGCTTCTTCCTATGCTAGGCAAAGATGCCTGGTTGGCAGCCTTAGACTTAAAGGAAGCTTAACTGCAAATTCCAATAAGGGAATCTTGCAGGGAAATATGTACGCTTCAGGGCAGGCTCCATGCACTATCAGTTCTCTGCACTTCCCTTTGGCTTATCTACTGCGCCCAGGGTATTCACAAAGTGTCTAGCTCCAGCCATTGCATTTTGCAGGCAGAGAAATATTCATATATACCCATACTTGGATGATTGTCTGATTCAAGCAGAAAGCCAGGACTTGCTATTACAACATCTGGCATTTGTAAAGAAACTTCTAACCTCTCTGGGGTACACCATAAACGAAAAGAAATCTCACCTAGTACCCTGCCAAACAGATTGTATTCCTGGGAGCAAGCTTGAACACAACTTCCCAGATGGCTTTCCTCACTCCGGAGAAACAAGTTCATTTATTTGTTTTATTTTATTTTACATTTGTTAACCGGGGGTGTCTGACTGAGCCGAAAAGGCCCTTTTTCAGCAGACACCCGGAGAGAAAAGCTCCACAAAGAAAAATTACAGATCCATTTAGTTATTTAGACAATGATCAGTATACACAAATTACAAAAGACATGTTTTTACAGTGGTATGCGGCACATCAACAGTTACAGTGGAGAGAACAAACAAAAAAATATTAATTTAAAAATAAAGGTAATTAATAGATTTGTGGTGTACAGCTGAAATTTGGAACATAGGTAGAATACATACATAGTACACAGGTACACTACATGCATTGTAGATTAGCCAGTGTTTGTGAGTAAGATTGAAAACTATTGTCAAGTACTCTGGATTTAGTATGTATACCTTATCCGCTTTCACTAACCTGGGGAGCAGTCATGGCACTGCCAACTTTGCTTAAGATGTTGCCTGATGAGGTCTTTAAAGGAAGCTTTGGATGATGTGTTTTGAATGCTAATGGAGACAGAGTTCCATTTTTTAGCCACTGAACTACTATATAGCACATCTCCAAAGCTATTGTAGCTGTTGGTGACTTCTAGTAGTAGTTTGCTTGATGATCTAAGAGGCCTTTTGGCTGAGTGATGTACTAGGTTTTTGAGGGCAGGACACTTATTATGGAGGTAATAGATAGAATGACAGAGGCAGAGCTGATTGTAGGTTAGGAGGTTGGGCAGTTCAAGCCAGTGGGGCTGTCTCAAAGCAGTACAGTGATGAGTTCTTTATGAACAATTTGCAGCAAAGCAGGCAATTCTGTTATAGCAGGCTACCATTTTGCTTAGTTCAGTTTTGTTGAGATTAGTCAGAATAGGAGATGCATAGAGTAGGGTGGATAGAAGTTAGGAGCGAGCAATGGCTAATCTTGTGTTGTTGGTAAGAAATGGTTTAATATGGTAGAGTGATCCCAGTTTGGCATGTACTTTTTTAATAGTTAAGTTGAGATGACTATCAAATTTTAGGTGGCAGTTTATGGTTATTCCCAATAGCTTAGCCTGTGCCATTGGAGCGATTGGAGTAGCATTTGTGGAGTAGATAGTGAATTGACTGTTATCAGTGTTTTTGTTAGAACTGGTTATAATCATAAGCTGAGTTTTCTTTCGATTGAGGATAAGTTGGGCTTTGGTAAGGTAGTTTTTAACGTCAGAGAATGCTAGTTGAGTTGTTTGCAGGAGGGTGGGAATGTTTGTGCAGCACAGATTTAAGGTAGTGTTATCTGCATACTGAATGATAGATGCATGCTGTGTGGAGGTATGGAGGTCATTTGTGAAAACTGTGAATAGTAGTGGTCCTAAGATAGAATCCTGTGGGACTCCTATAGTTATGGGCAGCTGAGGAGAGAGGGAATTTTCCCATTTCACAGCTTGGTACCTGTCAGTTAAGTAGCTTTGGAACCAGGTAAGAATGGAATTTGATAGGTGATATTGGTTTAGTTTGTTTAACAGGATTTGGTGTGAGACTGTGTCAAATGCTTTGGACATATCCAGAAAAGAGTTGACACCTGTGGGCCTTCATTTGTGAGATGGTTTACTGTATCTGTGAAGCAGAGGAGGGCTGTAGTGGTACTATGGGCAGGTCTGAAACCATGCTGAGTAGGTGACAGGATGTTGCTGTCTAAGAGATAATTTAGCATCTGGGTATGGATGCATTTTTCTAGGATTTTGGCCAGGGGGGAGAGTAAAGCAATGGGTCTGTAGTTAAGTTCAGTGGATGTCCCACCTTTATGTATGGGTGTAACATAGGATATTTTCCAGAGTTTGGGCACATAGTTTTCAACAATTGATCTGTTTATGAGACTGGAGATGGATAGCAGTAGCATCTGCTGTGAGTTTCAAGAAATAGCTGGGGAGTAGGTCGGCTGCTGTTGATGAGGTTTTTAGTTTGGAGAGCATGCTTTTGATTGAAGGTGGTGGAAACTGTTTTGAGGGTAAAGTTTGTATTAGTGTTGTTTGTGTTGGGGGGGGGGGATAGTGAGAAAGGAACTGCCCTGTGATACTAAGGATAGAATTGAGTTCACAAAGTGGGAGTTTAATTGTGTTTCCATAGGAAATTTAGTGTCAGGGGGTGGTTGGTTTGGGGGTAACCTTTTGGGTGGATTTTAGTAGCTGGTTTACATTTTTTCCACAATTTTTGGGGGTTGTGTTGGTATTTAGTTTGTAATGTTGTGTTGTAGGATTTTTTTCCAGCCTAATGCATTTTTTGCACAGTTGCGCAGTTCTTGGTACTTAGTTAGGCTTTGTGTTTCTTTGTTTTTTTGATAGTAAAGCCAGGCAGTGTCTGTGGACTTGAGGATTTGTTTGGTTTCTTTACTGAGCCAGGGGTTTGTAGAGGTTCTAACC
Organism: Protopterus annectens; assembly: GCF_019279795.1. Taxonomy (NCBI): domain Eukaryota; kingdom Metazoa; phylum Chordata; order Ceratodontiformes; family Protopteridae; genus Protopterus; species Protopterus annectens. The sequence continues at coordinate 1,213,938,458 of NC_056729.1, forward strand.
TTGATTTTGTGCAATGGAGCGACAGTGTCTAGGTGTTGTAGAAATGTTTTGTTGAAATATGCTACAGCTTGGTCAAGTGGGAGGATTTTTAGGGGGGTCCAGTCACAGTTACAGAGTAAAGTGTTGAGGACCTCAGGAGAGAATTTTTTGTTTCTAGTGGATATATAGTTAGTGGTTTTGCATATGCTTGTTCTACTACGTATAAAGTATATTATGATGTGGTCACTTAAGGTGTCTGGGAGACTGCCTGTGTGAGGGTACAATGTGGGGTTGTTAGTTAGGACCCAGTCAAGGATGGATTCCCTTTTAGATTTTTTTTATCACATCTAGTTGGAATTTGAACTAGCTGCTGGTAGCCATGGAGATTTATTAGATTACTTGGTGTTTATACAGGTGAACCAATCTAGGTTGAAGTCCCCCAGAATAAGGGTTTCTTGTGAGTATGTGGAAAAACACCAGGATAAGAAGTCTTCAAGGCTAGCATGTGTATTACCAGGTGGAATACAGATCACAGTTGTGGTGATGACCTTTTTAGGGTGAAGTTGAGATAAGTATGTCCCAATTATTGGGGGAGGGGTAGGAGTTTGGTAATTGACGGACAGTTAAGTTGGACTTGTACAGTAAGGCAGTTCCACCCCCTTTACGAAGTGGTCTCTCTTGTCTAATGATATTGTAGCCGGTAGGGAGAACGTCTGAGTTAGCTATGTTTTTATTTAGCCAGGTTTCTATTAAAGCAACTATGCCTGGGGACTAGTGTGCTATTGTGGCCTGGAGTTCAGCTATTTTATTTTTGATACTTGTAATATTAATATTTAGCATTAAAAGATGGTTTGTTTTGCTGCTGTTGTTGATTTGCCCAGGGATGAATATAGTGGGGGTGTTGTGTTCTGACATTTGTGTTGGAGCAGTTTGTGTTGGACAGGATGGATTTGGGCCTTGGTTGGGGTGGATATCCCCACTTATGGTGAGCCTGGTGTTAAAATGGTGATACAGATGTTGGAGTTTGGTGAGAAGTGTGAGAAAGTATTGTGTTTTTTGGGAGTAGGAATGAGAGCATATGTGTTTAGTTCTGAATTGGTCCGTTATGTAGTTCTTGAACAATTGTGGGCAGATATTATAATGTGTGGTGTCTGTATATGAGAGTGCATAATGTAGTGTTGTGCTACTAAGTTTAGGGATATTACTAGAGTGATAACCTGTGGTGTTGTAAAGAATTATGAGAAGACAGACTAGACTTAGTTATGTGATAGTCATGGTTATAAAGTTTAAGTTGGTTCTAGGTGGGTGGTCTGAATAGGAATTACAGGGTTGCACTATATGTGGATGGGGAAGTAGTGTGGGTGATGTAAAATAAAATGCCTAGTGGGAATGAGAGTGATTGGGAGTATTTTTTGTGTGGAGCAAGTTGGTGTGGTCTAATATATGACTTGAGCTGTGATTGGTGGAGGTGATGTGAGAGTGAGCTGTGGGTGTGGCTGTGTTTACTATCAATGTAGAGGTAGTGGGGGGATAAGGGGGCAAGGCAGGGGAGCGGAGAGAGCCTGAGCATTAGCAAGGGTGAACGGATCAGGGCAGAGCCCACCAAGACAAGAGAAAAAAGTAAGTATTACTTTACAAATCTGAACACTTTAAACAAATTCCTGAGGTCTAATGGCTTACCAGCAAGCAGAATGTTAGCTGTACAGAATTACCAGACAGCCTTTAAAGACCGCATTCTTCCAGGACAATAATTGTTCAAGACAGACAACACCACAGTTATGTGGTACATAAACAAGCAGGGGGGAACCCACTCGTACCATCTCTGCAGACTAGCCATGGCTCTGTGGAGCACAGCCTTGAGCTACCAAGTGCACCTGCAAGCTCAGTTCCTGCCAGGCAAGCTAAATTCACTGGCAGACGACTTAAGCAGAAATCTCATGGACCCACACGAATGGAAACTGGAACCCAAAATATTCAACCTCTTGAAGACTCCAAAGGTAGACCTGTTTGCCTCCCCTCAGAGCTACCAATTGGACAAATTCTGCACAAGGACTCCCCACAGTCAAGCTTGGAAAGTGGATGTCCTGCCCTTTACCTGGGAAAGCCTCTCTGTTTATGCCTTTCCCCCTCTGCCTCTTCTCTTGAAGGTTCTGCTAAAGATCAAACAGGACAAGCCAGGGACAATACTGATTGCGCCAGATTGGCCACGCCAGCACTGGTAACCCTCTCTTGCACAGTAAGACACTGCTGGAACCGTGGCACCTGCCTCAGACCCCTTCCACTGCTGTCCCAGCAGGTGGGCCCAGGTTCTGCACCCTCAGCTTCAAACCATGAACCTTGCAGCCTGGCTAATTCATTGAGCTCTCCAATAGCATCCCTCAGTAAGCAGGTGCTAGATGTCATTCTGGAGGCAAGGAGGCCTAGTACTAGAAAATCCTATGCTGAAAAGTGGAAAAGAAACTGTTCCTGGAACCAGATTCAGGGGATGGGCACAATGGTGCCCAGCTTACCTCATATTCTTCAGTACTTAACAGAAATGCTCCTTACGGGCCTATCCTTCTTGTCAATTAAAATTCATGCCTCTGCCATTTCATTTCATTATAATACTGAGCCACCCCTCTTCTCTCTCCCTCTGCTAAAACAATTCCTTAGAGGGGCCAACAATTTAAGATCCCTCAGGAGAGCCCCTACTCCAGACTGGGACCTTAACTTTGTATTGGAAAAGCTCACTCTCCCTCCCTTTAAACCAGCTGCAACAGCAGAGTTGAAATTCCTTTCTTGGAAAACAGCATTCCTTCCAGCCATCACTTCAGCAAGAAGAGTGTCTGAATTACAGGCCCTCATGACAGTGGGAACCCTTCATTATCTTCCATGCAGACAGGGTTTCTCTCAGGACCAATCCTTCCTTTATGCCGAAGGTGGTGTGTAGTGTGGTCTTAAATCAGTCCATTCACTTGCCTACTTTCTTCCCTAATCCACAAAACAAAGGAGAATGAATACTGCTTTCTCTGGGCGAGCACAGACAACTTAGATTTTATTTGGACAGGACTAAGCCTCTCAAAAAATCTGAACAGCTGCTAGTTGGCTTTGCTGCAGATGCAGAGGGGAAGGCCATTTCAAAACCAACCTTTTCCAAATGGATAGCCTATTGCATTCATTTCTGCTACAAGCACCATGGAAAACCTACCCCACAGGGGATAAGATCACATTCCACCAGGGCTGCATCTACCTCTGCAGCCTTTCTCAGAGGAGTCCCTACCAGGGACAGCCTAGAAGCTGCTACCTGGAGCTCTGTACATACCTTCATCAAGCATATTACCACATGACTCTTTTTTTCTAAATCCAGAGCTGGTTTTGCCACTGCAGTCTTGCAGAGCTTAATAGCTGGCCCTAATGCTCTTTAACTTCCTCCTCCCATCCTTAGCTTTGAGAATCAACCCAAATGTGATGATTGCAACAATGAAACATGATGAGCATAGTACAGTTGTGTACACTTACCATAAATGTAGATGTTTGAGTGTATTCACTTTTGCAGTCCTGGTTACCCTCCCTCCAGCCCCCTGACTTCTCTTGGCTCTACCTTTCCTTCTTGTTTGGTATATTTAAGTTTTCTGGTGTATTTGCTTTTTGATGGAGGTGTACCATAACATATAATTGCTTCCCCTTGTGTGGGGGCACCTGACATCTGGGGCAAGAAAAACTGATGTAATGGTGTCTGCTGCAGGTTTCATACCCCTGACATCCTGACGTCATTGAAGAAGAGACCGCATCCGATGCAGGAATCCAAGACTCTGGCATTCAGGCCAGCTGAGGGCTACCTGCAGGCAGATAGCCTAAATGTGATGACTACAACAGCCTAAATGTGATGACTACAACAGTGAATACACTCAAACTTCTACATTTATGGTAAGTGTACACAACTGTACTTTCTGAAACTTGACAAGCTGGAGGACCCCTTTTATCAAGGAAATATTTTGGCAGACCCATATAGGTGGCAGTACACATCCCTTATGTTTGGATCAATCCCCCAGCCCTCCTTTTCAGTCCCCCCATGCAGCCAAGTTCTTACTTCCAGGCAGAAAACAAAGGACAGGTGAGCAGCTGCTTAGTGTCAGCTGCAAATGCAGAAGTTGTTCCTTCTTTTCGTCTCTAAAAACTCGGGGAAAGCAGCTGGTTAGCCGCAAATGCGGAAATTAAGCAGCTCGGCTGCACACAGGGAAGTCACTTTCTTCTTCTTTTTTTTTTTAATAAATTGATTGTGAGAGGAGCAATATTTTTTTTTAACAAGGTCACTAATGATGATTGAAGTCTAGGTGAACTCACGGACCCCTGGAATGCATCGTATAGACCCCAGTTTCGGAAACACTGCCCTAGAACACACAGTTGAAGTTAGAAAAGTTAAAGAGAGAGACAATGCTGAAATGTAAAGAAATGTGTGAAGGTATTTTAATACTTTATATTTAGAATGGCAGGAGATACTTTATATTTAGAATGGCAGGAGACTGCGGTGGTGGTGCTGCAGTAGCGTTGTCGCCTCTCAGTAAGACGTTGTCCTGTTTGATTCTCAGCTAGAGCGTCTTCTGTATGGAGACATGCGTGAATGGGCGTACCTTCGTTGAAGGTTGTGCGTCAGAGCTGGCAACTCGGCAAGTAAAAATCTACTGCCAATCATTAGCGGACCAGAGTTCCGCTGTGGCGACCCCTAACCGGGAAAAGCCTACCCTGGACCTCGCAAAAGCCTTCGATACAATACCCCACTCGGGCATTATAGATAAGCTCACCAGCTTAAATATAAACCCCTATGTCACTAGATGGGTTACAAACTGGCTCAAGGACAGAACCCACATGGTTAGAATTGCTGGAGCCATGTCAGACTCCAAACCAGTTACAAGTGGCGTCCCACAAGGCTCAGTCCTGGGACCTCTCTTGTTCGGTATATATTTCTCGGCGGTACAGGCCAACACGGAAGGACTGTGGCTGACCAAGTTTACAGATGACTGCAAACTGGGCGCCATAATCAACTCTCCAGCCGACACAAGCATCCTCCAAAAGGGCCTCATAGAAACAGACAACTGGTGCCAGAGCCATGGCCTCAAGCTAACGCCAAAAGTGTATAGTCATCCCTTTGGCAAAAACAAAGTGCCACAAATTACCACATAGGTGGTAATCCATTAAGTACAGAAGAAGTCATTAGGGACCTGGGGACCCAAGTTGATAGCAATCTCTCATTTGACAACCACGTGGCCAAAGTAGTTAGAAAAACATTTTATATAGCCCACCTAATCATGAAGGGATTCACATGTAGATCAGGGGAGGTCATCGTGCCTCTTTACTCATCCCTCATCAGGCCCATAATTGAGTACAATGCGCTTTTGGATGTACCTTACCAGACACCTGCAGCAACTGGAAAGACCCCAAAAGTACCTCACCAAGAGGATCAAAGGGCTCAAACAGATGCCATATGCTGCCCGGTTAAAGAAACTCCAGCTCTACTCAGTGGCATACCGCCTGCTCAGAGGCGATCTGTGCCTGACTTATAAAGCCATGTCCAGCCCGGAATTAATGGACATGCTGCACCTCAGAAAATCCAAATCCCATCGAGCTACGCGCTCGAGAGACTTGAACCACAGCACTGAAATAAATAGGACATGCTGGAGGGACAGATTCATAACCCAGAGGCTCCCTTCACTCTGGAATAAAATCCCAGTCCAGGTTAGGCAGAGTCCCACATTGACTCTCTTCAAGAGGAATCTTGATGAGTGGATGGGAGATCGTAGGTTTACCCCGGCTATCACTTCTGTGTCACTGTTAGACAGAGGCACAGTATACTAACCTCAAAAAAAGGCATAGCAAAATTAATTTAAAATGGGTGGCGAAACACACTCTGGCTAGGCTTGTAAATGCCCTAGGGCAGATAGCCTAGTATGAACCTATGAACCACACAACAGCATATTTAGAATGGCAGGAACAAATCTATGGACATCTAAGTGAAGGGGAGAAAGAGTGGTGCACTTAAAGAAAATTAAAGCATGTGAAGATAGGGTCAGTGATCAGACCAAGTTCATGACCGTGACATTGAGGCAAGGATGTTTTAAAAATGCACCTAGATTACAACAGTATTTAGGTCATTTACCAATGCAGCAAAAGGTAGAAAGGGGGCCGTCAAGAATACAAGAACCACAGAACCAAGAGACCAGTACTTTTAACTAGAAACTTTAAGAATATCAATTTTTTTAAGTTGTTTTGTAAAATATGCTGTGGAAAGTAGGCAACTGGTATTAAGTTAGATATGGAACAATATGCAACTAACCTGGACTAAGTTCATAGGTGAGTATTAGGCTAATAGCCCCAGGGCACCTTTTTCAGCCTAGCTATGCTTCTCAAATGTATCTGACAAGTGTTTATGTTCATCTCTCACCCACAGCAAAGCAGTACCATTAATCTAAGCTGTCCCATCAGGAGCACCTTTCAGACTTTCCAGTGACTGGTAATCTCTGGGAATGCTAAGAAGTAATGTCCGTGTGTTCCTTCTCTCACCAGGAGAAAAACAGAAGCAATAATCCCAGCTGCTTCCTGAGAAATGGTACCTAGTCTCATCATTGATTGTAGGCTAGTTCCTGATGTTACAGATTTTAAAATTAAGATGGAAAAAAGGATAGCTACTTTGAAATTTGGAGTGTGTATTATGTGAGTGGGAAGGTATGAAGCAGAAGAGAAATCAGGCTTTGAGCCCTAAGGGCAGGCCTTCTCAGTTGATCTCTCAGTATCCATTAGAATGAGCAGAGATGAGATGAGACTGGGAGAAGTATCAAAAGTCAGATTTATAATAGAAGCAGGCAGCTGAAAACTCACAAAGTTTTAAAAGGACAGTAGGGATGGGACAGGTGGCTGTGAAAAATCAGATGCAGTCAGACAGCAGCAGAGCCACACAGCACTTCAGCTAAATAGTAATGCATGCATGTACTTGCATCTTAAAAGGAAATATATTGATCAGCTCCTCCTTTCCTTTTCAGTCAATGAAAGTGAGTTCAGTATTAACAACTCATTGCCTTTCAAAAACCTGACTGCTGATGGGAGAGCCCAGCCAGCATACCTGTTGTAAATGGAGCATATATCAAAAGAAGAAAGTGTGTCCGTTAAAGGACCATTGAGCACCCAGACTTTTCTATTGGCAAATGCTACAGTGGGGAGAGCAAAATACAAGAAAAATCAGGTATGTTCTGCAAAAGGAAAGAAGGGAAAAATGTACTTGATTTTCCTTTTGTTTCTGAGCCGTCCTTAAATATAAGGAGACTTTTGTACTTCTCAGCTTTTCAGATCTTTGCAGAATGTCCAGATTTTTGCCTCATAGTTTTGGTCTTTTGCTGTTAGATGTTTTCTGTTAAGCCACTGGTGATGGAAGTCATTAAGTAATGGCAGACAGTTGAGGTATAGACTTCATATCCTTCAGAAAATGCACACTAACAAAAAACCTCTCAATCCAGTAACATTCTAAGTTCATAAAAGCCGTACAATCTGTCCCTGTCCTTTAACCTTTTTCTCCCCCCATTATGTTTGACTTTGTCCAGATTTCTTGCATTAAAAAAAAAAATCGGCATCAGAAATTCACTTTTTCCTCTGCTGCTTCTCACTTTCCGACAACTTATCTCCATTATTTTGCTACTTAAGATAACATGCTTGGGTTTTGGAGGGTGACCTAATGGTTAATGTGTTTGCCTTACAAACACAAGGTGCAGGGTTTGAGTCCCACAAGGGATAATTAGCTAAGCTTAAAATGGTTCGCAAGCCTAGTACTAATCTATGAACCAATGAAGTTGTATTTAAGCATCATTAAGTATATTTCAGGGCTGGAAATGCATTTTATGTTAGGCGTTTGTGTAAACTTCATGGCAGTTTATCTTCATTAGAAACTAAAAGGAAAGCCTAGCCAAGCTAGAGTTTCCACTATTGTGATTCCTTAAACCTCTTGTATTAAAAGAACATGGGAAATATGCAAGTGATCCTTTAAGGACATCAGGTATTTCGGCTATATGGCATTTCTGAATGCCCATGATTTTTTTTCTTTTTAAGTCTGTTATGGACAAATTCAGGCCAATAAAGCCAACTTCCCACTAGCTGTGGACATGCATGTTTCAGCCGTCTTACAGCTTCATCAGCACAACATAACGGGACTGTTGTCTTCATGTTTTTTTTTTGTTTGTTTGTTTTTTGTGCACTTTCTTTGAAAGGGATTTAGAGTTCTGACATGTTTTTTTGTATATTGCTTGAGTTGAATTGCGGTGGACTGTGAGGGGAAAATGTGTGCTGCTTGTGAGCACTTGTCTAACAACTTGCCTTCCGACCGACTCTCCCAAGCAGCACTTGCCAGCAAATCAGGCTTCTTCCTCAGCTGCATGGATTCTTTAAACTTGCCTTGCTGTTTGTTCTCATGCTGCACCTAAAAGGAAAACAAAATAAAATGGAATAGGAACCCTTGCCCACACCACATACACAGACAGTGCCTCAACTGCTGGTTGGATTACTCTGCAGTGACCATTGTTTCTCAGAGAACTCACTGGTTTCTCCGGGTACTTTGGTATACTTTGTTCTACTGTCATGGTTCAGGAAATTTAGACACATTATCTGCAGCTGTTCCAGTGTCCAGTCCAAGCATGTCTTCTTTGTGTCTTGGAGTTTCTCCAGGAGGGTCTCCTCAGTGGGGCCAGTGAAAGACAACTTTTTACTCAAGATGAATTGCCATCTGTCAGTTGGTTTCCTTTCAGGTATGTCCTAAGAATAAAATAAAGAAAAGGTTAGACATTGCTTATCCAAATACATTTTGTCTGTTCATAAGGATGACTTTCTTAACCAGGCTTTCTATCCTGGAGAGTAAAACTTCATAGCAGAAGACTAACTAGGTCAATATATTCCTGAGGAAGATGTTTTAGAGGGTTCTGACATAGAGATGGGGCTTTTCTTTACCTGATTCTCAAGCCCCAAGACTCTGATACATCTCCATTAGATGATTCTTCCTTTTCTAAGACTAGTTCTAGGAAGAATTAAGTACTTTTGTGATAAGTGGATATTCCCCATAAAATGGGGATATATGATATGCTGCAAGTGGATTTACCTCATTCTTCACCTTTGCCTCCTATTATGCCAGCCTTGAAGGCTGTGTAAATGTTGCCCACAATAACCCTGACTAGCAGCCTTGAGTCCTTCAGAAAGGCACAACACTTAATTCCTTCCCTTCCACTGTGGACAAGAAGGTAAGGTATTAGATTTCATAAGAGAATCTCCTCCTTCCAGTTTATTCTATCAAATATTAACAGCTTCTGGGATTGTTTTGTCAGACTTTCTTCAGTAGATAGGTCCTGTTCTTAATCCTGCAATTTCTAATCTGTATGAAGTTTCTAAACATGCTTTGAAGAGTGTGTCTTGTATTGCAGATATTGTGTCTAGGGCCACTTCTACTGCTACTACTACTACTACTACTGCTACTGTTTTGAGAAGATACGTCTGGGTATGATAGTGTTGTCGCCTCACGGCAAGAGGTTTTCTTGGTTTGATTCATGGCTGGGGTACCTTCTTTGCAGAGTATGTATGTCTCCCTGTGTTTGTGTGGGTTTCCTTTAGGTGCTCTGGTTTCCTCCCACATTCCAAAGACATACTATAGAGGGATTGGACACTAAATTGGCCACAGGTGAGTGTGCAGTGTGGAACAACTAACTTGGTAGAGCTAGACTCTCAGTGGTGTAAAACTTGGCTCTGTTATGATTGACAGTGGTGAAGTACCCCCCACCCCCACCCCACCCAGTCCCATGCCCAAAAATGGGAAAAAGGGGATTTGATGGCTGGATGGATGGATGTACTCAGGCATTTTCTGTTGGGGCAGTATCTCAAATTTTAAATTCTAGTTTGGACAAGGAGGTTTTATTTGGACCTGCTGCTACTCAAGATTCTCAAGCAATTTGATGACAGTGGGAAATTAATTTGAAGGTTTACTAAGCTTTTTCAAGCCCCTTATTATAAATTATAGAAACCCTCAGCCTTTTTTTTTTTTTTTTAAGACTAATGAATCCCTGCTATTTTTTGGCAAACAGTGAACAAAAAATGGCAGAAGGGAAGAAGTAAAAAAAAAAAAACAGGGACCCTTTCAAAAAATAAAAAAGACTAAGCCTTCTGAATGACTATAACCCCCCCCCCCCCCCTCTCTCGCATATCTAAGTCTGTCCTGTTGACTGGTGATATGCAAGTTTTATGGTAATATTAGACCTAAAAAGTGCTCATGACATTCTCATAGCCACAGGGTTCAGGAATGTTCTCAGATTCTACATCTGGCTCACATTATCATTCCTCTGGATTACCCTTTGAGTTAGATGCAGCTCCTGAAGTTTTAAAAAATCTTCTTCAAGGGATAGCTTTTTGCAGACTGCAATGTATTCATATTTTTTAAAATGACTTGCTGATCTTTGCCGAGTCTTTTGCCAGATGTCAGGAGTCCTTAACATTGGTTTCTTCACTTCTTACCAGTCTGGGCTTCCAGATGAATGTTCAGAAATTTTCCTTGACTCTGTCACACAAGGTTGTGATTTTAGAATGGCTTTTAGATACTTCTCTTCAAAGGCATTCCTAGCACAGGAAAAGGTGATTTGAATCTGGAAACTTTCCTGATCTTCTCAAAATCAGACTGAGCCTTCAGCCTGATAATATCTCCAGATTCCATGGTTCATGACCTCTATCATTCTCACAATTCCTCTTGCCAGGATTTTACATGAAATTAAATGTTTAAAAAAAATGTGTACCCTACTTCTTATCAGGGATTTTCAAATTCCAATTTAAGACTTTATCATAAAGAATTGCATTGGTTGAGACGATAAAAAAACTTGTTTTTTGCTTGGGGGAGCGGTTTCCATAGGGGTGGACATGTAAGTTCTGTGGAACAGTTCAGACAGACCAAAGTATGTAAATGTCAGAGATGTTATTAGTGACACAGTCTATAGAATCTCTTCATGACCATTACAGGTGATTACAGACAATTACACAGTGATATGGTACATCAGCAGAGGGGAACCAGGTTTTAACCCCTTTGTAGGCTGGCTATGATATAAGCAAATCTCTCCTTTTTGAAATCCTCTGTAGGAAGCACTCTCCGTTAGGCAGACAAACTACTGTACATCAAAAATAAAAAAAAAAAGTGTTTGTAGCTGCTCAAAGAGCTGGCAGTGCAGGTCATCCTATAGTATGCTACTAAATACTCTCACTTGTACCTTTAAGTGACTCTCCCCTACTCCTTCCCATCTACTAAGGATCTGGTATAATTGATAAGCTCTTCCCTGTTATCTTGGTTTCAGGCCTGGTGGATATTGGCATCCTGAGGCAGTGTAGTAACTGCTTTATGTTTACTGACCAAAATTTAATTTTAGAACAGATAAACTGTGTGAGAGATGTAGATACACAGTGTCATTGAGGGAAAGCTCAGTAATGCACACACACACGCAATGCAAACTTGGTTGTTAGCAATACACCCACTACCAACACTAAGGAACACACAGACCCACATATGCAGAGTTAATCCACATGTATTCTACCTCAATCTCTCCAAGACCTCCTAAAAGCATCTGTCAGTGGTCCCTCACCCTCACAGAAAAGACCGCCCATCACACGACACATAGTATACCAGCTTCCAAGCCCGTAAGGTAGCACACCACACAGCCAAACTTTCTAGTTATTGGGCATTCCATTGTAAGACATACTGATGCCCCCTTTACCAGGCTAAACAAGGAGAAGATCACAGTAAGCCAGGATCCACCAAATAATGCATGCATTTAGGTATTTAAACTGCAGGTGCCAGTATGACACAGTCATAGTCCATGTGAGCGTAAAAGACCCAAGGCATTCCTCACTAGACTATATGAAGAGAGACCTGGTGGATCTCTCTGAATGTGTTTCATGTGGGTAAGGATTTAGCCTTGAGTAGCATCCTGCCATCACCAGTGATCATGTCACAGTTTCAGCAAAAAATTATTGACTTCAACAATTGGCATAGTTTCTAGTGTCACAACAAGAGGATCCGATATCTGACAGCCTTTGGAGACATGATCAATAAATCATGATGTTTTGCCAGAGATGGTTTGCACTTGTCACCACTTGGCTTTTGGATACTGGCAAAAACTTTATCTATCCCCATAGTGCTTTTTTAGGTAGTGCCAAATTGTTAAACTCTCCAACATAAAAATCGCACACAACTACCTAAAGCTTCTGCTGCTGAATGCTAAGAGTTTAAATAAAAAAACTGCACTCCCAGGAAGCACTCCTCACCCTAGAGAACGCAGACATGTGGGCAGCGCAGAGGTCAGCGTAGTCGCTTCAAAGCAAGAGATTTTCTGGTTCGATTCTCATCTGGGGTGCCTTCTGTGTGGGGTCTGCATGTCCTGCTTGCATTCACATGGGTGTACTCTGGGTGCTCCGGTTTCCTCCTACAATCCTGGGGTTTTGTCTGGGTGCTATGGTTTTCTCCTACAATCCTGGGGTTTTGTCTGGGTGCTACATTCCAAAGACATGCATTTGGAGAATTTCTTCCAGGGACTCTGCTGAAAATGGGCTCTGTCCCAGTTGGACTTTCCTGATTATCAAATGTGAAATAAGTAAAAATGTGTGCAGTCACAGAAACATGGTTCAAAACCATGGAAAGCACACCAACTATCAAAGGCTGCAATGCCTTTCATACATTTTGATCCCCCTTAGCTCAGGATAAAACAAAGGGATTTATTCCTGTTTAACTGAATTTTTTATACTGTGAGTTCTGTTTTTGTCTGTAAGTGGTTAATCTATGCTTTTCTGTGAGTTTTGCTGTTTTCTTAGCCCCTAAATTGAGTAGCATAGTCTGGATACAGGTTTGCTGCATCCAAAGCTGTTTGTTTTTGCCTTCTCTGTTTATGGCAGGCATCTTGAGTTTGCCTTCTGTGTTTCTGGCAGCTGCCTTGTGTTGGTAGAGGCCTATCTTCTCTGCTAGTGAGAGTAGCAGGGCTGCCTGGATCTTTTCTGGCACAGGCTGATTGGTAAAGAAAGCAGGGGCTAGCAAGATTGGCTTAGTTTTGTGTTACTAGAATCTTCTATTGTTGTGGTATTTAAACCCCGCATTTGAGATGGTTTGGGCTTGTTTGTGCATTGCACACCACAGCTGCACTGTTTTTAACCTATTGCAAGGTATTCCAGCTACAATTTTTCCCTTATTAGCACTTGTGTGGTCACTTAGTACTCATCTTGGACGTTCCACCCTTTACCTCCGTAGCTCTCTGTGGCCTCTCTTAGATTCTGACCAATATGGATGGCCAATTTCCTGTGTTTTTTCCTGGCAGTCTGGTTGATATGGGCATCCTGAGACAATGTAGCAACTGCTTCATGTACATGGGCAACCCTCTACTACTACTACCACTTAGGAACACAATTTGTGAGAGATGCAATTACTTTAAGAACACAGAGTCTGTGCTGTCCTTCACAATCCAGTGTATCTGGGACTGAGAAGGTTGTCAGCACAACACCACACCTCAAACCCATCCACATCCATATATAAGGAGGTCCTCAACAAAAACATACCCAAACAAAAGAGACCTCCAAGGCAAAAACACACGCAAACTCCACAGCCCACCACTCCATACACCACACCCACTCAACACATCTGTGTTTCACAGCCACCAAGGCCTAATCATAAACAAACATATTTAGTCACAGAAGACTCCATTGTGAGATGCTCAGATGTACCTACTCCTCACCAGACTGGATAAGGAGAAAGTCATGGTTGTCAAGTGCCAGAATCCACCATATCACACATGTGCCGGAATCCACCATATCACACATGAACTCAAGTCTCTCAACGACAGATACTGTTATGACAGTCATACTCCATGTTGGTGTGAATGATTTGATACGTACCTTCCTGGACTATATGAAGAGAGACATGATCGAGCTCGCTGAGTATGTGTCCCAGGCAGGTATGTCCCTAGCCTTAAGCAGCATTCTACAGTCATAATGATGCCTCAATGCAAACAGAAAGTGATTGACTTTAACAATTGGCTTAGTTTCTGTAGTCATTCCAAGGGGATCCCGTACCTGACAGCCTGGGAAGACATGACTGACAGACCATGATGCTTTGCCAGAGATGGCCTGTATCTGTTTCCCGTGGGCTTTAGGCTTCTGGCAAAGGCTCTTGCCTCCCCCATACTGCCTTTTTTTAGGCATTGCCATGAAGTCAAAACTACCAACATTAAAATCTCATCAAAATGCAAATTAAAGGTCATGCTAAATGCCTGGAGTCTAAACATGAAGCTGCACTCATTGCAAGCATTCTTAACCCAGGAAGTTGCTGACATTTGTGCAGTCACAGAAACCTTGTTCAAAGCTGTGGAGAGCACCCCAGCCATACCAGGTTACTCATCCTGTCGTACGTTCAGACCCCAAACCGTGGGCAGCAAAGCAAAAGGAGGTGGGGTTTCAATATATATTAAAGAGACACACACCTGTAGGCTGGTCAAACAATATGACGCACAGGAGACACTCCAGGTGCAGTTAACCATTGACAAGACCCCTGTTCAAATCATAGCTACCTACAGGCCCCCAACTTTGAATCAAGATGCCCACTCCACCTATCTGGACCTGTTCGAATCTATTAAGATTCAACCTTTTACCCTGATCCTGGGTGAATTTAACTATCCAACCATAGATTGGAAGAACTACTCTTTCCAAAACAGAAATGCCCAGAGATTCCCTGATTTAGTCAATGCAAATGCCTTGGACCAGCTGGTCGACACCCCCACAAGAGATGATAATATCTTGGACTTGGTATTAATCAGCGTGATAGCCACTGCAGCATCCCTACAGTGTCATCCTACCTGGTAAGATCCGACGACACAGCAGTCAGTTTTGAAGTCACCATCTCCCCCAACCCCCCCCCCCCCCATCTAGGGTCAAACAAAACAATTCTACAAAGCTGATTACAACCTCTTGAGGGAAGGTATAAACAACTTCACAGCCTTCTCTTCCTTTGTAGGAAGTGGCACAAGTATCCAAACCTACACCAAAGTACTATACGAGCATTTGTATAGTTGCATGGAATCAGCAATACCTGACAGGACAAAATCCTCTTCCTCAAGGAAGAGTAAATCTGTCTGGTAGACATCTGCAATAAATAAACTCTATAATAAAAGGAAAACATTGCTGTCCGGGACCAAGGAGGAGCAGGTGCCTAATTGGAAGCAGTCTCTCCTTAGCCTGAACAAGCAAAGAAGAGCACTTGTGAAATCCTGCAAAGCAAATTTTGAATCCAAACTGGCCACTTCTGCTGAAGACAGTCAAGGCCTTCTTCACATATGTCTGCAATCTCAAAGGAAGCACTCAGATCTCCTCAGAACTGGTGGTCAAGGACACCACATACACAAATGCCATAGATATAGCCACCCTGGTGGCAGATTCTGCAAAAACTTCACACCTCTGTCAATCCCCCATCAGTAAATCAGGAGATCCCCAGCACCTGCCCCCTCCCCTTATGTCTAGGGAGCAAGTCATCACTACCCTCTCAAAGGCAAAAAAAAAAAAAATGCAGCCTCCATGGGACCCGATAAAAACCAAGGCTGCATTATACATTAACTCGGGCAGGAACTTGCAGCACCGTTAGGCATCCTATTCTGCCAAAGCCTGAGTACTGGCTTCATCCCAGCCAAGTGGAGGACAGCCACTGTCATCCCTTTGCACAAAGGTGGAGCATCCACCGATCCAGGGAATTATAGACTCATCAGCCTAACTAGCCTAATCTGCAGGGCCATGGAATGGATTATCATGGACCTCATTAACAAGGATGTTGGCAACCTACAAACCCTCAATACCATACAGTTTGATTTTGTCAAGCAGAGGTCACTTGGTTGACTTTGAGACAGTCACCAAAGCCATGGACGAGGGGAAGACTTGTGCACACCACCTACCTTGACCTGGCCAAAGCCTTCAATGCTGTTCCCCAGTCTGGTATAATAGGCATTAATCCGTATATTACCAGATGGGTAGCAAACTGGTTCACTGATAGAACCCACCTAGTCAAAGTAGGGGAAGCCACCTCAAGCAGTAAACGCATAACGAGCATTGTACAAAAGGGATCTGTTTTAGGGCCAAGGGATCGGTTTTGGGGTCTCTGTTTGGGATATACTTTTCTGAGGTGCATGCCAAAACCAGTGGGCTATGGCTGACCAAGTTTGCAGATGACTGCAAGCTGAGCGCTGTCTTCAATTCCCCTAGTGATATGGACATCCTCCAAGAGGGTCTCCCCCTAACAAATGACTGGTGCCAGAAACATGGGTCAAACTGAATTCCAAAAAATGCATAATCATCCCCTTTGGGGAGAGTGACACACAAGTTATCACACTGATAAACAAGGTCTTAAGCACGCAGTCAGTCGTGAGGGACTTGGGCACCCAGGTTAATAGTAATCTGACTTTTGACCACCATATTGCCTCTGTTATACCGAAGGCTTTCTACATGGCCCACCTCATTAGGAAGGGTATCTCATCCAGGGACAAGGAAAAAGGAGGGCATAACATCCCTGTATTTTTCCCTTATAAGACGCATTATTGAGTACAGCGCCCATTTCGGCATGTACCTCACAAAGCACATGCAGCAGCTGGAGAAACCACAGAGGTTCCTCACCAGGAGATTCCAGGGCCTCAAGCATCTACTGTACATAGATAGGTTAAAAGATAGGTAAGGGAGCTAGAAATCCTTATAGATAGTAACCTAAATTTTGACCACCGGATAGCTATGAGTAAAGAGGAAATCCTTCTGTGTGGCTTAACTTATAAGTAAAAGTATGGCATCAAGTTCAAAGGAAGTCGTAGTGCCATTGTACTGTAATCGAGTACAGTGCTCCCTTCTGCATGTACCTAACCAGGCACTTGCACCAGTTGGAGCAGTCCCAGATGTTTTTTAATAAAACAAATTCATAGCAGAAGATGCATTGTATGCAAACAGAATAAAGGCCCTATCGCTTTACTCTGTCTCATAACATTTTTTTGAGAGATGACTTATGCCTGACCTATGGGGCATTCTCTGATCCAACCCTGTTGAAAATCTTATATAATCGGAAGAAAAATTATATGAGGGTTGTGCATCCCATGGACCCAAACCTTATTTGCAACTCTTAACAGAACTTGCTGGAGAGACAGATTCTTATCCCAAAGGCTACCTCATCTTTATAAACTTCCCATCTTCGTAAAACAAAGCCTGTCCCTCACTGTCTCCAAAAAGAATTTGGATCAATGGATGAGGAACTGTAAATTCATTCCCAGGGTACTGCCCATGTCCCTTATGGCCTGAGGCAGTTTGTAAAATGACTCTGGGCTCCAACACCCAAAGACTTACTTTCCTGATAATACCTCATCCCAGATCTGGGGATTTAAGTTACAATATTATCATGTCCTGGGTATTATTGCCTAGGCTTGTAAAGGCGCTTGCACCATAAGCTAGTTATCCCCTATGAACCTGTGATGGCTTGGGAGTTAGCTATAATGCATTGTTTAATCCACTAAGCATCTTTCATACTGTCAGAGCAAAATGTAGTGGCATGGAAGCTGAGGAGGGCCAGGACCAAGCTTCACAAATGGAAATTGAATGAGGATGTCTTCCAGGAATAGATCCAGTTGTGGGCAACCCTTGGATAGATGTGTTCACCTCCTTTCAAAACAGACAACCAAGTACATTCTTCACCAAGACTACTTGCAGGCAGGCTAGATAAACATATTTATTTTAAGTCCTGTGGTTGGGAATGTTCAGATATACATTTTTACCCTTTTCACTGTTATCCAGGGTCATTCTGAAGATTCAGAAGGGTTCTCCAAAAATTGTGCTGACTCCCTTCTGTCCTGGGCAACATTGGTTCTCCCTCATTATGGAATTGGCCGGGTGCAGTTATAAGTTTCTTCACAGATTGGATCTACTCACACAAGAGAAGGGAAGTTGGACACATCCTAGTCTGAAGCAACTTCAGCTGGCTGCTGGATGATTCAATTCTAATACCTTTTAGGCACCATTTTTATGAAGATGTGCAGAAGGTACTAACTGAGACAAGAAGTCCTGCTACTAGAGATGTCTGCAAGAAAGTGTACAAGCTGCAAACATTCATGGTGGGTTAACCCTTTTGCTTTTATATACATAAGGATTATTTGTAGAAAATATCCCTTATATGTGCCCATACTACTTTGAGTGTACCTTGATTCTAGCTATATATCTCCTTCATTTCTTTCAGATTGTGAATGGCCCAAAATACAGATTCTATACATCCTGGTCATGTTTTTGCAACTGTGGTATTATCTTGTAAGTCCTTAAGGAAAGATATACAGCTGTACTATTCCTAGCGTGGGACTGGAAAAGGACAACCATTGTCAGTTCAGACAATTTAATTTGATTGTTCATTACTTTATCCTTTTTGTTATTCCCACTACTGTAAATCATTTCCAGGCAGGATTAAGGTACATTCTAATAGAGCTTTGTTTTCTTTGATGGCGTATCAGAAAGGGATAGACTCGAGACGCATTCTAGAGGCAACTACATGGTCCTCACTGTATAGTTTTGCAAAGCATTACTTACTGGATTCCTTTTTCAAGTTCGGGAGTAGCTCTTGTTCCATTAGCCTAGTAATCCCCTATGATGGCTTGGGAGTTAGCTTGGTTAGTCAGCCATTCTCCAGGGGCTTCTGGAGCCGTATCCTTCCTCCTCCTAGGTTGGATAAGCTCTGGTAATCAGCCCATATAGCCAAAGGCTATTATAGCTAATACAGTTGAGAGTTGCACTTAGAATAACAGAAGATTTTCAGATTCCTCACTGCTGCAGTAGTCGTACCTATCCTCTATTTCCTTACATTATGTAGTTAGTTGTTGGGATAAAGAACTGTATATTTATATCATTTTGGGGTTTCAGGATGAATAAGCTTTCTCTGTTTTGTCAAGAAAATCCTGAAGTTGTCTACACTCTGACTGCTGATTTTCATGCAAGGAGCTAATCAATGAAGAGTGTAGGCTTGAGAGGGAGCCAGAACCTCTGCAGACTTAGAGATAGATAGCTAGACTGGGCTGGAGTAATGTAGTGGTAGAGTACTGTACTCCCAAAAACTGTCCGGTTGTTGTATCTTGGGTAGGATACACACCACATAGCAAAAGGCTACTGCATTAGTGTGGAATTGGAACATAAAATGTTATGGTATGTGCAATTTGTACACCTATACTTTCTTGAGATGTCCATAGACGGCAAAGGTGTTACTCTGAGACCAAGACGATCAAGAAGACTGACCAATTGTCACCTTTTTATGATTATAAATTGTGTAGCCCTGTCTCAAAGCAGGCCGTTTGTTGGTGGATTACACTGTTTCCTTTTCTTATCCATTCTATGGGAAATCCCTTCCAGGCCAAGTTAAAGTGCATTCCACCAGAGCAGTAGTATCTGATGATGTCTTTTTCAAAGATGTAGACTCCTTATCTGTTTTAGAAGTGGCCACACTTTTACTAAGCTGTGTAAGATTGCTGAATTTTCTAGATCCAGGACTAGATTCACCAGATGTTCTTTGTGTTTTACTATTGCAGTTATCACATTTGGGTTATCCCTGCTGGGGTAGCCCTCAGCCGGCCTGAAAAGCAGAGACTTAGTGTTTCTGCGTTGGTTGCTGTCACTTGAAGACTGACGTCAGGTCCTCAGTGGTATAAAGGAAGGCAGCCGATGCCATTACATCAGTCTTTATTGCTGTGGAGCCCAAAGCAGAAGCTGTTCACACGAGTGCCGGTCTGCTGCTACCAGAGTTTCATTTCTG
Source organism: Protopterus annectens (assembly GCF_019279795.1). Lineage (NCBI taxonomy): Eukaryota > Metazoa > Chordata > Ceratodontiformes > Protopteridae > Protopterus > Protopterus annectens. The sequence goes on from NC_056729.1 coordinate 1,213,958,256, forward strand.
AATTGAAGTTGAAGTCTTCGAAAGCCAAGTACCCCATTGGGGATCCTTTTTTCTTGCACTAACCGATGTCAGAAAGAGTTAGTAATTGTCTCGCCTGTGGAAAGTAAATACCACACCGGGACTCACACTCCTACTTTGTCACTTGTTTAGGCCCAGAACACGACGTCCCTCATTGTTGGTTCTGTGCTTTGTTTAACACCAGAACTATTAGTCATCTGGCCCTTTTTGTAGCCAGATATTTCCGTTTATATCCTCAAATTCCGATATGGCTTCCGTAAGCCATCCGACAGCTGTGATGGCTTAGTGGTTAACTGCTGTGACTATAGTGTACAGGGTCCTGGGTTCAAGACCTGAAAGGGCTGTTTATTTCTCTTTACGTATTAGGATTCTGATGCAGAGGAATCTATTCCTTCAGCCACCCCCCCCCTTTGGGGAAACACTGTATACTTTAAGGGAGCATTTCAGATGGGAGAGTCAAGACTACCCACAGTCTAAAAAAAGACTCAGAGTTCCTGGACCTTCTACAGCACAGGCCCTTAGCCATCCCCCAGTCCTAGGTGTAGTGGATGATGTATTCCTTGAATCCAGCTTGACCCCAGATGCCCTCCCTCCTGCTCCCAGAAAGCCAGACAGGTACTACAGAGTCCCTGACTCTCACAAATATCTCTCTAAGAACCCAACAGCGGACACTGAGGTCATTACTCAAGACCCAAAAAGGGGGTTAAAGCTACTTCAGCTAAGAATGCCACCACCTCAGACAGGGATTCCAGAGCACTGGATAGATGGGGTAAAAAAAGTATACACCTCAGCTACTCTTGCTATCAGGGCACTAAATTGTCAGTTCCATATGCTTAAATATCAGCAACATACCTTAGAACTCCTTAAACAAAAAAAATCATCATTTCTTGCATAGGCAGAATCTAAAGATTTACAGGAATTAATGCACTCTGCTGGTCAAATAACTAAACACACTTTGCACTGTGGTTTTGATGCCCTAGAAGCTTCTTGAAAGGGCAGCAGTCACTGGATCTGTCATTAGAAGACATGCATGGCTTAAGGAACAACCTCTGCCATACCATGTCAAATCAAAATTGTTGGATGCACCTTTGCACAAAGACAACTTATTTGGTACTAAAGCAGAATAGGTGTTAAAAAAAGATGGAAGAAAAAGCAAAATCTGTGCAGACTGTTTTTCTTACAGGTACAGCCCCCTAGGTTCAGTGGGCATTTTCCTTCCAAGCACTGGTCCTTTCCTGCACCTAGTAAACAGGGCCGGCCTAGACCCCGTGGAAACGGACCTCCAAGACAGCAGTCCCATGGGCTGCAAGAGATGTTAGCAGTGGACCGCCTCCACTTCAAAACCAGGGAGTTCTAAGCCACTCCTTATGGTAAAAACTCACAATGACTCACCCCCCTCCCTACCTTGCTTCTGCCCACCATCACATACTCCTAGGAAGAAAACTCTCCTTTCACTTGAGCACCTGGGCCACCATTACCAAGGACCAATGGGTTCTGAACATTGTGTCTCAGGGGTACAAATTCTCTTTCCACACCCTTCCAACCCCAAAGGGGTTCCCAGATCTATCACCAAATCAGTGGGCAGAAGCTCAAATGCAAATCCATACCTTGCTCTCCTTGGGAGCAGTAGAACATGTTCTTGCAGAGCAGATAAGCCAAGGCTTCTACTTCAGACTTTTTCTGGTACACAGAAAAGAGGGCACCTGGCGCTCCATCCTCGATCTATCCATTCTAAGCACCTTCCTAGTGGTCCCAAAATTCAAAATGCTCACCCTCCAGCAGCTGCTCCCCATGCTGTCCAAGGACGCTTGACTAGTCACCCTGGACCTAAAAGAGGCCTGCCTCCACATTTCCATCAAGGAGTCCTGCAGAAATATCTTTGCTTCAGGGCAGGATCTCAACACTTTCAGTTGTCTGCACTTCCCTTTGGCTTATCTACTACTCCCAGAGTTTTCACAAAATGCCTGGCTCCGACCATTGCTTTTTGCAGACAAAGAAATATTCAAATTTAGCCCTACTTAGACTGCCTTATTCAGGCAGACAGCCAGGAAAAGCTGCTCAAAGACCTGGCCTTTGTAAAGAACCTACTAACCTCCTTGGGGTACTCAATTAATGAAAATAAATCCAAACCTGTACACACCAAAAGGATTACCTTCCTGGGTGCAAGTCTGGACTCAGCATCCCAGATGTCATGCCTAACACCAGAGAAACAAAGTTTCCTATCAGCTTACATCTCTCAACTGGCCACAAGGCCCCAGCTTTCTGCAAGGAAAATCCTGCAAGCCCTGGGGTTCATGGCATCTTGCATACTCCTTATTCCATATGCCAGACTGCATATGAAGAAACTTCAGTGGTGCCTAAAAGAGCCTTTGGTGTCAACACACTCAAGATCTGGAAACTCTTATACCTATTATTCCTTGCCTGAGGGAGGAATTTCTTTGGTGGGCAACAGCCTGTTCCCACAACAAGGGACTCCCCTTGTCTCCACACCCCGCCACCCAGTACCTCGCCACAAACGCATCAGACTACGCTTGGGGTGCCATTTCCAAATGGATAGCACACTACATCCATTTCTGCTACAAAGAGCATGGCAAGCCTCCTCCCAAGGGGTCAGGACCCACTCCACCAGAGCAGCCTCCACCTCTGCAGCATTCCTCAGAGGAGTCCCCACCAGGGACATCCTGGAGACTGCCACCTGGACATCTGTTCACACCTTCACCAAACATTACCACCTGCTTCTCTCTTCTAAATCCAGGGGGGTTTTGCCTCTGCAGTCTTGCAGGGCATGCTAGCCAGCCCCTAGCTTCCTTGACTGCCTCCACCCATTTCCTCAGCTGTGGGAATCTACCCATATGTGATGACTGCAACAGTGAAACACGAAGAATATAGTACAGTTGTGTACACTTACCATAAATGTAGATGTTCCAGTGTCTTCACTGTTGCAGTCCTGGTTTTCCTCCCTCCTTCCAACTTTTTTCTTTTTGTTACCCTCTTTCCTTGTTCTCCTTTCCTTACAAGGGACATATTGGTATTTTTTTTCGACTGGTGGAGTCATGCCACCAGAGCCTGGCCTCCTACTTTGGGGCCCCTGACTGGTTAGGGCAAGAAAAACTGATGTAATGGCGTCAGCTGCCTTCCTTTATACCACTGACGACCTGACGTCAGTCTTCAAGTGACAGCAACTGACACAGAAATGCTAGGGCTACCCCAGCAGGGATAACCCAAATGTGATGACTGCAACAGTGAAGACACTCGAACATCTACATTTATGGTAAGTGTACACAACTGTACTGTCTCTCCTACTAGAAATTCTAGATTCCATCCCACTACATTTTCCATCCCTCCCAGGCATTCTAAAAAGCTTTCAGTATCTTTCTAATACTGCAGCAGTTTTCAGTGAAAGACATAGTACAGTTGTATAAGAGCTTACCATAATAGTGGATGTCCTTCTGTTCATATGCTGCAGTATCCATAACGTGACGGAGTCTGCCTCTGGTTGACTCGTACGTCTGGCCGTTTTACCATAGTTAAATTGCTACTGCATAGGTACGTGCATCGGCTCTTATCACTCAGTGTACATCTGCCATAAACGGACATCAGATATAAAGTGGACATCAGCATGCACCTACATCAGATCTTCTCTGTTGCCTGTGTGACTACCAGCTCCAGTCGGCACTTACTTGGGAAAGTTAGCTTGTGCTTAATCTATGTTCAGATAAGTATCCCATAGGAGTTATTTATAACATTTTGCTACTGATGTTCTTCATCTCACATTGCTGCAGTCCTTACACTTGGGGTAGTCCGCTGTCCTCGGTCGGCCCGGATATCAAATTATAAGGCTGATTTCGGTCAAGGCGCATTTGACTGACATCAGGACGTCAGGGTACAAATGCGCATGACCGACGTCATATCCTCAGTCTTTTTTGCCGCATAGTCCGATGCAGAAGCAGCGTTGCAAGTGCCGTTCGGCGTTCTGAAATTTTTCGGAGTTTCAGACCGAGTCAAAGTTGGCTAAGTACCCCGTTGGGGAATATTTTAGTTTTTTCTTGCCTCAGTGGTTTACCGGATGTCAGAAAAAGTGAATAACTGTATTTCTTGTGGGAAACAGATACCGCATAGAGATTATCATACTTTGTGTATTCCTTGTTTAGGGCCTGAGCACGACGTTGTTGGGTGTCGCTCTTGTGCTAGATTCAATAGGCGCACTATAAAGAGAAGGTTAGATTGTGCCAGGTTAGTCTTTCAGAAGCGGTGCAATTATAAAATGCCGTCTGATGCTCCGACGCCCGCTTCTTTGAAGAAGCGCAAGGACAAAGCAGCTAAGCCTAGGCTAGAAGAACCGTCCGTGCGGATGCGGTTCTTTAGAGGTGTCGGTGGAGCCGGTGGTTCCGCCGGAGGTTTCTTTGGAGTCCCAGGGAGAGACTTTGTTATTGCAGGATGTGGCCTCTCAGGAGGCAGGTCAGGCTGAAGGGGCTTCTCAGGTTACTGTACTCCCCTCCCTTCCTAGGGTGGTTAGGCCCTCTCCTTCTGTTTCCAAGGCTTCTCCCAGAGGCAGGCCAGGTTTAGCTTCAGTTGGTGTCACCCCTAGTTCTTCAGGAACTGTGCCCAAGAAGCATATGCTTAAAATGGCAGAAGATTTGATTACTTTGATTAGAGGTTCTTTGCCCCTCCTGATAAGAGACCTAGGGTGGAACCTGAGCTAGGGAATTTTGAGCAGGCTTGGATGTTTCAGAGTCTTGACTGAAGACTTGCAGGGGTATTCTCCTTATTCTGTTTCTGTTGTGGATGTTTCTACTCCTTCTGCTTCTCCTCCTGAGGTTTTTTCTTTTCCAGAGACTCTTCATTCCATGAGGGAGCATTTTAAGTGGGAAGGTCAGGACTTCTCTGATTCCAGGAAAAGGCTTAGGGAATTTTTGTTTTACCCCAGCATAGGCCTTTGGCTATACCTCCTGTTCTGGATGTGGTGGAAGATGTTTTTGCAGAGGCTTCTCTTAATCCTGATTCTTTGCCTCCTGCTCCTGTTAAACCGGATAGGTATTACAGGGTGCCTGAAGCTCATAAGTATCTTTTAAGAGTCCTAGGGCAGACCCAGAAACTGTTAGTCAGGGGCCTAAAGGTGTTAAGGCTTCTGTTGTCAAAAATCCGGTTCCTCCAGATAAAGAGGCCAGGGCTTTGGATAGATGGGGAAAGAAAGTTTATACTTCTTCCACCCTAGCTATGAGGGCTTTGAATTGCCAGTTTCACATGTTGAAATACCAAAACTATCTCCTTTCACAATTGAAGTCTAAGGTAGATGCTCTGGCGGAAGGTATTGAGTGTAAAGAGTTACAAGATTTAGTACATGTTTCTGAACAGGTGGGTAAGCATTCTTTGCAATGTGGTTTTGATGCTGTACAGGCCTCGTCTAGGGTGGCTGCCACTGGGTCAGTTCTTCGCAGGCACGCCTGGCTGAGGGATCAGAATTTATCTGAACATGTTAAGACAAGGATTTTAGATGCTCCTTTACAATCTGATGTGTTGTTTGGTTCTCCTGTTGAGGCAGTCTTAAAGAAAATGGAAGACAAGGCTAAGTCTATGCAGACTGTTAAAGATTTTTGCAGGTTCAGCCTCCGAGTTTAGTAGAAATTGGCCTACTAAGGGGTGGACGTATCCTTCTTATGATTCCCAGTCTAGGGGTAGGTCTAGACGTGGTAGGGGCAGAGCTCAAGGCTCTTTCAGGCCTAGAACAGGGAGTTCACCTGCACAGTCTTCGGGTGAGGGCAGGGGTCAGTCCTTTCGTAAACAGACCCAATGACCTACCTTTTCAGCTGCCAGAGCCTTCTCGTCTGGCAGCACCTTTGGGAGGAAGGTTGGCACTTTTCAAGGAAAATTGGAGTTTGATTACCCAAGACAGATGGGTATTGGATATCATACACCACGGTTACAGGTTTTATTTCCATACCTTGCCTCCTTTCAAAGGCATGCCAGACGTTCCTCCTCAACAAAGACTAGAGGCTCACAAACAAATTTCTCTGTTACTTCAAATAGGGGCCATACAGCCGGTCCCTATGCCAGAAGTGGGCCTAGGATTTTATTCTCGCCTGTTCCTAGTACCAAAGAAAGGGAACACGTGGAGACCAATTTTGGATTTATCTACCCTCAACACTTATCTGGACATTCCCAAGTTCAAAATGTTGACGTTACAGCAGCTTTTACCTCTGCTGGGCAAAGATCATTGGATGGTAACTTTGGATCTCAAGGAGGCTTACCTTCATGTTCCTATCAGACTGAGTTGCAGGAAGTATCTGCGTTTTCGGGCTGGGACTTCTCATTATCAGTTCTCTGCATTGCCCTTTGGCTTATCTACTGCGCCCAGAGTGTTCACGAAAGTTCTGGCTCCAGTGATAGCTTTCCTCAGGCTAAAAGGAATACAGATCTATCCTTATTTGGATGATTGCCTGATTCTGGCTCAAGGAAGGGACGAGCTACTTCATCATTTGGAATATGTGATAGCAGTGCTAAGATGCCTGGGGTATTCTGTGAACGAAATAAAGTCCAGTCTAGTACCCACTCAGGACATGTGCTTTCTGGGTGTAAGACTGAATACAGCATCCCAGATGGCCTTTTTGACCCCGGACAAACAAAAGAATCTTTCCCTTTACTTTCATCAATTGTCTCATCAGTCCAGGCTGACTGCAAGGACAGTCCTTCAAGCCTTGGGGTTCATGGCATCTTGTATTCTGGTGCTTCCCAATGCCAAACTGCATATGAGGAAGTTACAATGGTATCTCAAAAATGTATGGACACAGCACTGCCAGGATCTGGACACTGTCATTCAAATAATACATTGCATTCAAAAGGAATTGTTGTGGTGGGCTCAGGAATGTCACCTAAACAAGGGACTCTCTGTGACCCGCCAGAGGCGAGTCAGATTCTAATGACAGATGCCTCAGACAAAGCTTGGGGAGCTCATCTGAATGGAAAGTGGATACAAGACAAGTGGCCTGCCAGACTACAACATCTACATATCAACTTGAAGGAGATGTTAGCAGTCCAGTTTGCATTAATAGCTTTCAAGGATTTACTTCTTCCAGGACAGGTGTTGATTCTAACAGACAACACAACTGTCATGTGGTACATCAACAAGCAAGGGGAACACATTCTTATCCTCTATGCAGGCAAGCAATGATTTTATGGGAGACTGCTCTCAGTTTACAGCTAAATCTTCAGGCAAGGTTTCTGCCGGGAGCACAGAACTCCTTAGCAGATGTGTTGAGCAGACGAATTATGGATCCCCACGAGTGGAAATTGGATCCTCATGTATTTCAGAAATTGATAGTGTCATGGGGAACTCCAGACATAGATCTGTTCGCTTCTCCACTAAACCACCAGCTGCCAAAGTTTTGCACGAAAAGGTTTCATCCCACAGCTTGGAAAGTGGATGCTCTTTCTTTCAATTGGAGCAATCTTCATGTGTATGCCTTTCCACCTCTGCCTCTCCTCCCAAAGGTACTACTAAAGGCCAGACAGGACAAGCCAAGGATGATTTTGATAGCTCCAGATTGGCCTCGACAGCATTGGTACCCATTACCGAGAAGCCTGGTACGGGAGCCTCCATGGCCTTTGCCTTTGATTCCACACCTGTTGTCTCAGGAGGACAGTCATTTGCTCAATGTCAAGCTTCACTCTCTTCACCTAACAGCCTGGCATATTCTGTTTTGAACCATAGTGGGTCTCAACTTCCACAGCAAGTTTTGAATGTTATTTTGGAAGCTAGAAGGCCTAGTACAAGGAAAGTGTACGCAGATAAATGGAAGAGATTTTTATTTTGGAGTGCAGCAAAGGATTTTGATGTTTCTGAGCCTAATTTAAGTGTGGCTCTTCAATATCTTACTGAGTTACTGGACAAAGGTTTGTCCTTCTCTTCTATTAAGGTTCATGCTGCAGCGATTTGACTCACTATGATTGTGACCCTCCATTGTTTTCTCATCCTTTGTTCAAGCAATTTCTTAGAGGGGCAAAGAATATAAGACCCCCCCCGTAGAGCTCCTACTCCTGCTTGGGATCTCAATTTTGTGTTGGAGAAACTCACTCTACAACCTTTTGAGCCTGCAGCTACTACCGAGTTTAAATATTTATCATGGAAGACTGCTTTTTTGTTGGCCATTACCTCTGCAAGAAGGGTTTCTGAGTTGCAGGCCCTTATGGCAGTTGAGCCTTTCTTAATTTTCCATAAGGATAGGGTATCTTTACGTACTAATCCTTCCTTTATGCCTAAAGTGGTTTCTAGTGTGGCCTTAAACCAAACTATTCATTTGCCTACTTTTTATGCAAATCCCCAAAATAAAGGGGAAAAGATTTTGCACACTTTAGATGTACACAGGCAGTTGCGATATTATTTGGACAGAACTAAAGGGTTCAGGCAGTCTCAGCAGTTATTTGTTTCTTTTGCTTTGAGTTCTCAGGGCAAGCCTGTGTCAAAACAAACTATTTCTAAGTGGATTGGGTTTTGCATTGCTTTCTGTTATTCCCATCATGGCAAGGAGATTCCAGCTGGGATTAGGCCTCATTCCACTAGGGCTACTGCCACTTGACAGCTTTTGAGGGGGGTGGCAACTAAGGATATTTTGGAGGCAGCTACTTGGAGTTCAGTGCATACTTTCTCTAGGCATTATCACCTTCCACTTTATTCTAAATCTAGGGCTGGTTTTGCCACTGCTATTTTGCAGGGCATTTTGGCAGCTCCTGCTTCCTTATAGTTTGGCCATCCTCCCTTACCTCTGCTTTGGGATTCTACCCAAGTGTAAGGACTGCAGCAATGTGAGATGAAGAACATAGTACAGTTTTGTACCTACCATAAATGTAGATGTTCGAAGATCCACATTGCTGCAGTCCAAACCCTCCCTCCTTTCCCTCTGTAGTTAGAGGCGGTTGTGTGGGTTGGGTTGTCAATATGGTGTATATTGTATATATTGTACATATTTTTAGTGCAAGGGTGGTTGGTTGGTTGTTTGCTGTCTTTTTGTTTTGACCTTTCTTTTTAGGGTCTTCTGACATCTGGGGCAAGAAAAGACTGAGGATATGACGTCGGTCATGCGCATTTGTACCCTGACGTCCTGATGTCAGTCAAATGCGCCTTGACCGACGTCAGCCTTATACTTTGATATTCGGGCCGACCGAGGACAGCGGACTACCCCAAGTGTAAGGACTGCAGCAATGTGGATCTTCGAACATCTACATTTATGGTAGGTACAAAACTGTACTTTTTCTTGAGTTAATGTTAGGTAGAAAGGGCAAGTGTCAGTGTGGAAGGAAAGGCAAATTCCACATAAAGATTTGCACGAGCTCTGTTTTTCTGCCTAGGCTCAGAACACGACCATATGTTGTGTGATATTTGCAAAGCCTTTGTCCTGAAAACTCTTAGAAGCTACCTCGCTTCCCTTAAGATTATATTTAGAGAATCAACATGTGAAGCGCCTTGCTAGGGATGTGAATCTGATGTCTGGGCCTTTGGAAGAGTCACATCTCGAGGGCCAGGAATCCTAGGCCCAAAACCATGGCTGCTCCCTCTACCCTGGATGTCCCTTCTGATGCAGATGAAGGCCCGGAGGCCGCGTCAGAAACCACAGATACTCCATTGACAAGGTACCGTGGTAGAAGCCATTAAGGAGACTGCCAGCACTTCCCAGAGGGAACCGCAGGCATCCAACCCAGGTGTCGGGGGGGGGGGGGGGCACAGCTTATTTCAGAAGGACTGCATGGGGTTACTCAGATTGTGGTCCAAGAAGATTTTCCTTCGGACATTGTGGAATGTTGCCTCACATCGGCCCCCTTCTCTACACCGTATATCGGAGCCTCCTAAAAAGAAAAAAAAAAGAAAACCAAGCATACTTCTCTGGTACAACATGGCCTTCCTTCCAGACAAGCCCCTGACTGGCAGACCTTTATCCAAGGTCTCTTAAATGCTTTCATGGCCTTATGCCAGGCACCGGCTCAGGTCCAGGCCCCTTCTCCTTTTCCCTCCACTCCTAGGAAAAGGCCTTTTCAAGATCTTTCATCTGAGGATGAAGATTCCTCTGGGGATGAATCTTTTACCTACACCTCTCAGATAGCTTCTCCCCTGGGGTATGCTTCTCCAACGGAGAAGTCCAATGGAGCAGACTCCCCTGGAGAAGATATCACTTTTGGGGAGACAGTTATTCAAATGAAAGACTGTTTCAAATGGGATTACAGTCAGGTGTCTGAGACACAAACAAGGTATTATGACCTCTTACCGATGGAGTCTCCTAAACCTTCTGCAGATGTTCTTCGTGTTTCACTGTTGCAGTCATTACATTTGGGTAATCTGCTGGCAGGTTGCCCTCAGTCAGCCTGAATTCCAAAGTCTTGGGTCCTGCACCGGTTGCTGTCTCCTCTTCCATGACGTCAGGTTGTCAGGGGTATAAAACAAGCAGCCAATGCCATTTTCTTTAGTCTTTCTTGCTGCACGGTGCCCAAAGCAGAAGCATTTCGCAAGTGCCGGTCAGCCGACTCCTTAAATATTCGAGTTTGAGTTTCAGAACCAAAGTCTTCACTAAAGCTAAGTACCCCGTTGGGGAAACTTTTTTCTTGCTCCATACTGATGTCAGAATAAGTTAATAATTGCATTACTTATGGGAAGCAAATACCTCATAAGGATTTTCATTTATACTGTATTCCTTGCCTATGCCCTGATCGCAACATGCCTGGCTGTCAGTTTTGTGCTAGATTTAACCAACTCACTATTAAGCGTTGGTATATTTTTGCCCCAAAGTATTTTGTTAACAGATTTAACTAGCCAGAAATGTCGTCTGATAGCAATCCGACTACCGGAGTACATAAAAAAACTGAAAGAAAAGGACAGAGACAGACAGTCAAGGTCCAAAACCGATGCCAAAGCTTTTCATAAGCCAGTCGCTGGTTCGCCGGTACTCAGTGAGGTGCTTTCGTAGCCCCTGATACCCGTTACTTTAGAGTCGCAGGCCCCTACCGAGACCCATGTGGAGTCCGGCACGTCGCGAGATACTCAAAGTATTGGACCCACGGATGTATCTCCCTCGGATGGGTGCGGAGCCACTGAGCAGGCACCAGCTTCTGAGGGTGTATTCAGGCCTCAACATTTTTATATCAAACTGACGACAGCAGCAAAACCAAAGACAAAAGCAACTTCTAAAACTAAAAAACTGACGCATGAGCCACGTGCACAGGTTGCTATGTCTAAAAAACAGATTATCAAAATGGCTGAAGACCTTTATTACCTTGATCAGGGGTTCCTATCCCCTCCTGATAAGAGGCCTAGGCAAGACACTGATTATGAATCTTCAGATCAGGTTTCTGTTTCTTCTGATTCCTCTTCTGATCAGGAATTATCTATACCTCCCTATGAGGATTCTGATGCAGAGGAGTCTATACCATCTGCATCACCTCCTGAGGATTATTCATTTGGAGAAACCTTGCATACTTTGAGGGAGCATTTTCACTGGGAGAGTCAAGATTTCTCAGAATCGAAAAAGAGGCTCGGGGATTTCCTCCTTCTCCCTCAGCACAGGCCTTTAGCCATACCCCCTGTTTTAGACATTGTGGATGATGTGTTTTCGGAGGCATGCTTGACCCCTTACTCACTACCTCCGGCTCCCAGCAAGCTTGACAGATATTACAGGGTCCCTGACTCACACAAATTTTTATTTAGAAACCCTGCTGCTGATCCTGAAACTATTTCACAGGGTCCAAAGGGAGTTAAGGCCTCAACAACAAAAAAACCTACCCCCTCTGACAGAGATTCAGGGGCACTGGATAGATGGGGAAAAAGGTTTATACATCTGCAACCTTGGCAATTAGGGCCTTAAACTGCCAGTTTCATATGCTCAAGTATCAACAACATGTTATGGGATTGCTGAAACAGAAATTATGTTGATTTCTGAATGTGCAGCAAATAAAGAATTGCAGGAATTATTGTATGCAGCTGAACAGGTTGGAAAGCATACTTTGCAATGTGGTTTTGATTCCTTAGAGGCCTCCTGCAGGGCTGCAGTTACTGGATCTGTGATTAGGAGGCATGCCTGGCTAAATGTGCAAAATTTGTCTGATCATGTTAGACAAATTACTGGATGCACCTTTACAGCATGATACTCTGTTTGATATTAAGGCAGAAGAGGTTTTAAAGAAAATGGAAGACAAAGCTAAATCTATGCAAACTGTAAAAGACTTCTTACAAGTGCAGCCATCAAGATTCAGTAGACACTGGCCTACAAAAAATCAGACAGAGCTCAAAGGGGCAAATCCAGACACCCTAAGGGTTCCAGATACCAGGCACAAGATTCTTACAGGTCAAAGCAATGGGGCGCTTCTACCTCCAAATCTGGAGGAGATAAATCACAAACCTACAGAAAACAGTCCCAATGACTTCCCCCTGCCTTCACCAAGCACTTATTTTTGGCAGCACCCTTAGGGAGAAAATTAGCACTTTTTGCTCAAATTTGGCAGATGTTCATCGTGTTACCCTGCTACAGTCATCACACTTGGGTTATCCTGCTGTCAGGTGGTCCCGCAGTCGGCCCGAATTCCAAAGTCTTGGTTCGGCGTCGGTTGCTGTTGCTTCTTCCCTGACGTCACTGCGCCAGGGGTATATAAGAGGCATCCGACGCCATTTTCTTCAGTTTTTCTTGCCGCGCAGTGCCCGAAGCAGAAGCAGTTCGCAAGTACCAGTCGGCCGACACCTGAGATTTTCGATTTGAATTTCAGTCCAAGGTCTTCAATAAAGCTAAGTACCCCGTTGGGGAACATTTTCTTGCCTCAGTCCGATGTCAGAAAAAGTTAACAATTGCATTTCTTGTGGGAAGCAAATACCTCATAAGGACTTCCATTCCTATTGTATTCCTTGCCTAGGCCCAGACCACAACGTCACAGGTTGTCGGTCTTGTGCTAGGTTTAATAAACGAACTATCAAACGCCATTTTGACTTTGCACGGCATTACTTTGGTAGGAAATTTAATTATATCATGCCGTCAGAGCAGCCGACGACTGGCATACATAAAAAAACGCAAGGATAAGGACAGGCAACCTAGGAACAAGCCAGACTCCGAGGCCTCTGCTGTGCCTGTCACCGGTTCTCCGGGTTTCAGTGAGGCGCCTACACAGCCCCTGACGACTGCAGAACTGGAACCCCAGACAGCTGCAGATTCCCAAGCAGAGCTTCTAGGCCGATGCAGCCATCTTCCGACACCGGAGCAGCAGTAGACCCTGGTGCCGTGGAAACACCTTCGGTTGCAGAAGGTATCTTCAGACCGACTACACTCACCATTAAATCTTATGCTAAGCTTAAAACTCCTTTAAAACCTAAGAAGACTGTACATCAGTCTACAGTTCAAGCCCCCATGCCTAAGAAACAGTTGCTTAAGATGGCTGAAGATTTGATTACCCTAATCAGAGGTTCCCATCCCCCTCCTGATAAAAGACCAAGACAAGAGGAGGATTATGCTTCCTCTGATCAGGTTTCCATTTCCTCAGATTCTTCTGAGGAACAGGATTATACCTTTCCACCTTATGAAGACTCTGATGCTGAAGACTCTATTCCCTCAGCATCTCCCCCTGAAGACTACTCCTTTGGGGAAACCTTATATACCATGAGGGAACATTTCCACTGGGAAGGCCAGGACTACTCTGATTCTAAGAAAAGGCTCCAAGAGTTCCTTTTACTACCCCAGCACAGACCTCTTGCTATCCCTCCTGTTTTAGATATTGTGGATGATGTTTACTTGGAGTCTAGTTTAAATCCAGACTCTCTACCTCCTGCTCCAGCCAAACCTGACAGATACTACAGAGTACCTGACTCACACAAGTTCCTTTTATAAAAGCCCTGTGGCTGACCCAGAAACAATTTTCCAGGGTCCTAGGGGAGCTAAAGCTTCTATGGCTAAAAATCCTGTGCTCTCTGAAAGGGATTCCAGAGCCATAGATAGATGGGGAAAGAAAATATACACCTCAGCAACTCTGGCTATGAGGGCATTAAATTGTCAGTTTCACATGTTGAAATATCAGCAATTACTAATGTCTCAGTTAAAACAAAAAATGAGCACACATTCTGAACAGTCTGAATGCAAGGAAATGCAGGATCTGTTGCATGCAGCTGAACAGGTGGGCAAACATACTTTACAATGCGGATTTGATTCATTGGAAGCTTCCTGTAGAGCAGCTGTTACTGGCTCTGTCATACGTAGACATGCTTGGTTAAAAGAACAAATCCTTCCTGATCATGTTAAAGCAAAATTATTGGATGCACCTTTACAGCAGGATGTATTATTTGATGTCAAAGCAGAAGAGGTTTTAAAGAAAATGGAGGATAAGGCAAAGTCTATGCAAACGGTCAAGGATTTTTTGCAGGTACAACCCCCTCGTTTCAGCAGAAATTGGCCAACAAAAAACTGGTCCTTTCCAGCTTCTGATAGATCACAGAGGGGCAAATACAGACGTCCAAGGGGCAGAGGTCAGTCTCAAGGCCCTTACAAACCTCGCCAATTGGGTTCTGCTACCCAGAAAGGAGGAGAAGACAGGCCCCAAGCTACCAGAAGACAAACACAATGACTCAATCCTCAAACTACCAAGCAAATCTCTCCTGACAGCTCCCTTGGGAGGAAAATTAGCATTTATTGCAGACAACTGGCACATCATCACAAAAGACAAATGGGTTCTAAACATCGTCTCTCAACGATACAGATTCCACTTTCATACCTTACCAAGGATAAAAGGAATGCCAAACCTGCCACCAAATCAATGGGCAGAGGCACAAAAACAAATTACAGCTCTCATGAACATGAGAGCCATTCAACAGGTACCTACACAGGAGCAAGGACAAGGATTTTACTCGAGACTCTTCCTAGTCCCAAGAAAGGACAAAGCATGGAGACCCATTCTGGATCTTTCAATTCTGAACACCCATCTGCAAGTACCAAAATTCAAGATGCTAACACTACAGCAGCTTCTTCCCATGCTGGGCAAGAATGCTTGGCTAGTAACTTTGGACCTCAAGGAGGCATACCTGCATGTCCCTATCAGACAAAATTGCAGAAGATACCTCCGCTTCATTGCAGGTTCAGTGCATTATCAATTCTCTGCACTGCCCTTTGGATTATCTACTGCGCCCAGGGTCTTCACAGAATGCCTGGCACCAGTAATTACATACTGCAGACAAAGAGGAATTCAAATATATCCATACCTGGACGACTGCCTTATTCAAGCAGAAAGCAAGGACATTCTTTTAAAGCATCTGGCATTTGTCAAACACCTTCTAAGTTGCCTAGGGTACACAGTAAATGAAAATAAATCAAAACTAGTGCCCTCACAAAACATAATATTCCTGGGTGCCAGCTTGAATACAACGGCCCAGATGGCTTATCTCATGCCAGACAAGCAACAACAGCTGACTCAGTGTTTCAAAATAATAGCAACAAAGACCCAACTCCCTGCAAGAAAAATTCTGCAGGCCTTGGGGATTCATGGCATCTTGCATACTACTAATACCATTTGCAAAACTGCAAATGAGGATATTACAATGGTACCTGAAAAGTGTATGGACTCAGCACAGCCACAGCTTGGAAACAATGATACCACTCATTCCCTGCCTTCAACAGGAGTTTCTATGGTGGACACAGGCATGTCACCTCAACAAGGGTCAGCCTTTCACCTTACCCGCAGCCAGACAATCTATGACAACAGATGCATCGGACTATGCCTGGGGAGCACACATGTCAGGACAGTGCATTCAGAGCAAATGGACTACAGATCAGAGGCATTTACATATCAATCAAAAGGAAATGCTAGCAGTACAGAATGTCCTAACAGCTTTCAAGGACCTTTTACACCCAGGACAACTAATAATAAAGACGGACAATACCACAGTAATGTGGTACATAAACAAGCAAAGGGGCACACATTCCTACCCTCTATGCAGGCAAGCAATGACCTTGTGGAACACTGCACTGTCTTACAGGTTCAACTACAAGTACAATTCCTGCCAGGAAAGAAAAACACATTGGCAGACGACCTAAGCAGAAACATCATGGATCCACACGAATGGAAACTAGATCCACAAGTATTTGCAATGATAGCACAAAAATGGGGATGCCCAGACATAGATCTGTTTGCAAGCCCCCACAACTACCAACTTCAAAAATTTTGCACAAGGACATTCCATCCACTAGCTTGGAAAGTGGACGCCCTCTCATTCAGTTGGAAAACATTAACAGTGTATGCCTTCCCTCCACTGCCTCTTCTATCCAAGGTACTGCTGAAAGTCAGATTAGAGAGGCCACAAATGATACTCGTTGCACCGGACTGGCCACGCCAGCATTGGTATCCAATTTTAAGGAACATGGCCCATGGCCCACCATGGATTTTGCCACAAATTCCACACCTGCTCACCCAGCGAGACAGTCAGATTCTACAAAGCCAGCTCAAGACTCTAAACCTGGCTGCATGGCAAATTACCTAAACAACCAGCCAACACCTCTATCCAAAGCTGTTATGGATGTCATTCTAGAGGCCAGGAGGCCCAGCACCAGGAAAACCTATTCAGACAAATGGAAAAGATTTTGTGCCTGGAACCAGGCTAAAGGCCAAAGTCCCCTTGATCCAAACATCCCTCAGATTCTACAATATTTAACTGAGATGTTGCACAAATGACTTTCCTTTTCATCTATTAAGACCCACGCCTCAGCAATTTCAGCTCATTACAACACGGATCCTCCTTTATTCTCACATCCACTCCTAAGACAGTACCTCAGAGGGGCTAAGAACATAAGACCGCCAAGGAGAGCTCCAACACCTACTTGGGATCTCAACTTTGTTCTGGAAAAGCTTACACTGCCACCCTTTGAACCAGCTTTTACAGCTGATTTAAAATTTCTTTCATGGAAAACTGCCCTACTGCTAGCAATAACCTCAGCTAGAAGAGTCTCAGAGCTACAGGCACTAATGGAAGTGGAACCTTTCCTCATTTTTCATCAAGACAGAGTCTCTCTACAGACTAATCCTTCCTTTATGCCAAAGGTGGTATCCAGTGTGGCCCTAAACCAAACCATTCATTTGCCCACATTTTTCCCAAATCTCCAGAACAAAGGAGAAAGACTCCTGCACTCTTAGGACATTCACAGGCAATTACGTTACTACCTGGATAAAACTAAGGCTTTCAGAAAAACTGACCAGCTCTTTGTAGCCTATGCTACTGGATCACAAGGAAAAGCTGTCTCGAAACAGACCATTTCTAAATGGATAGGGCATTGCATACGTTTCTGCTACACGCATCATGGGAAACCTGTACCTGCTAACATTAGGTCCCACTCCACCAGGGCTACAGCTACATTCGCAGCCTTTCTCAGGGGAGTGCCAACCAAAGATGTTCTGGAAGCTGCAACTTGGAGTTCAGTACACAACTTCACCAAACACTACCACTTACCTCTATATTCTAAGACTAGAGCTGGTTTTGCCACTGCAGTTTTGCAGGGCCTACTAGCTTCTTTTAACCCTGTTTAACTCTGCCTCCCATCCTTAGCTTTGGGATTCAACCCAAGTGTGATGACTGCAGCAGGGTAACACGATGAACATAGTACAGATTTGTACCTCCCATAAATGTAGATGTTCGAGTGTTCACCCTTGCTGCAGTCCAGGTTACCCTCCCTCCATCCCCTCTGAACTAGCTGAACTTAACTCTACCACTCTATCCTGTGCTACCTCTGTGGTGTATTTGCTTGTGCCTAAAGGTATTATTTTATTTTTATCTAGCTGTATGTGTGTGTGTATATATAGATATATATGTGTATATATATATATATATATATATATATATGTATATATATATATGTATATATATGTATATATATATATATATATATATATATATATATATATATATATATATATATATATATATATATATATATATATATTGCCTACCTATTGGGGGCACCTGACATCTGGGGCAAGAAAAACTGAAGAAAATGGCATTGGATGCCTCTTATATACCCCTGGTGCAGTGACATCAGGGAAGAAGTGACAGCAACTGACGCTGGACCAAGACTTTGGAATTCAGGACGACTGTGGGACCGCCTGATGGCAGGATAACCCAAGTGTGATGACTGCAGCAGGGTGAACACTCGAACATCTACATTTATGGTAGGTACAAAACTGTAATTTAATAACCCAGGACAAGTGGGTGCTAAACATATCACAGGGATACAGATTCCATTTCCATACTCTGCCAATGGCAAACGGTTGGCCAGATCTGCCAAAAAATCAATGGGCAGAGGCACAGAAACAGGTTACGTCCTTCATGGATATGTGGGCCATTCAGCTAGTACCAGAACAGGAAAAAGGACAAGGTTTTTACTCAAGACTGTTCTTGGCACCCAGAAAGGACAAGGCCTGGCAGCCAATACATGATTTATCAGTTTTGAACACATACCTGGACATTCCAAAATTCAAAATGCTGACTTTGCAGCAACATGCTGGGCAAGAATGCTTGGCTGGTGACATTAGACCTAAAAGAGGTATACCTGTATGCCCCAATAAGGCAATCGTGCAGAAGATACCTCAGATTCAAGGCTGACTTAATGCATTACCAGCTCTGTGCACTGCCCTTTGGCTTATCTACTGCACCCAGGGTCTTTACAAAGTGCCTGGCACCAGTAATTGCATTTTGCAGACAAAGAAGTATACAAATATATCCTTACTTGGACGACTGTCTCATTCAGGCAGAGAACAAGGACATTCTTCAACACCTGGCATTTGTGAAAAGGCTTCTAACATACCTAGGGTACACAATAAACAAAAAGAAATCACAACTGGTACCCTCTCAAAAGATAAGATTCCTGGGTGCAAGCTTGAATACAACTGCCCAGATGGCTTACCTCACGCCAGACAAACAAAGGCAACTGACTACTTACTTCAAACTGATGGCAACAAAAACCCAGTTATCTGCAAGACAAACTCTGCAGGCTTTGTGCTTCATGGCATCCTGCATCCTACTGATTCCATATGCAAGACTGCATATGAGGAAACTTCAGTGGTACCTAAAAAGTTTATGGAGTCAACATTGCCACAGTCTGGAAACAATGATTCCTCTCATTCCCTGCCTACAACAGGAGTTTATGTGGTGGGCAAAGGCATGTCACCAAAACGTGGGACAGGCCTT
Organism: Protopterus annectens; assembly: GCF_019279795.1. Classification (NCBI taxonomy): domain Eukaryota; kingdom Metazoa; phylum Chordata; order Ceratodontiformes; family Protopteridae; genus Protopterus; species Protopterus annectens. The sequence continues at coordinate 1,213,977,454 of NC_056729.1, forward strand.
CACTCTACCCCCCCCTGCCAGCCACACATTAGCAACAGACGCATCAGATTATGCTTGGGGGGCCCACATGGCGGGAAGATGCATTCAGGGCATATGGACCCCAAAACAAATGCATCTACATATCAACCAAAAAGAGATGCTAGCTGTACAAAATGTCCTGATAGCCTTCAAGTACTTAATTCATCCAGGACAACTACTGATAAAGACGGACACCACCACGGTTATGTGGTATATAAACAAGCAGGGGGGCACGCACTCATACCCCCTTTGCAGATTAGCCATGGCACTGTGGGACACAGCTTTGACTTACCAAATACATCTTCAAGCTCAATTCCTGCCAGGAAAACAAAATACTCTGGCAAACGATTTAAGCAGAAAACTTATGGACCCTCACGAGTGGAAACTAGATCCACAAGTCTTCAATATGATAACAAATAAATGGGGGAGCCCAGACATAGATCTGTTTGCCTCTCCTCAAAATTATCAATTGAAAAGATTCTGCACAAGGACTTATCACAGACAAGCATGGAAAGTGGACGCCCTATCCTTCAGTTGGAAAAACCTATCAGTTTACGCCTTTCCTCCTCTGACTCTTCTTCCCAGGGTCCTACTAAAAGTCAGACAAGAGAAACCAAAGATGATACTAATTGCCTCGGACTGGCCCCGCCAATACTGGTACCCAGTCCTAAGGAACTTGTTTCAATACCCAGCTTGGACCTTACCTCAAAGCCCTCAACTACTGTCCCAGCTAAACAATCAGATCCTGCACAATCAATTCCAGACACTGAACCTGGCAGCATGGCTGATCATGTAGTTATACAAACAACACCTCTCAGTAAAGCTGTGATGGATGTCATTTTGGAAGCCAGAAGGCCTAGTACTGGAAAATCTTATGCTGATAAATGGAAGAAATTCTGTGCTTGGAATCAAGCAGAAGGAACTGATACAGCAGAACCAAATATTCTTCAGATATTACAATACTTGAATGAGATGCTTGACAAAGGCCTATCTTTCTCATGAATTAAAATCCATGCCTGTGCCATTTCGGCTCATTACAATACAGAGCCACCAATCTTTCTCATCCTTTACTAAAGCAGTATCTTAGAAGAGCCAAAAATTTAAGGCCTCCTAGAACATCACAAATACCTGCATGGGACCTCAATTATGTGTTGGAAAAGCTCACCCTGCCTCCATTTGAACCAGCCACTACTGCTGATATAAAGTTCTTATCATGGAAAACAACTCTGCTACTAGCAATTACTTCAGCAAGAAGAGTCTCAGAGCTACAGGCCCTCATGGCCGTGGAGCCTTTTATCATATTTTACCCAGACAGGGTGACTCTGAGGATAAATCCTTCATTTATGCCTAAGGTGGTTTCCAGTGTGGCCCTTAACCAAAGTATTCATCTGCCAACCTTTTATCCAAATCCGCAGAACAAGGGGGAGAGAATTCTGCATTCCTTGGACATACACAGACAGCTAAGATTCTACTTGAGCAGGACTAAAGCTCTAAGAAAAACTGTGCAATTACTAGTGGCATATGCTGTAGGATCAGAAGGAAAGGCTATTTCAAAGCAGACTATTTCAAAGTGGATAAGCCACTGCATTCGTTTCTGCTACTTACACCATGGCAAACCTGTGCCCAAGGGCATTAGGTCTCATTCAACCAGAGCTGCAGCTACTTCAACAGCCTTTCTCAGAGGAGTACCAACTAAAGACATTCTAGAGGCTGCTACTTGGAGTTCTGTGCACACCTTTACTAAGCATTATAATTTGCCTCTCTACTCTAAGTCCAGGGCAGGCTTTGCCACTGCAGTTCTGCAGGGCCTTATAGCCGCACCTAACGCTGTTTAGCTCCAGCCTCCCAACCATAGCTTTGGGATTCTACCCAAATGTAATGACTGCAACAGTGAAACACGAAGAACATAGTACAGTTGTGTACACTTACCATAAATGTAGATGTTAGAGTGTATTCACTGTTGCATTCCATGTTTACCCGCCCACCGTCCCCCTTTCATTCTGGAGTTTATCTTTCCTTCTCTATCTTCTACAACCTATGTGGTGTATTTGCTTGTAGATGAAGGTAAAGTTTGTATTGATGCATGTATATGTAGTTTTTATATACGTATTTTTGCTACCTTTTTGGGGGCAGCTGACATCTGGGGCAAGAAAAACTACTTGTTTTATACCCCTGACGACATGACGTCATGGAAAAAGAGACTGCAACCAACTCAGGACCTAATACTTTGGAATTCAGGCCGACTGAGGGCAACCTGCCAGAAGATTACCCAAATGTAATGACTGCAACAGTGAATACACTCGAACATCTACATTTATGGTAAGTGTACACAACTGTACTTTCCCCCTGTCCACCCTGCCTTTTTTTATGCCTTTCTGGCTGTCTCCAAATCCCCACACTCCCAACCTGCTGCTCCTGAACACCCTGACAGGTTCTAGAATGTGCCTGAGGATGCTAAGTTCCTGTTTAAGGCTCCATCAGCAGATCTAGCTACCATCTCTGTGGCTGTTGACAGAACCTCCATGTTGCTACCTTCCACTTCCTTGCTCCCCTCAGATAAGGAAAGTAGGATTATGTGGAGGTTGGACAAACAAATTTATACTTTTGCCACATTGGCTGTTAGGGCCATTAATTATCAGACTCACATGGCCAAATATGCATTGGCTCTGCTGACGGATGCCATCAAGCAATTTGGTGAATTAGCAGACTGCCCTAAGAAGTCCAAAATAACTAACCCTCTTAAATCTTGCAGTCAAGTTACCAGACACTCCATAAAATGTAGTTACTACACAGTGGAGGCCTCTGCCAGGGCAGCTGCAATCAGGGTCAGTCCTAAGAAGGCATTCTTGGCTCAGGCTGCAGCCTTTGTCAGGTGTTATCAAAGTAAAACTTATGGACTCACCCTAAGACAACAAAGCCTTATTTGGCTTAGGAGCTGCTGAGCTCTTCAATGCTCTTCAGAAAAAGGGCAAAAAACTTCAAGACCGTAGAAACATTTGTGTCCCCTGTTCCCCGCTTCCAGAGGAACTACCCTGTAAAGACTTCCTATGTTAGGAAGCCCTCTAAACACCTCTCTTCAAAAGGGAGAAAAAATTCCAGAAAGCAGGCCCCTGCCAGATCCACTCCTCTTACACCTGCTCAAAAGCTTCCCTATCAAGCTAAACCTGGTAGTCTGTGAATACCAGGCCCTAAACCCATCTACTCTTCTCTCTCTCCGTCTATCTCTGTCCCTCTCTATTTGGAAACAGATTACCCAGGACTGTTGGGTCCTCAGCATTATGAAACAAGGTTATTACATGAACTGGGAATCCAGACCATCCTTTTGGGGTATTCCTCAAACCCCATGAGACCAAATGGCCTTCTTTCCTCCAGCCCTGAATTCCCCATTATACCAGGGCACCATTCAAGAGGTGCCTCTAGACCCGAGGGGAAAAGGATTCTATTCCAGAATGCTTCTAGTCCCCAGGAAGGAAGGTCCTTGGACGCCTATCTTAGACCTATCTCATCTAAACACCTTTCTGAACATATCTTCCTTCTGCATGGTGACTCTTCCTACTCTCCTATCCCTGATTCTTCCTCAGGCTTATATGGTGTCCCTGGACATAAAAGATGCTTACTTGCACATCCCAATCCACCCACTCTTCAGAAAATTTCTTAAATTGTCTGTGGGTTCTTTGCATTTTCAGTTCGTGCTTTGCCATTTGGTCTCTCTATGGCTCCCAGAGTATTCACAAAATGCTTGGCCCCAGTCATAGCCTTTTGCAGAATGCAGGACATTCAAACATTTCCTTACTTGGATGATCTCCTCATTCAGGCTTTATCCCCAGGTTTGCTACAAGAGCACCTATACTACACCATGACCCTGCTGAACTCCTTGAGATTCACCATAAATGAACAAAAATTTTCCTTGAACCCCTTCCAGGACCATGTGTTCCTCAGTTGCAGGATACTCACAGCCCAAATGATGGCCTGCCCAGACAAAATTCTGACCCTCACCACTTACTTTCAGGGACTAATTCCACTGCAGTCTCTATCTGCCAGGGAGCTCGTGACTCCTGGGATTCATGGCTTCCACCATCCCCATGGGTATGCATGGCAAGTTTACACATGAGAAAATTTCAGCAGTTTCTGAGAACAATCTGGAAACAGCATCTGCATCTTCTAGAGTTTGTGGTCCCCCTCATTTCCTGCTTAACAAAAGAACTAAAGTGGTGGATTGGTCAGATTTCAAAAAACCCAGGCCTTCCTCTCCCACCCCTTCCCCCCAACCAGGATCTGTACACAGATGCGTCAGACTCAGGCTGGGCTTCAACCCTAGGGAACTGGAGAGTGAGAGATGTATGGAAACCCCTCCAGTTGAGAGAGCAGATCAGTATCAAAGAAATGAGGGCTTTGAATTTTGCTTTACAAATATTCAAGCCCCAGCTGTTACCAGGAGTGCTAAGGTGGTACACAAAATAATACCACAGTCCTATGGTACATCAACAAGCAGGTGGGGACATGGTCCTACATTCTTTGCAGATTGGCTGTATATTCGTGGGAGATTGCCCAGCAGACAGGTGTCTCTCCTATCAGTCTACATCTCCTCAGCTCAAAACGTGATGGCAGGTCCATGATTCAATCCCATGAGTGGATACTACAGATTGATGTGTTGGTGGATCTGGTCCATCGCTGGGGTATTCTTCGGGTAGACTTCTTTGCCTCCCCCATGAACAGACAGCTTCCCACTGACTGCACCAGGATACACACCCCTGGGGTGTGGAAGGTGGACACTTTTCTTTCCTTGGAAGGGCATGTTTTTGCATATGCATTCCCCATCTTCCCTCTTCTTCTGAAAGTTCTATTGAAAATTCAGAGAGGCTTTTCTCTCCGGGCCTCCACTGAATACGGGCTGATGTTCATCGCGTTACCCTGCTACTGTCATCACACTTGGGTTATCCTGCCGTCAGGCGGTCCCGCAGTCGGCCCGAATTTCAAAGTCTTGGCCCGGCGTCAGTTGCTGTCGCTTCTTCCCTGACGTCAGTGCACCAGGGGTATATAAGTGGCATCCAACGCCATTTTCTTCAGTCTTTTTTGCCGCACGGTGCCCGAAGCAGAAGCAGTTCGCAAGTGCCGGTCGGCCGATACCTGAGATTTTCATTTTGAATTTCAGTCCAAAGTCTTCAATAAAGCTAAGTACCCCATTGGGGAACATTTTCTTGCCTCAGTCCGATGTCAGAAAAAGTTAACAATTGCATTTCTTGTGGGAAGGAAATACCTCATAAGGACTTCCACTCCTTTTGTATTCCTTGCCTAGGCCCAGACCACGACGTCACAGGTTGTCTATTTTGCACTAGGTTTAATAAGCGAACTATCAAACGCCGTTTTGACTTCGCACTGCATTACTTTGGTAGGAAATTTAATTATATCATGCCATCGGAGCAGCCGACGACTGCCATTCATAAAAAAACGCAAGGATAAGGACAGGCAGCCTAGGAATAAGCCAGACCCCGAGGCCTCAGCTGGGCCTGTCACCGGTTCTCCGGTTTCCAGTGAGGCGCCTACGCAGCCCCTGACGACCGCAGAACTGGAACCCCAGACAGCTGCAGATTCCCAAGCGGAGTCTACTAGGCCGACGCAGCCATCTACCGACACCGGAGCAGAACTAGACACCGGTGCAGTGGAAACATCTTTAGTTGCAGAAGGTGTCTTCAGACCGACTACACTCACCATTAAATCTTATGCTAAGCTTAAAACTCCTTTAAAACCTAAGAAAAACGTACATCAGTCTACAGTTCAAGGCCCCCATGCCTAAGAAACAGATGCTTAAGATGGCTGAAGATTTGATTACCCTTATCAGGGGTCCCCATCCCCCCCCTGATAAAAGACCAAGACAAGAGGAGGATTATGCATCCTCTGACCAAGTTTCTCTCTCCTCAGATTCTCCTGAGGCACAGGATTACACTTTTTCACCTTATGAAGATTCTGATGCTGAAGACTCTATTCCCTCAGCATCTTCCCCTGAAGACTACTCTTTTGGGGAAACCTTACATACTATGAGGGAACATTTCCACTGGGAAGGCCAGGATTACTCAGATTCTAAGAAAAGGCTCCGAGACGTCCTTTTACTACCCCAGCACAAGACCTCTTGCTATCCCTCCTGTTTTAGATATTGTTGATGATGTTTATTGGGAAGTCTAGTTTAAATCCAGACTCTCTACCTCCTGCTCCAGCCAAACCAGACAGATACTACAGAGTACCTGACTCTCACAAATTCCTTTATAAAAGCCCTGTAGCTGACCCAGAAACAATTTCCCAGGGTCCTAGGGGAGCAAAAGCTTCTATGGCTAAAAATCCTGTGCCCTCTGAAAGGGATTCCAGAGCCCTAGGTAGATGGGGAAAGAAAATATACACCACAGCAACTCTGGCTGTGAGAGCATTAAATTGCCAGTTTCACATGTTGAAATATCAGCAATTCCTAATGTCTCAGTTAAAACAAAAAATGAGCACACGTTCTGAACAGCCTGAATTCAAGGAAATGCAGGATCTGTTGCATGCAGCTGAACAGGTGGGCAAACATACTTTACAATGCGGATTTGATTCATTGGAAGCTTCCTGTAGAGCAGCTGTTACTGGCTCTGTCATACGTAGACATGCTTGGTTAAAAGAACAAACCCTCCCTGACCATGTTAAAGCAAAATTATTGGATGCACCTTTACAGCAGGATGTATTATTTGGTGTCAAAGCAGAATAAGTTTTAAAGAAAATGGAGGATAAGGCAAAGTCTATGCAAACGGTCAAGGATTTTTTGCAGGTACAACCCCCTCGCTTCAGCAGAAATTGGCCAACAAAAAACTGGTCCTTTCCAGCTTCAGACAGATCACAGAGGGGCAAATACAGACGCCCAAGGGGCATAGGTCAGTCACAGGGCCCTTACAAACCTCACCAATGGGGTTCTGCTACCCAGAAAGGAGGAGAAGACAGGACCCAAGCTAGCAGAAGACAAACACAATGACTATCCTCAAGCTACCAAGCAAAGCTCTCCTGGCAACTCCCTTGGGAGGAAAACTAGCATTTTTTTGCAGACAACTGGCACATCATCACAAAAGACAAATGGGTTCTAAACATTGTCTCTCAAGGATAGAGATTCCACTTCCATACCTTACCAAGGATCAAAGGAATGCCAAACCTGCCACCAAATCAATGGGCAGAGGCACAAAAACAAATTACAGCTCTCATGAACATGAGAACCATTCAGCAGGTACCTACACAGGAGCAAGGACAAGGATTTTACTCAAGACTCTTCCTAGTCCCAAGAAGATCCATTCTGGATCTTTCAATTCTGAACACCTATCTGCAACTACCAAAATTCAAGATGCTAACACTACAACAGCTTCTTCCCATGCTGGGCAAGAATGCTTGGCTAGTCACGTTGGACCTCAAGGAGGCATACCTGCATGTCCCTATCAGACAAAATTGCAGAAGATACCTCCGCTTCATTGCAGGTTCAACGCATTATCAATTCTCTGCACTGCCCTTTGGCTTATCTACTGCGCTCAGGGTCTTCACAAAATGCCTGGCACCAGTAATTGCATACTGCAGACAAAGAAGAATTCAAATATACCCATACCTGGACGACTGCCTTATTCAAGCAGAAAGCAAGGACATTCTTTTAAAGCATCTTGCATTTGTCAAACACCTTCTAAGTTGCCTAGGGTACACAGTAAATGAAAAGAAATCAAAACTAGTGCCCTCACAAAACATAATATTCCTGGGTGCCAGCTTGAATACAACGGCCCAGATGGCTTATCTCACGCCAGACAAGCAACGACAGCTGTTTCAATATTTCAAAATAATGGCAACAAAGACCCAACTCCCTGCAAGAAAAATTCTGCAGGCCTTGGGATTCATGGCATCTTGCATACTACTAATACCATTTGCAAAACTGCATATGAGGAAATTACAATGGTACCTGAAAAGTGTATGGACTCAGCACAGCCACAGCTTGGAAACAATGATACCCCTCATTCCCTGCCTTCAACAGGAGTTTCTATGGTGGGCACAGGCATGTCACCTCAACAAGGGTCAGCCTTTCACCTTACCCACAGCCAGGCAAACTATGACAACAGATGCATCGGACTATGCCTGGGGAGCACAAATGGCAGGATCACAAGGAAAAGCCATCTCAAAACAGACCATTTCTAAATGGATAGGGTATTGCATACGATTCTGCTACACACATCATGGGAAACCATTTCCTGCTAACATTAGGTCCCACTCCACCAGGGCTACAGCTACATCCGCAGCCTTTCTCAGGGGAGTGCCAACCAAGGATAATCTAGAAGCTGCTACTTGGAGTTCAGTGTACACCCTTCACCAAGCACTATCACTTACCTCTATACTCTAAGACTAGAGCTGGTTTTGCCACTGCAGTTCTGCAGGGCTTACTAGCTTCTTCTAACCCTGTTTGACTCCATCTCCCATCCTTAGCTTTGGGATTCAACCCAAGTGTGATGACTGCAGCAGGGTAACACGTTGAACATAGTACAGTTTTGTACCTACCGTAAATGTAGATGTTCGAGTGTTCACCCTGCTGCAGTCCAGGTTACCCTCCCTCAATCCCCTCTGAACTAGCTGAATTTATCTCTACCACTCTATCCTATGCTACCTCTGTGGTGTATTTGCTTGTGCCTAAGGGTGTTGTTTTATTTTTATATAGCTATATGTATATATAGATTTATATATATATATATATATATATATAGACATAGATATATATATATATATATATATATATATATATATATATATATATATATATATAGACATAGATATATACATATATATATATATATATATATATAGATATAGATATAGATATATATATATATATATATATATATATATATATATATATATATATATTTTGCCTACCTATGGGGGCACCTGACATCTGGGGCAAGAAAAACTGAAGAAAATGGCGTCGGATGCCACTTGTTTACCCCTGGTGCACTGATGTCAGGGAAGAAGCGACAGCAACCGACGCCGGACCAAGACTTTGGAATTCGGGCCGACTGCGGGACCGCCTGACGGCAGGATAACCCAAGTGTGATGACTGCAGCAGGGTGAACACTCGAACATCTGCATTTATGGTAGGTACAAAACTGTACTTTTTTAGGCCCAGTGGACTTCCCCGGTCATCAAACTGAAATAAATAAGCACAACCAAAAATCTTGTTGGTGACTCTTTTTTGACCAAGACAGCACTGGTTCCTCCTTCTCTATCGTCTAGCCAAGGGCAATTGCCACAACTTACCCCTCAGGATGGACCTAATCACACAGGAGAAAGGGAACTCTCGTACACCCTCCGATATCCACCCAGAACTTTACCCTGTGGGTGATGGGGCTTTGATTCCCTTTAGACACCTTTACACTGAGGATGTGCTACAGGTTCTGCAGGAGGCCAGAAAACCCACTACCAGAAAATCTTATTTATTCAAATGGAAGAAGTTTTTTGTCTGGTGTCTAAACCATAGCTTAGAACCACTGTCTGAGGAGCCACCATTGGTTATGCCTTACCTATGTGAACTGATGAAAAGTGGCTTGTTGTATTCTTCCATCAGAGTCTATATTATAACGTCGAACTAAAACAAGTTTGAACATTGCAATATCAAACCTTAAAGTCCGAAAGTGGAAAATACCGAAGCCACGGCACATCAACTTTTTTCCCAGGGAAAAAAATTGGTGGGCCGTTTTCAGGGCTTTGCTGCTTCCTCCACTGTAGTGCAATCTCGGAGTTGGTATTTTTAAGTGTGGGGGGGGGGGTGTGTAGTTTAAGTTTAAGGTTACATTTTTGTTTTTGTCACAGAACAGCAATTTTTTTTCCCTGGGAAAAATAATCGCTGTTCTGTGGTTTCAGTTTTCTTGAATTTTGAACATAATGGTTCGATATTACAATGATCTAACTTTTGTAAGTTCGATGTTGTGATATAGACCCCTTCCATCAAGACACATTTATCTGCCATCGTAGCACGTTTACCTTTGACTCCTCCCCTGTCATCAAGGGTGGAAGATGAACTTTTCCTGAAAGGGGTCCTGCACATCAGACCCCCGAGGAAACTTATCCCTCCCCCTTGGGATCTTAATTTTGTGCTAGAAAAGTTTTTTGTCTGGTGTCTAAACCATAGCTTTGAACCACTGTCTGAGGTGCCACCATTGGTTATGCCTTACCTATGTGAACTGATGAAAAGTGGCTACTTGTATTCTTCCATCAGAGTCTATATTATAACGTCGAACTAAAACAAGTTTGAACATTGCAATATCAAACCTTAAAGTCCGAAAGTGGAAAATACCGAAGCCACGGCACATCAACTTTTTTCCCAGGGAAAAAAATTGGTGGGCCGTTTTCAGGGCTTTGCTGCTTCCTCCACTGTAGTGCAATCTCGGAGTTGGTATTTTTAAGTGGGGGGGGGGGGTGTAGTTTAAGTTTAAGGTTACATTTTTGTTTTTGTCACAGAACAGCAATTTTTTTTCCCTGGGAAAAATAATCGCTGTTCTGTGGTTTCATTTTTCTTGAATTTTGAACATAATGGTTCGATATTACAATGATCTAACTTTTGTAAGTTCGATGTTGTGATATAGACCCCTTCCATCAAGACACATTTATCTGCCATCGTAGCACATTTACCTTTGACTCCTCCCCTGTCATCCAGGTTGGAAGATGAACTTTTCCTGAAGGGGGTCCTGCACATCAGACCCCCGAGGAAACTTATCCCTCCCCCTTGGGATCTTAATTTTGTGCTAGAAAAGCTTACCTTAGCCCCCATTGAGCCAGCTAAGGACTCTTCCCTTCAACACTGCACATGGAAACCTGTCATCTTGGTTGCTATCACCTCAGCCAGAACTGTATCTGAACTGCAGGCTCTAGTGGCATTTCCCCCTTCATAGTTTTCCATTGGGACAGGGTTTGCCTTCGTACTAACCAAACTTTTATGCCTAAGGTAGTGAATGAGCTATGCTTGAATCAGGCCATCAACTTTTCAACCTTCTTTCCTTCACCACAATCTCTTAGTGAGAGGATTCTCCATTCCTTGGATGTGCACAGACAGCTCAGATATTATTTGGCTAAAACCAAACCCATCCATCCATAAGTCGGACAGGCTATTAATTTCCTATCATCCAAGAGCCTTGGGCCTCCCTGTTTCCAAGCAAGCTATTTCCTCCTGGATTTCTAGAGCCATTTCCTTCTGCTACACAGTCAATGGGAAAAAAATATTCCCTTTCCAGTGAAGGTGCACTCCACTAAGGGAGCGTCTTCATCTGGGTCTTTCTTTAAAGGTTCGGCTGCAGCTTCCATTTTGGAGGCAGCTACATAGTCCTCTGTTCACACCTTCACCAAACATTACAAATTGGATACTGTTTCCAGGTCCAGAGCAGGATTTGCCAGGGCTTTTCTGCATGGCTATGTGCAAAATGTCTCTGCTGTTCCTTCCAATCCCTCTGTTGCATGAGCTATGGCATTCTCCTTCATGTTATGGATACTGCAGCATATGAATAGAAGGACATAGAATAGTTGTGTAAAATCTTACCATAACCATAGATGTCCTCCTCTTCTATATGGTGCAGTATGGTTTCCCAGCCTGCCTTCCCTCTGATGCTTGCCTGACTTCTGGAGACTCACTTCCTTCATTCTGGTGCTTGGCGGCATTCAATTTTGAGATAGGTGCATCCTGATGTCCATTTTATACCCAATATCCATTTGTAGCCGACATACGCTCTGGCCGGATGTACGAGTCAACTGGAGGTGTACTCCCTCATGTCATGGGTACTGCAGCATATAGAAGAGAAGGACATCTATGGTTATGGTAAGATTTTATATAATTATTCTATTTCCAAGTAGATCACTGTTTCAGTATGAACAACTTCCTTCCCTCCCTCCATCCATCCCCACTTCTGTTTTTCATACATATTCTTTTCCTTTCTTCAGGCTGAGGTGGGCCTCTTATACATTTCCATACATATTCTTTTACTTTCTTCAGGCTGAAGTGGGCATCGTATACATTTCCCACTCTCATATTTGTCAGACAAAAAGCTTGTTGTTTTGCATATCTCCTGGTCTGGGGCAAGAAAGTCCTAAGGATTTTCACACGCATGCATCCCTTATGTACAGCTTTCCAGTCTTGCGCTTGTGCATACTTCTGATGCATGCCGTGAGAGGAAGGTACCCAAGTTTTTGTATGCTGTCCAGACGTACACTATCTTTGCAGGATATGCCTTGTAATGAATACTGCAATAGTGATCTACTCTGACGTATACTGTTATGGTAAGTTGTTATACAGCTGTACTTTCTCCAACAGGGTGTTAATGTACAGGTATTGCCCAGTAAAAAACAAATATTTTGGTTTGCTGCAACATATTAAGCTATTGTGAAGCACAGACTGAAAAAAGGAAACTACTGCCACCTTGTTTGTTTGCTAAATGTGGTTTTGTTGTTTAGTGACCATAAAATAAAAAAGTAAATTTAAAAAAGTTAAAACTCAAGCGGCAAAAGCAAATACAGAAGCAATTACAAGGACTTGTTTTATTTTCCCCTTGCTAGGTGAAGCCCTGTTTATAGTTAAGGATGAAAATGCAAACTTTCTGGTTGTGATTAAAGCTTCTTTCACTACCGTTTTTTGCTGTTTCATGGTGTTTATTTTATTTTCAATTACCATTGCCTGACTATTGTGGCACTTGTTGATTAACAAGTTTTCCATCAATGTACAGTTTTGGAGCAGAAAGAAGTTATGTTGTCTGTATTTATTGACTTAGAAGTCCTCAGTGATTTACTAGAAAATCAAACATTTTCGAGGGGCAGAACAATACGAGGCAAAATTAGGGGCCTTTTAGAGGCATGGGGGGATTGTAAATTCTTCCACTCCATGAACATTTTTCATTCATTTGGTTACAGTGAGACATCTGAGCTGTAAAAACTCACAAAAATTCTTCACTTCAACTTGAAACAAAAAACACACACTGGAGCCAGAATAAGTTGAGCGCTTTTGTCCCGTTTATTACAGAACTTCTTCAGAACAATATCTGAGCTGTACTCAGTCAAGAAATCTGTAATTGCAGGGCACTTTGTGTGTGTGTGTTTATATGTATACTGGTCTCTCTGTACCTCTGCTGCTATGATATGTGTGTATGTGCGTTAAGTTCTTACTTAGCTTATATTTTATTTCAGTGGTGCGTCCTCTTATAACAGTTATATATGCTGCAGTAACTTTGAAACATTAGGCAGGCAAGCAATTGTAAATCAAAAATAAAAGAAATGTGTATGGTAACAAAATGTAAAACAGTTTAACCAGTAGTGCATTATCTAAGTACAATAGCGGTTTCCTGAGGGGTGTTGCAAGGAAGTAATGGACTTAAGGATTGGTAAAGCCCCCCCCTACATTTGGTATCGGGCTGCATAACTTCCTTGATCCAGTCCTTTATTTCTCTGTAATGCCCACCCCTATGAATATTATTGCTTGTATGTAATTTTTTTTCATTGTTTACTCAGTCAAGGTATAACAAAATAAATGTTATGCATCCTCAGACTGATTGAAAATGTGGTAAGGAAAAAGGGACATAGCTTCTAATGACTTTGGTAAATACCATACTGTTCAGATTACATTTAGGTTGCACCTAAAGCTCAGCCACACAATAGACATGAGGATTGTTAAAGTATTCATATTAAATACTGTTTCTCATGACATACAAAAGTCATTGTATCTTGTGAATTCTTTCATGCATTAATATGTGGTAGCAAGTTAATTGTTATCTTAAGTGTATGCCTTTTTGGTTTTTGTGTAGTTTAGTTAGCAGACTGAGTTCAAATTGGGTGACTGCATTATATGGAATAGAGCCTCACGCTTTATTAACTAATCTGAATTCCCCAGCCTCACCTGAAAGCAGCACTTGCATCTATATGAAAACAAGCCGTAGAAGCAGTGGCAACCTTATGTAGCTACTTAAATATGTCTGCCATTGCTAAACAGTCACTGCTTTTTATAGGTTCATAGGTTCATAGGTTTATACTAGGCTATCTGCCCTAAGGCATTTATAAGCCTAGCCCAAATTTTTGTGGCTTACGCCACCCCTTATATGAAAAAATACTGTGCCCATTAGTTTGTTGTGCCTCTGTCCAGCAGTGACACAGAGATGATTCCCGGGGTAAACCTACGATCTCCCATCCACAGGTCTAGATTTCTCTTGAACAGAGTCAGCGAGGTGCTCTGCCTCACATGGACCGGGATTCTATTCCACAGCATAGGGAGTCTCTGAGTGATAAATCTATCCCTCCAGCACGCCCTATTTATATTCGTGCTAAGGTTTAAGTCGCTTGCTCTAGTGGTTTTGGTGGATTTGGATTTTTGAGGTGGAGCATGTCCATTAATTCCGGGTTGGACATGGCCTTGTATGTCAGGCACATGTCACCTCTGAGCAGACGGTATGCGACTGAATAGAGCTGGAGTTTCTTCAATCTGGCAGCATATGACAGATTTTGGAGTCCCTTTATCCTTTTGGTGAGGAACTTTTGGGGTCTCTCCAATTGCTGCAGATGTCGGGTGAGATACATCCCGAATGGGGCATTGTACTCGATCATTGGTCTGATAAGTGAAGAGTACAGGGAACAATGACCTCACTAGATCTGGATGTGAATCCCTTCATGATCAGGTGGGCAATGTAGAAGGTCTTTCTAACCACTTTAGCAACGTGAGTGTCAAAAGAAAGGCCACTGTCAACCTGGGTCCCCAGGTCCCTGATAACCTCTTCTGTGCTTAGTGGATTGCCACCTATATGGTAGCTTGGGGTTACCTTGTTTTTCCCGAAGGGTATGACTATACATTTTTTGGCGTTTAACTTCAGGCCATGGCTCTGGCACCAGCTATCTGTTTCCGTGAGTCCCTTCTGAAGGATATCCGTGTCCGATGCACTTTCCACTATGGAGCCCAGTTTGCAGTCGTCTGCAAACTTTGTCAGCCAAAGTCCTCCCATGTTGGCCTGTACTTCTGAGAAGTAGATGCCAAACAATAGGGGGCCAAGGACCGAGCCCTGTGGGACACCACTTGTGACCGGTTTGGAGTCGGACATAGCGCCAGCAACTCTAACCCTGTGGGTTCTGTCCTTAAGCCAGTTTGCAACCCATCTTGTGACATATGGGTTTACATTTAAGCTGGTAAGTTTTTCTACAATACCCGAGTGGGGTATTGTGTCGAAAGCCTTTGCAAGGTCAAGGTAGGCTGTATGGACTGCCTTTCCCTCATCAATGGCCTTGGTGACTGTTTCGAAGAAGTCGACCAAGTTCAAAAGGCATGATCTTCCCTTGACAAAGCCAAACTGGGTCGGGTCCAATGTTTGCAAGTCCCCTATATCTTTGTTTATGAGCTCCATTATGATCCTCTCCATAGCTTTGCAGACTAGACTTGTTAAGCTTATGGGGCGGTAATTACCAGGGTCTGTAGAGGCGCCGCCTTTGTGGAGTGGGACCACAGTTGCCGTATGCCACTCCTTGGGCACGTATCCTGTGGTAAGGCTGAGATTAAACAGCTGCCTTATGTGTGGGTTTAATTCCTCATTTAGCTCGTGTAGCACACAGCCGGGGACACCATCCGGTCCCATTGATGCTATGTTTTTAGCTTTAGAGAGAGCAGCTTTCACCTGCGCATTTGAGATGTCTGGGAGGCTACACTCGGCTGGGATAGTTATCTCTCCTTTAGGGGAGAGGGGTGAAGTTTGCACTGAACCTGTCTGCCAGTATGTTGGCAATGTCTGTGGGTTCAGTGATTTTTGTATCATTTTGGACTAATTCTGAGCATATGTGGGAGTTTCCACCCAGGTTCCTAACATAGCTGAAAAAGGCCTTATGATTGTCCTTTGAATCCATGGCAATTTTTCTCTCAAAATTGGCCTTAGTTGATTTTATGAGTGCTCGTATTTTTTACTAATAATGATCAGGGGTGACTTCCCTTTTATGGAATTTGTTCTATCATGTAATAGCTTTCTCCTCTTATTGTAAAGTTTGTTAATGGCTGGGGTCCACCAGACTGGACGCTTGCCCTTTGTGGAAAGAGTCTTGGTTTTATTTGGGATTGCCTGATCCATGCAGTCCTGGAGGTGTTCATAGAAGGCATTTGTAAGGGCTTCCGCAGCTTGGGTTGTGGTTTCCACTGGCTCAGGGGCCTTGAAGGATACCACACCAGTCTTGAGTAGTGTGAAGTTTGCTTTAGAGAAGTTCTTCACTATGGTCTTTTTAGTTTGGGGTGGGGCGGGTGTGGATTTCCAGTGAGATTAGTTTATGATCAGATCTCACCAATGAGGGATATACTTCGGTGTGGAGCATTTTGTCCCCATGTTTGTGACAATGAGATCTAGTATATTTTCTCCTCTCGTGGGAACAGTGACTAGCTGTTCCATGGCATTTGAATTTATGAACTCCAGGAATCGTTGGGCTAGAAAGTTAGGGCTTGAGTAATGTTCCCAGTCTATATTCGGGTAGTTGAAGTCACCCAATATGATGGTGTTTGGAGATACATTTATACCCTCCAGTGTCTTCAGGAAGGCTGTGTGGGGTTCCTGAGTTTGAGAGGGTGGCCTGTAGCATGCTACAATTTGTAGAGCAGTTTTGCCTATGGTTAGTTGCACCTGGATGGTTTCCGAAGCTTCGTGCGTTGCCACCAACCTGGAGGTGTGGGTATCCTTTATGAATATGGATACACCCTCCTTTTGTGGTGTGGTCCGGGTTTTGGGGCCGGAACGCATGATATGAGGTAAAACCTAATAGTGCCGGGTGCTCTCAGGAGCCTTGAACCAGGTTTCAGTTACAGCACAGACATCGATGTTCTCCATACTGAGAAGGGCCTCGAGTGCGTGCATTTTGAGATTTAGACTTCTGGCATTGAGCAGCATTACCCTCAGTTTCTTCCCATTTTTGTTTTCTAGGGTGGTAGGTTTAGAATTTGAGCCTTGCCTAAAAAAGGCACTATGGGGGTGGCAAGAGCCTTAGCCAATATCCGGAATCCCAGGGGTGACAGGTGCAAGCCGTCCCTGCGAAGCAGCGTGGCTTGTCAAGCATGTCATCCCAGGCAGACAGACACTGGATCCCCTTTGACACCAGACATTAAGCCAATTGTTAAAGCTGATCATCTTGTCTCTATATTGTGGCATCATTCTTGGTGAAGGAAGGATACTGCTCAGGGTTAGGGTCATACCTGCCTGGGCTACATAATCAGAGAGCTCCTCTATGTCTCTTTTCATGTAGTCCAGGGAGGTACGTCTCAGGTCGTTCACACCAGCATGGACAATGACTGTGTCATATTTGTACTTGCCGTGGAGTGACCCAAGTGCTTGTGTTATGTGGCGGATTCTAGCGCCAGATAGGCAGCTTACTGTGACCCTCTCCTTGTTCATCCTGGTGAGTGGAATGTCACTGTGTCTGACTATGGAGTCACCTATGACGAGTATGTTTGGTGTTGTATTTGGCCTTAAGGGCTGTGACTGCTTTGCACACTGCTTTTGTGGTTTATGTGTTGCTTGTGGGGTGTCTTGAGGTAGCAGTTGTTTGGGTGTCTGCTTTGGAGGCCTCTGCTGTTTAGGTAAATTTTTACTCAGAGCCTTCGAGTATGTCTTTGTGTGTTTATGTGTTTGATTCAGTGGAGTGGTAGCATTATGTGAGGCTGGTTTTGTGGTGTGTGTAGTTGCCTTCTCCTCCTGTCTGGTCTTGCCAGTCCTGAGTTGAGAGAGCTCAGCCTCCAGTTTGGCTAAATAGCTGCATCTCTCGCAAGTATTTGTGTTATGTGGGAGGAGGAGAGGGTTGTCTGTGTACATGAGGCAGTTATAACATTGCCTCAAGATTCCCAGATTTACCAGCTGGACCAGAGAGGAGATTGACAACTGACCTTTGGACATGCTAGAATAATATTGGGAAATCCTTAATTGAAAACAAGGGCCAGTGGGGAGTGAGGGTGTAGTGCTTTTAATTTTTAGTGCTGACTTATATAATTGCTTTAGTGAGCAAGTGCCAGGTAACTTGAGTGCAATGTGTTACAAGTAACTAAATGCAAAACGACAAACAGTAACTTTCTTTCAAGTGAAACAAGGAAATAAGTACAGTAAGCAATGCAGATATCACTAGTGATCCACAGAAGTGCTGAGAAGTTGTGTATTAGGTGGAATTAGCTTCCAGGGAAATAACAAGCAAACAAACAACAAGCATATAAACAAAGCTAGATTCAGCAGGCCTGGATCTAGTCTATGCTAGAGCAAACAAGGTGTACCAATTTCAGTAAGATACAGTTCAAATATTCAGGCACTATAAACCTCTAACCAGAAATTCCCAGCTCAGAAGGGCAGAGTCCAGCCTCTTCTCCCACAAGAGTGCAGACCACGAACCTACTTAATGTAAAATAACTGGCCTGAAGCCCAAGTGCCTAAACCAGAACTAATACACTTGGACACTGGGCTCTCAATCAGCAGTTCCCAACTTAGAAGGATGAAAGCTACCTGTCCTGCCACCACAGTGCTTGCCACAAACCTTCCTAATGTAAAACAACTGGTCTGAAGCCCAAGTGCTTAATCCAAAAGACTTAGAATGATAGCTACACTTTAATCAAGTTACAACCAAGCAGTAATAAATACCATTGAATACTTTAGAGAATGTCTGGATTAGTGCTCAAGTTACACAAACAAAGCTAGATCCAGCAGGCCCGAATCCAGTCTATGCCACAGCAAACAAGGCGCACCAACTTCAGTAAGAAACAGTTCAGATATGCATGTACTATAAGCCTTTAACCAGAAATTCCCAGCTCAGAAGGGCAGAGTCCAGCCTCTCCTCCCACAAGAGTGCAGACCACGAACCCTCTTAATGTAAAATAACTGGCTTGAAAGCCCAAGTGCTTAAACCAGAATTAATACACTTTTAGAATAACAGACACTGAGCCCTCAATCAGCAGTTCTCAACCTAGAAGGATGTAAGCTACCTGTTCTGCCACAACAGTGCAGACCACAAACCCTCTCAGTGCAAAACAACTAACTGGTCCAAGCCCAAGTGTTTAAACCAAAAGGCTTAGAATGAGTTACACCAAGCAGTAATAAATGCAATTGAGTATTTTTAAGATGATGCAAAAGTAAAATGAAGTAGGTAGAAACACAAGTACAGTGAAAGCAGATGAAATTTTTTTTTTTTTTTTATCTGAACAAGTGCTGAGATCAAAGAAACAGATTTGAGTGCTGAAACTAGAAAACTGGCTAGTTATAAGAAAAAAAACAAGCTAGAAGGCTTCCCTCAAACACAGAAGGGCTTGGGGGCTCAGAAGCCTACAAATAGTCTATACCACTTAACAAGAAAGGCAGGAAATAAGCTTTTTTTCTGTTTCCCAGATGCTCTCTTTGTACACAGTAGGAGTGCCTGAAATCAGAATATGATCTCACTGCACTCAGTTGAGTGAGCAAATGAGATGGGCCCAGAGGCAGGCTGAGGGGCGGGCAGTTTCAATGCCACTAAGATTACACCAAAACAAAAACAGGGAGGGTGGGTGAGAATAACTGAAGAGCAGAATAACTTCAGTATTCCTTCAACACTCCTTCATACACAGCTTAAATCAAATTAAATACTGTATTTTTTTTTTAAAAAGTGCAGATAAAGGTACTTAAATTCTCTTATATGTCCAGTTGAATATAACCAAGTTGTTAGCTGGCCAAAGCTGAGATTTTAAAGCAGGAATTATTTCACAATACAGCAGTTAAATATGCAAGGACAGGAAATGAAAGAATGTGGCTACCCCCACACCTGTAATTACTAGCAAATAACAAAATTCAGCCAACACTAGCTTCAGTTCAAGTTACTGAAGAGCAGAATAACTTCAGTATTCCTTCAACACTCCTTCATACACAGCTTAAATCAAATTAAATACTGTATTTTTTTTTTTTAAAAAGTGCAGAGAGACAAAAACTTCACAGAAATAATTTTACAAAAAAGTGCAAGTACTGGGTAAAAATTTGGAGAGCAGATAGAAAAGATGATATTTTTCCTTGTGATGTAAAATTAAGTTGAGCATTACGCAACCTATGGAAAACTTTAGACTTTGTGTTGAGGGAAAATCTACTGTAAATTAGTTTGTAATGCTTTAACTTGTGCCAGTAGTCACCTGTTAAATTTGTCTTTATGCAATAAATATCATAATATTTAAGCATTTCAGATATGTGATTACTCACTAAAGGGAGTTGTATTCCAGCTTTTTAGATTTAAATGTGTATATGTGTTATATATAGAACATGTAGTGTCACAGCTCACAAAGGGTTCAGTTGGTAGTCAGTTGTCATTCTATAATAATTTTTCTTAACCAGTTCATATTAAATTTATATATCTTCCAAAATTGAAACGTATTGTAGAAAAGCAGCCATCTGCAGTTTCCTTTGATCTGTTCCATTTTACAGTGTTTGAAGTCTGTCCTCCTTGTATACATACAGTAGACGATGCAGATGATGATCATACCATTAAAAGTGCCAGTGTCTGTATATGTTAAGTTTGCTGTTTTGTTCCATGCCATCTTATAAAAAAGGTAGATAAGGTCTATGTTTCTCTCTGCCCCTGAAACTGGAAAAATACATTCTCATAGCAAGTAAGGACCACTTAACCAACCCTGACTGTCCACGTCCCTGTTTTCATGCATAAATTAGAAAACTTAGCTGGTAACAGAGTTCAGTTGGATTTTTTTTTTAATTTGGTTGCATTATCTACTAAATGGCTTCCCTACCAGCATACAGCTGGCTCATTAATTTCTCCAGTGGGTGAAGGGGGGGGGGGGTGACGGCTAGGACTGTGCGTTCAGACAAGGTATGGTCTGTTAGTTCCCTGGTAAGAGCAAGAAACTTATCAACTAATTTGTTTCCTTTCTCCAACCCTTGGCATGACAGTTGCGTATGAGGGAGTAGGCTAGTATTCTTATCATGGGGCATCCTTTCTAACAAAGGTGGAGTGTTCACCGATCCAGGAAATTATAGACCCATCAGTCTAACTAGCTTGATGTGCAAGGCTGTGGAATGGATTGTCATGGACCTCATTAACAAGGACATTGGCAACCTCCAAACACTTGATCCCACACAATTTGACTTTGTCAAGCGAAGATCATGTCTGTTAAATTTGGTCGACTTTTTTGAGACAGTCACCAAAACTATGGAAGAGGGGAAGACTGTGCACACTGCCTACATTGACCTGGCCAAAGCCTTCAACACTGTTCCCTGTTCGGGCATATTAGATGCACTCTCTCAACTGGGCATCAATCCATATGATACCAGATGGGTAGCTAATTGGCTCACTGATAGAACCCACCTAGTCAAAATAGAGGAAGCCACCACAAGCAGTAGACCTGTATCAGCGACGGTTATCTCACTCCACAAAGGGGGAGCCACCACTGACCCCCCAGGAACTACCGCCCCATTAGCCTGATGAGCCTGGTCTGCAAGGCCATGGAACGTATCATCATGAAACTTAATAAGCAAAGACATTGGTAATCTTCAAACTATGGACCCCACCCACTTGGGGTTTGTAAAATGCAGATCATGTCCCCTAAACCTGATAGACTTTTTTGAAGCAGTCGCCAAAGCCGTAGACTAGGGTAAGCTGGTTCACACAGCCTATCTAGATCTCGCCAAGGCTTTCGACACCATCCCTCACTCTGGAATTATAGATAAACTTACTAAACTAGTTATAAATCCCTATGTTACAATATGGGTTGCCAACTGGCTCACTGACAGAACCCACACTGTGAAAGTAGCAGACTCTAAATCCGACTTCAGACCAGTGACAAGTGAAGTACCACAGGGTTCAGTCCTGGGTCCCCTCCTGTTTGGTATCTACTTCTCTGAAGTACAGGCTTACACAGAAGGTCTTTGGCTAACGAAGTTCGCAGATGACTGCAAACTAGGAGCCATAATCGAAATACCTAACGATGTGGACATTCTACAAAAGGGCCTCACTGAGACAGATGCCTGGTGTCAAAACCATGGCCTCAAGCTGAATGCCCAAAAGTGCATTGTCATCCTCTTTGGTAAAAACTCAGTACCCACGAACTACCACATAGGCGGTAGTCTACTTAACACCAAAAGTATGATGAGACGTTGGGACACAGGTGGACAGTAGTCTCTCCTTTGATAATCACATCGCCATAGTAGTCAGGAAATCCTTCTACGTGGTACACGTCATTCCAAAAGGTTTCTCATCCAGGAAAAAAAAAGGTCATTGTTTCCCTCTACTCATCCCTCATTAGACCCATTATAGAGTACAACGCCCCTTTTGGTATGTACCTCACAAGACATCTACAACAACTGGAAAGGCCGCAGAAATACCTCACAAAGAGGATTACCAGCCTCAGACAGATGCACTACGTAGACCGTCTCAAAAAACTCCAGATTTACTCCATTGCATATCGCCTACTCAGAGGCGATCTCTGCCTAACATACAAAGCTATGTCAAACCCAGAGCTGTTGGACATGCTTCACTTAAAGAAATCCCAATCCCTCCTCGCTACACGCTATAGGGACTTAAATCTTGTCACCACAATAAACAGAACATGCTGGAGGGATAGATTCCTGTCCCAGAGACTTCCCATACTCTGGAACAAACTACCTATCTGTGTCAAACAAAGCTCCTCATTAGCACTCTTCAAGAAAAGTCTTGATGGTTGGATGGGAAATAGGAAATTCACCCCGAGGATCACTTCTGTGGCTCTGCTCGACAGAGGCACAGGAAAATAATTTTCTTGGGTGGCAAAAGCCAGGGTACATTTTGGATAGACTTGTATATGCCCTTGGGCCAGTAGCCTAGTACCTACCTATGAGTGGCATACCCCAGGGTTTGTCTCGGGGCCTCTGTTATGTGGGATATACTTTTCTGAGGTGCGGTCCAAAACCAGTGGGCTATTGCCTGACCAGATTTGTGGATGACTGCAAGCTGGGTGCTGTCATAAATTCCCCTAGTGACGTGGACATCCTCCAAGAGGCTCTCACCCAAGCAAATGACTGGTGCCAGATACATGGTCTCAAGCAGAATACAAAAAAATGCATCATCATCCCCTTTGGGGAGAGTGATGTCCCCACAAATTATCACATTAATAGCATCCTAAGCGTGCAGTCAGTTGTGAGGGATATGGGCACCCAGACTGACAGCAACCTGACGTTTGACCACCATGTTGCTTCCATTGTATGGAAAGCTTTCTACATGGCCCACCTCATAAGTAAGGGTGTCTCATCCAGGGACAAGGAGGTCATAACATCCCTGTATCTTTCCCTTATAAGGCCCATTATTGAGTACAATGCGCCATTCGGCATGTACAAAGCACATGCAGCAGCTGGAGAGACCATAAAGATTCCTCACCAGGAGAATCCAGGGCCTCAAAAATCTACCACACACAGGCTAAAAGCCCTATCCCTCCACTCTGTTTCATACAGACTCCTCAGAGGTGACCTCTGTCTGGCATACAAGGCAATCTCGGACCCTGCCTTGATAGGGACTGCTGCATATCCGCAAGTCGAGCTCCATTCGAGTAACCCGCACACACTGCCTCAACCTGGTCTGTGACATCAATAGGACTTGGTGGGACAGATTTGTGTCCCAGAGACTCCCCCGTCTGTGGAATAGACTCCTTCTCCACGTCAACCAGAGTATCTCTTTACCCCTTTTTAAGCGCAACCTGGATAACTGGATGGGAAGTAGAAAATACATCCCTGGAATTCCACCCTGATTTGTCTGTACATGGGCTAAACTCTTGGCTAGGCTTATAAGGGCCTCAAGGCTAATAGCATTGTAACTTCCTGTATTCATAACTCTCTTCAGTCAGTGTGGGGTTCAAGCTCCACTATTGTTTTATCACAGGAGGTGCATGTGTTCTACCACACATGCCAATCCTTTGCCTAAGTGGGTTATCGCTTTACAGTGTGGACTTGCTTGGCTCATAGGTGTGAGTAAATACACCTGCATTTCTGTAGATGTTGATAAGGCAGTAAGCCAGAGTGCCTCTTGCTAGGATGGTCAAAAAGGCATTGGGTACTTACTTCAGTCTTCCTCTTTCCATTCCTGCTAGTACCTGTTCTGCTAACTGTGAACACAGATTATCTGGGTTACAAAAAGGATATTGTATCACCAAAACATAGGGCTCGGAGTCCCACCGAATACTTGACTGGCTTATCATTAACCAGTTGCATGGAACCATTTTCTTACCCTTTTGAGAGCCTCTTAATACCACACAGTTCAGCTTGAAGTTGTACAAGTGTGAATTATTTCATCTAAACCTGCATATTTTACCATGATGCTTTTTGTTATGTGAAATGTGTGGATCTTCCTTCAGTAAAGAACATTGCAGCTTTAATAGCTTAGTAATATCATAGCCTTTATGTTCCTATTCAAAGTTTCCCATCAGTACTTCTGCTCAACTGTGTATGATCCTATATATTTCCTATTCCAAGGCACACGTCATCAGTTTTACACAACAGCATTTTACATTTTCCATAATGGTTCATGTTCATTAATTCAGACTTCACAGAGATGACTGAATGCAGAATTTGTCAGCATCTCAAGAATGATAAAAATAATTTCTTTAGTCAGAGTTGTTAAGATTTCATTTTATGCAGTCATTTCAGCACCTAACTCTAGTTTACATAACTGATGTAATTTACCACTTTACAAAAATTAACCAGTGCATCAGGTCCCAGTTGGTTGAGGTGTTCCTACCTCACGTCCCCCTGAAAGGCTTATAAAAGCATATAGGGTCATTCCAGGAATAACGATAAGTATGGAAGACTTTCCCCCACCACGGAACTTGTTTTAATAAGGTGTTCCTACCTCACCTCCCCCTGAAAGGTTTGTAAAAGCATATAGGGTCATTCTGGGAATAGCAACAAGTACGGAAGACTCCCCCACCACCACCACCATGGAACTTGTTTTTAATAAGGTGTTCCTACCTCACCCCTCCCCCTGAAAGGCTTGTAAAAGCATATAGGGTCATTCTGGGAATAGCAACAAGTACGGAAGACTCCCCCCCCCCCCCCCACCACCACCACCACCACACCATGGAACATGTTTTTAATAAGGTGTTCCTACCTCACCTCCCCCTGAAAGGCTTGTAAAAGCATATATGTCATTCTGGGAATAACAACAAGTATGGAAGACTTCCCCCACCACGGAACTTGTTTTAATAAGGTCAATATCCACTAAAATACCTTGCCACCTGAAAACCTAACAAACTGGGTCCAAAAAAGCACTGGTGAATGTCCCCAAAACTCCCACTTGTAATCTGTTTATGGTGATAAGCATTAGGTTGGAAGGGTTAGATTTTCCTGTAGCCTTCTTTCTTCCCCGAGTAAGGTAAAAACAGCATGCTTTCTACTGTTCAACAGACGAGCGTAGTGTGCTCTGCACCTCCAAACAATGCATTCCTCAATAAACTAAGTGAAACAAGCATGCTACAAAAGGGAACTGGAAAATTGGCTCTCTGCATTGTAAATTGAGAAGCAGGCAGGGAACTATGTAGTTTTTAATAGTAGGGCCTAGGGAACAGAGAATTGGGCATATAAAAAGAAAAAAAAAAAAAAGCATGCTTGTAACTCATACCTGTACATTCTGCCTCTAGGCATCTGCTTTAGCCCGGTTCAGCCCTTCACCTCCCCCTCTCTCGGGTAATCAGAGGTTACATAATCACCTACCTGACCAGCCATTTTCAAATTAACCAGTGCATCAGGTCCCAGTCGGCTGAGGTATGTTCACATACTTGTGTATTTAATTCTTGTTTCTTTATCTGAGCTCAATGTACTAACTGTTTACTGCATTTACTCGCAAATGAAACCTTGATGAATTGAGGCATGTTTATTGGTACTGGCTGCTACAAGTTACTCGCAAACTGCTGTTGATATTGTATCCGTTTATTGTCGTTAGCATTGACTTAGTTGTCTGTCCTGGGTAGTGTATTATTGATAAGGGACAGATAATGAACAAGTAGTGTAGCATTGATAAGGGACAGAAATAATGAATATTAACTGAGCCCTTAAGGCATATATGTGTATATACATATATATATATATATATATATATATATATATATATATATATATATAGAAAAGAGTGTTGCTGTTTGCTAATACTAAAAGGTGCACGTGGACTTGTTTGATAATCATGTATACTGAATGTTTGACTGCATTAACTCTGTTCTTGGTATAGCACTAATAATCATATCCCCTCCCTAGGTGTTCCTACCTCACCTCCCCCTGAAAGGTTTGTAAAAGCGGGTCTATATTAGAACACCGAACATTTGAAATGAAAATATCGAAGTAACAGGAAACCAAATTCTTTCCTAGGGAAAGAATTTGGTTGTCCGTTTCTGTTGCTTCGGTACTTTCAGCTCTCTGGTGGAAAGTTACGAGTCGGGTTCAGGTAAGTGTGTGATTGTGTGGATGTGGGTTATGGTGGGTTAGGTGAGTTAGGGTTAGGGCGCGAGTCAGGTAAGTGTGCGATTGTGTAGACATGTGGGTTAGGGCGCGGGTGAGGTGACTGTGCGATAGTAATGGACCTTAGGGTTAGGGTTTGGGTTAAGGTAAGTGGATAGTTAGTGGTGTTTGTATAGTTTAGTGTAGGGTTAGGTAGTTTAGGTGTATGTGTGTGGATTGCTGTTTGTTTGGTGTGCGTGTGTTGTGTGTATGTGTTTTGGAACAGCAAATTTTTCCCTAGGAAAAAATTCACTGTTCCGAATGTTCGATGTTTTTTTTTTTCGATTGCTGTCACAATGATGACAATGCTGCTGCGGATGTATATACTAAAAGTTATACTTTCCTTTTAGAGTGTCACCAAATGTATTATTTAATTAAAAATGTGCATGCATCACAGCTTTTAAGCACTTCAAAGTAAAGGAGCAGACAAACAACAAGGCACCAACAGTTAGCGAGACAAAGGTAATCCGTGAAGGCAACAGTTGTAAACTGTCATCCAAACTGAGGAAAAGTCCAACTTAATACACAGATATTTTAAGACAGTAACGCATACAGTGCAACTTTTGCAGTCAGTCAACCCACTTAAAACATTTAAAAATTACACAAGTGTTGCTACAGAGCAAGGGTGATGCAAACTTCAGCAGATTTATTCATAAGAGAAATGACGTTCATCATGATTTCACAGTCCAGTTTGTGCCTTGTCAGGTGAAATTCCCCCACTGTTCTTCATTCGTCAGACCAAAAAAGCAGATCCACTGCACTCTGCCAGGAGTCACAGTAAGTAACGTACCTGTCACCCTTCTTGTATTGCCATTGCCCTGAAGCTACTGTACTTGGAACATCTTTGATGTCCTTCAAGGATGCATCTGCAGTCCTTACAAATGGGTTGTCCTGTCGTCAGGCAGCCCTTTGGTCGGCCGGATTCCAAAGTCTGGGTCTGGCCTCGGCTGATGTCGCACTTCACCCGACGTCATAGCTGCAGTTATCCGGGTATAAAGGTATCAGCCAACGCCATCTTCCTCAGTCTTTCTTGCCGCGTGGCGCCCGAAGCAGAAGCTGTTCGCAAGTGCCGGTCGGTCAGAACCAGAGATTACTACTACCAAAGACTTCAAAAAAGCTACCGAAGACTTCAAAAAAGCTAAGTACCCCGTTGGGGACTCTTTCTTGCCTCAGCCGATGTCAGAAAAAGTGAATAACTATTTAACTTGTGGGAAACAAATACCTCATAAAGATTTCCACTCTTACTGCTTACCTTGTCTAGGCCCAGACCACGACGTAGCAGCTTGTCTAGCCTGTGCTTCTTTCAACCGGCGGACGCTTAGACGCCGGTCGGAATTTGCAGAGCAGTTTTTCGGCCCCGATTTTGCTTACATTATGCCGTCGGATGCTCCGACTACGCAAATATCTAAAAAACGCAAGGAAAAGGACCGACACTCGCGGTCCGCGGTTTCGGCCGAAACCGCGGTTAAGCCAACCGCGAGTGTCTCGGTTTCGGCTGAAACCGAGTCCACGGTTCTTCCTTCGGCCGAAAGCGTTCCTCCTGCCGAGGCCTCATCCAGCATGGTGGAATCTGCTTCTGAAATACCACCTGCTATTGCAGGTTCACAGGAATTATCTGACACTATCCCTTTGGATATTTCTACTCCTGCACGTGGAGCTGCTAGGCCACCTGCATCCATGTCGATTAAGGCTTTTACCAGGGCTAAAGCAGCTAAAACTACCAAAACTGTGCCTGCTAAGCCCCCCTCCCACAGGCCTAGCTGTAGTACACGAATGCTTAGTCTTGCAGAGGATCTCATTTCTTTGATCCGGGGATCCCAACCTCACCCAGACAGGGCCTCTCACCCACCTCCAGAGAAGAGGCCTAGAGCAGAGCCCCCTGAGCCAGTTTCTACAGATGACTCCTCTGATGAATCAGATAATTCTAACCCTCCAGAGGGCCCTTTTTCTCCTTATGAGGACTCTGATGCAGAAGAGTCCATTCCTTCTGCCTCTCCACCTGAGGAATTTTCCTTTGGGGAAACCTTGCATGCTATGAGGGAACAATTTCAATGGCAGGGCCAGGATTTTACAGACTCTAGGAAAAGGCTTAGAACCTTTCTGCATTTGCCACAGCATAGGCCTTTAGCCATTCCTCCAGTACTTACTGTTGTAGATGATGCATTTAATGATGCTTGTACTGCTCCTGATTCTCTTCCTCCGGCCCCTGCTAAGCCCGATAGGTACTACAGGGTTCCGGACACACATTATCATTTATATAAGGCTCCTCTTGCAGATCCCGAAACTATCTCCCAGGGACCCAAGGCTGTAGCAGCTACCTCTGCCAAGATCCCCCTCCCCTCTGAAAGGGAATCTAGAGCCTTAGAGAGATGGGGTAAAAAAGTTTACACTTCTGCTACTCTTTCAGCTAGAGCCTTGAACTGTCAATTCCACATGATTCAGTATCAGGAATTTATGTTAGACCAGTTAACTAAAAATCTGTCCTCTGATGAACCATTAGACAAAAAATCTGTTCAGGAAATGGTACATAACATTCAGCAGGTCAGTAATCATTCCTTAAAATGCAGCTATGATGCACTGGAGGCTTCCTTTAGATCAGCCATGACTGGTACAGTGATCAGAAGACATGCATGGTTAAAAGAGCAGTCCTTACCAGACCATGCCAAATCAAAGCTCCTAGATGCTCCGATGGATAAGCTCAATTTGTTTGGCTCCCCTGCACAACAGGTGCTCAAGAAGGTGGAAGAAAAGGCGAAATCTGTCCAGACAGTCAAGGATTTCTTGCAGGTCCAGCCTCCAAGGTTTAGCAGGAACTGGCCTTCCAAGAATTGGTCCTTTCCAGACACCCCCAGAGCTCAGAGAGGCAGGAATAGGCGCTCAAGAGGCAGGGGTCAATCCAGAGGTGCCTACAGGGGACGTCAGTGGCAGGCTAACAACCAACGAGGTACAGCCACAGATCCTGCAACCACCACAGGACAATCACAGTGACTTGGCTCTGGCACCGCCTACCAGGGAACAACTAGAAGCACCCTTAGGTGGGAAGCTAGCCTTATTTTCAGTAAACTGGCATTACATCACAGGAGACAAATGGATTTTACATACAATAGACCAAGGTTGCAGGTTTCACTTCCATACTCTACCAAGGAAGAGAGGAATGCCAAACCTACCTCCAAATCAGAAAACAGAAGCTCTAAAACAAATAGCTCACTTACTAAGGATGAGAGCTGTAGAAAGGGTACCATCCATGGAACAAGGACAAGGATTTTACTCCAGACTCTTCCTGGTACCAAGAAAAGAAAACCAATGGAGACCTATTTTCGACCTGTCCGCTTTAAACACATACCTCATTGTACCAAAATTCAAAATGCTGACCTTACAGCAACTTCTTCCCATGCTGGGCAAGGAGTTTTGGCTGGTAACTCTAGATCTCAAGGAGGCATACCTGCACGTCCCCATACGTCCAAATTGCAGAAGATACCTCAGATTTCTTGCAGGATCAGAGCATTATCAATTTTCAGCATTGCCCTTTGGCTTATCTACTGCGCCCAGAGTATTCACGAAATGCCTGGCATCAGTAATTGCTCATTGCAGGCTTCAGGGAATTCAAATTTACCCTTACCTGGATGACTGCCTGTTACAAGCGGACAACAAAAGCAAACTAACAAAGGATTTGGAAAGGGTCATTCATCTTCTGCAAGCCCTGGGATACACAGTCAATATAAAAAAGTCAAGGCTGATACCATCCCGAAGGATAACCTTTTTGGGTGCAGAGCTGGACACATCAAAGCAGATGGCATTCCTAACAGTAGAAAAACAGGAGCAACTCCCTCTCTACTTCATGGCATTAACAAAGCAGAACCAGCTAACAGCAAGGAAAGTCCTGCAAGCCCTGGGTTACATGGCGTCCTGCATAATATTGATTCCACATGCCAGACTACACATGAGAAAACTACAGTGGTACCTGAGGAATTTATGGTCTCAGCACAAGCACAGCCTAGAAACACAAATTCCAATAATTCCATGCCTGAAGCAAGAATTCCACTAGTGGGCTCAGGCCTGTCAATCAAACAAAGGGCTGCCCTTTCACAGCACTCAACCAAGCCAGACCATCACAACGGACGCCTCAGACCTCGGTTGGGGGGCGCACATGCTGGACAAGTGCATACAAGGCTTATGGACTCCAGACCAGCTGCACCTACACATAAATCAAAAAGAAATGCTGGCAGTAAAACTGGCAATCCAGAGATTCAGACCATTCCTTCAACAGGGTCAACTGTTGATAAGGACGGACAACACCACAGTTATGTGGTACATCAACAAGCAGGGAGGCACACATTCATACCCTTTATGCCGGATGGCAATGGACCTATGGAACGTGGCCCTGAGCTTCAACATTCAGTTACAAGCAATCTTTGTGCCAGGAAAAGAAAATATACTAGCAGACATCCTAAGCAGAACTACCACGGATGCCCACAAATGGATGCTGCATCCGGACATCTTCAAAACCATTACAGGAAAATGGGGACTACCAGAAATAGACTTATTTGCATCCCCACACAATCACCAACTGAAGAAATTCTGCACAAGGACGTACCACCCCCTTGCTTGGAAAGTGGACTCCCTATCTTTCAGTTGGAAAAACCTGACAGCATATGCATTCCCACCTCTTCCTTTGATGCACAAGGTGCCACTGAAGATCAAAGAAGACAGTCCAAGGATCATCCTGATAGCTCCAGACTGGCCAAGACAACATTGATACCCGTTACTGAGGAGTATGTCTCGGGAACAGACATGGCTTCTGCCCCTAGTTCCCTTGCTGCTAACACAGAACAACTTCAAAGCCCTGCATCCAAACCTGAAAACACTGCAGCTGGCTGCCTGGAACATTGCTTAAGAACAAATAAACCAGAATTATCTCAAAGGGTTAAAGACATTATCTTGGAGGCTCGCAGACCCTCAACAAGAAAAAATTATTCAGCAAAATGGAAAAGATACCTCATTTGGTGTACTGCTAAAGGAGAAAATGTGTCATTGGTGAACATAGCTAACATCCTGGAATATTTGGCAGAGCTCTTCCACAATGGCCTGTCCTATTCTTCCATTAAGATTCATGCATCAGCAATCTCAGCAGAATACAACTTGGATCCTCCAGTCTTCTCACATCCTCTGCTCAGGCAGTTTCTGAGAGGAATTAAAAATGTAAAACCACCAAGAAAGCCACCATTGCCAGCATGGGACTTGAACTTTGTGCTAGAAAAATTGACACTACCTCCTTTCGAGCCAGCAGCAACAGCAGAATTACAGTACTTATCATGGAAAACTGCTGTCCTGCTTGCAATCACTTCAGCACGGAGGGTTTCTGAACTACAGGCATTAATGGCAGTACAGCCCTTCCTGATTTTCCATCAAGATAGAGTGTCCATTAGAACTAATCCTACTTTTATGCCAAAGGTGGTCTCCAGGGTATCTTTGAACCAAGCTATCCACCTGCCTACATTCTTCCCCAACCCACAGAACAGGGGAGAAAGACTGTTGCATACCTTGGATGTGCATAGACAATTACGCTACTACCTGGACAGGACTAAGAACAATAGAAAGACTGACCAGCTGCTGGTAGCCTATGCAACAGGAATGGAAGGAAAAGCAATTTCCAAGCAGACAATCTCTAAGTGGATAGGAAATTGCATTAAATTTTGTTACTCTTACCATGGAAAGAAAACTCCAGAAGACATCAGACCTCACTTTACAAGGGCTACAGCCACTACCACAGCCTTTTTACGAGGAGTGGCTACCAAAGACATTTTAGAGGCTGCTACTTGGAGCTCCGTGCATACATTTGCCAAGCATTATAATTTGCCCTTATACTCCAGATCCCGAGCAGGTTTTGCCACTGCTGTTTTGCAAGGGATCTTAACTACACCATGATCTAATTACTCCTCCTCCCCCAGTTTGGCTATGGTATTCTACCCATTTGTAAGGACTGCAGATGCATCCTTGAAGGACATAGTACAGTTTTGTACCTACCATAAATGTAGATGTCCGATAGGCATGCATCTGCAGTCAGGATTACCCTCCCTCCTTCCCCTCTGAGGTACTCCTAGGGTATTTACCCCTCACTTAGCTAGCTGGGGGAATCTATTATGGTGTATTTGTTTGTATATATGTATATACATGTTTATTTTTATTTTTGCTCTCTCTTATTTGGAAACTTTTGCAATTATCCAAATGTTGCCTACCTAGAGGGCACCTGACATCTGGGGCAAGAAACACTGAGGAAGATGGCGTCGGCTGATACCTTTATACCCGAATAACTGCAGCTATGACGTCGGGTGAAGTGCGACATCAGCCGAGGCCAGACCCAGACTTTGGAATCCGGCCGACCGAAGGGCTGCCTGACGACAGGACAACCCATTTGTAAGGACTGCAGATGCATGCCTATCGGACATCTACATTTATGGTAGGTACAAAACTGTACTTTTCATCATTACATGAAAACAGTATTTTTGTATACATGTTTGGCAAACAATTCTATGAAGCAATAAACTTATTTCCTCTACAAGCAGAGACAAAGTCAAAATAATGATGGGCCAATGTTCCCCATTAGGGACAATTTTCAAGTATTTAATTCAGTAAAATAAGTGAAGAAAAAGTTGCATCAAAATGCATCTTCTAAATATTTTCAGACGTGACAGCGTGGTAACATTCCAACTGATCATTACATCTGTTGCCCCGATAACGGAAAAGTACCTAATCATATAGCAAGATTCGCTACTGGCATGGCTGATAGGACCCACCATTGCCAGAACCTCAAAGCACTGGGATGGCTAGAGTATCCTACCCCTTCTACTGTTCAGCCAGCTTATAGTAGCGCATAAAATACTCCATCAACCTGATAACACCCCTGCCCTCAAAAATATTCTCACCCCTCATAGTGCCCCCAGGCCATTACGCTCAGCTGATAAACTAATGATACTGACCCAAAAATTCAACAACTCTGCAGGCGATGCTATATTTGCCAACTCAACCAGTAAAATCTGGAATCTACTCCCTACTACCGTTACCAAGGAAACCTCACTACCCCTATTTAAAAGAGAACTCAAAAAATACCTCGCATCTCATTGGCTGTGCTCTTGTTCTAAACCTGACTAACAACTTCACTAATACATATCTTGCTACCCAACCTGCTGTTTAGCCAAGTATCTATGCCTCATAGCATTTGAATGTCTAAGCATTGTGAATTATGAGATCTGATTGTGTTCTATGTTCACATTTTCTGATACGTCTCTGCCAATCAGATGCAAGTCTGCACATTGTGTATATTAATATCTGCCTGTATTCTTTGTCTATATTTTTCTAAACATGTCTGCCTGAGTTTATCACTCCGTGATGTATGTAATGTATGTACCGTCTCTTTTTTTGGTATGTTCATAGGTAGGTACTAGGCTATTGGCCTTAGGGCCTATATAAGCCTAGCCAAATGTACCCTGGCTTTCGCCACCCAAGAAAATTATTTTCCTGTGCCACTGTCGAGCAAAGCCACAGAAGTGATCCCCGGGGTGAATTTCCTATCTCCCATCCAATCATCAAGATTATTCTTGAAGAGTGCTAATGAGGAGCTTTGTTTGATATAGGTAGGTAGTTTGTTTCAGAGTTTGGGAAGTCTCTGGGACAGGAATCTATCCCTCCAGCATGTTCTGTTTATTGTGGTGACTAGGTTTAGGTCCCTAGAGCGTGTAGCTCGTAGGGATTGGGATTTCTTTAAGTGGAGCATGTCTAAAAGCTCTGGGTTTGACATAGCTTTGTGTGTTAGGCAATGATCGCCTCTGAGTAGGCGATATGCAACGGAGTAAAGCTGCAGTTTTTTGAGACTGTCTGCATAGGACATCTCTTTGAGGCCGGTAATCCTCTTTGTGAGGTATTTCTGTGGCCTTTCCAGTTGTTGTAGATGTCTTGTGAGGTACATACCAAAAGGGGCATTGTACTCGAGTGACGAGTAGAGGGGAACAATGACCTCTTTTTTCCTGGATGAGAAACCTTTTGTGATGAGGTGTGCCACATAGAAGGATTTCCTGACTACTGTGGCAATGTGATTATCAAAGGAGAGACTACTGTCCACCTGTGTCCCAACGTCTCATCACACTTTCGGTGTTAAGTAGACTACCACCTATGTGGTAGTTCTTGGGTACTGAGTTTTTACCAAAAGGGATGAAAGTGCACTTTTTGGCATTGAGCTTGAGGCCATGGCTTTGACACCAGGCATCTGTCTCAGCGAGGCCCTTTTGTAGGATGTCCACATCTTTTGGAGTTTTGATTATGGCTCCTAGTTTGCAGTCATCTGCAAACTTTGTTAGCCAAAGACCTTCTGTGTTGGCCTGTACTTCAGAGAAGTAGATACCAAACAGGAGAGGACGCAGGACTGAACCCTGTGGTACTCCACTTGTCACTGGTCCGAAGTTGGATTTGGAATCTGCTACTTTCACAGTGTGGCTTCTGTCAGTGAGCCAGTTGGCAACCCATCTTGTGACATAGGGATTTATACCTAGTTTAGTGAGTTTATCTATAATTCCAGAGTGGGGGATGGTGTCGAAAGCCTTGGCGAGATCTAGGTAGGCTGTGTGAACCACCTTACCCTCATCTACGGCTTTGGTGACTGCTTTAAAGAAGTCAATCAGGTTTAGGAGACATGATCTGCCTTTTACAAACCCGTGTGGAGATGTGGAGCTTTTCTCCCTGGGCCTTTTCAGGGGGAACATATTTCAGATCCAGGTCACTCTGTTTCCCAAAGACCATTAACAGCTGTGATAGTGCCATACAACTTTTCCCTAGGAGATTTCAGCACATGGCGTGTAATTTACTATGAGGTGTAAAATGCAGTAATTGTCTTAAGCCGTTGCAGAGACTAAGTGAGGTTGAGAATAGTTAGTGCAGTAGAAGCATTCTATCTGAGAGAGAAAGTTTAAGTAGAGAGCAAGCCTCAGGAGAAAGAGGGATGCGGTGGTGGATGAAAAAGTTGTTTGAAACCAAGTTAACTCTGACATTTGAAACCCTCAGGAGTACAAAAAATGTGAGACCTCAGTATAGCCAGTATATACGCCTAAATGGAAATGAAGAGAACAGAACATACCTTGGGTAACTTAAGTTACTGAGGTCAGAGATCATCACTTCAGTCTCATGTAACGTCTCAAACCTTTGCAGAATTTGGAACATTGACATGATATGATGTTTCAATTAAAAATCCTGCCATAGAACACCAGTGTAGCGGTTTGTAAATCCATAGAATTAATGCAGTCGGTTCCTTCCAGTTTCTGTGGCAGAGCAAAAATAAAGATCTGAAGTAGGAGATTCATTTGTCAGCAACCTGTGGGTATGGATCCGATATCGGTATCGGATCCATACCGGCATGGTTTATCCAGCTATGGATCTGAGCTCCTAGCTCCTCCCCTCACCCATAATGCCCTGCTCTCCCTACATGACCTCGGATCTAGTTTGCCACATTCATGGTGACAGCTTGATCTTTGAGCTCCTTCAGCTAAGTGATATTTTAGTATTTTATAAGGGTATTTTTTGTCAAAAAAAATTGTTTTTGTGTGAAAGTTTTAGGTTTCTTACCCCTTAAACTAATTTTTGGTTAAATTGCTTATTTTTTTTGTAATCCCCTCCCCTCGCTGGTAGCGTAGTTTGTGTGCGCGTGGTTTCTTTGGGGCCTTTAGTGTGACTGGGTTTGTTAACTTTTTACTTGTTAACTTGTTAGTTTTCTTTTTGTTTAAAAAAAAAAAAAAAAATGTCTGAGGCCCCAAAGGCGATATTTTCGAAATGCTCCGAGTGTGGCCATAAGCTGTCCCCTGTGGATGGCCACACTCTGTGCGTTCGATGCCTTGGGGTTGAACACCTCACTTCTGGATGTTCAATCTATGCAGGGTTCAACCC
The DNA here is from genome assembly GCF_019279795.1 of Protopterus annectens. Lineage (NCBI taxonomy): Eukaryota > Metazoa > Chordata > Ceratodontiformes > Protopteridae > Protopterus > Protopterus annectens. The sequence goes on from NC_056729.1 coordinate 1,214,013,873, forward strand.
CAGGGCATTGAAGGAGCAGAGGTCGAAGTTGGTCTTGGAGAGACTTATACCCCCGGACTCGGCTTCGGCCTCCGCCCCGGTGGTAGTTACCACTCCTGCGGTACCTGCCCTACCTGCTCCCGCTCCTCCTCCCGGGATTCAAACTCCCTCTACGGGTTCGGAGGAGAGGGAAGCTAGGAAGAAGGACCGGAGAGAGAAGCACCACAAGCGGCGGGCCGAGACCTCCGTCTCGGCCCCGCCGGCTAAGCGGGCTTCTCCTCCGGCCTCTCTAGCTACTGGTTCTCCTCCTTCTCGGCTCCGGTCTCCAACCTTTTCACCGGGACCTGAGGAGGAGGAGACCCGACCTCCTTCAAGGCTATCAAGGTGGTACTCAAGGCCTACCTCGGTAGCCTCTTCGAGGTCGACCTATAGTCTCTCCGACGCCGATCTGGACCGGATGATGCGAAGGTTCATCCAGGCCCAGATGCAGATGGGAGTACTCCTGCCTCCCCCCCCCCCCCTGGGGGGGAGCTTGACCTCCTTTTTCAAGCCCATAGCTCCTTCTCCGACCCACTACCCGGGTTCGGAGCGCTCGGAGCCGGGCAGCTTTGGAGCTGGGGGTGGGTCGGTTCAGATAGTACTGGCTACTTCAGATCCGACCCTGCCCTCAAGGGTGTCGGATCCGACCTCTCGGAGCCTTGTCCTGAGTTTCAGATCCGAGGGACTCAGTGTGCCTTCGGCGCCGTCTGTGTCGGAGCGCACTGGTCCCTCGGATCAGAGGGGCTCGGCGCCGGCTCCGATCCACTCCTCGGACCCGATGGGGAGCCGACTGTCGGATCCTTTGGTCGAGGCCGGCTCCCCTATGGCTTTTGATATAGTGGAGAGGGCTCTGTTGAGGGCTTCCGAACCCCCGGCACTTGCTTCGGCTCCGTCCCGCACTCCATCTGCTCTGGGTCAGGCTTCCGTCACCCGGCCACTGGGACAGCCTGTTTCAATGCCCCAAGCAGTTCCTGTGGAACTAGACACTGCTTGCGAGGGCTCCTCGGACAGTCCCCCCCGAGGAGGCACCTCACAAGCACATGTGTAAAAGGAGGCACATAGACTCCCCCGAGTCTTTAACTGAAGACACGGACTTGGAAGAAGGGGAAGGCTCCCCAAGATCACCCCCGAGGATGTCTGCTTTGGAGACATCATGGAAATGCTTCGTATAGAGGTGGGTGGTCTGCCCCAAAGTCTTCTTCGGACGAGTCCGTGTTCTTGGAGGCATTCGAAGTGGGCCCGTCTACCTCTTGGGTGTCCCCTCCTGCCGACCCCCTGGTGGACCTTATTACCACCAGGGTGTGGAAGGAACCGGACACCGTGGAGCCAATCCCCAAAAGGCCAGACAGGATTCTCAGCCCCCCTGCTGACCGTGCCCACTGGAGTAAGGGACCTCCGGAAGATGCCATGTTGAAGGCAGCAGCCACCAAGAGGGAACTCGCCCAGGAGAGTCCCTCAGTCCATCCTCCGAGCAAGGAGTCTCGGATGATGGACCGCTTGGGGAAGTGAATGTTTAGTTCAGCGACCTTCTCAGTGAGGGTGCTCAACTATCTGGCGCATGTTATTAGGATGCAGCGCGATCTTATCAAAGAATACGCTGCATCCCCCCCCAGAGTCCATGTCGGAGGAGGACAAACTTTTGCACTCCACCCGTTTGGCCACTCTTCGGTTCGTGACAAATACCTCTATGCGGTTGCTTTCCCATGCTACTGAGGGAGCCGCTAGACCTGCAGGAGTAGGCCTAGTCACGAGACGCCAGGCCTGTCTCCGCCATTGCGATTTCACGGAGCCCTTCAAGGCGTCTTTCGCGAACGCCCCCTTTGATGGTTCTGCCCTTTTTGGCAAGACGGTTTGCGACACCTTGGTCCAGAGCGAGAAGGACAGGAAGACGCTGCCTGTCGTCGGAGTCCGCTTCTCTGTGCCCCAGAGGTCCTACTCTAGGAACCAAAAGGGCCAGAAGAAGATGTGGTTCCAGAAGTCGCAGCAATCCCAACCCGCTCCAGACAACCAGTCCTTCCGTGGCAGAGGAGGACAGGGCGGACGCCGCCCCAGGGGCAGAGGGGCTCCCAGGAATTTCGGGTCCAGAGAACCTTTCTCTGAGCGACCCGCGCAGCAACCCTGAGGGGTTGCCCGACTGCTCCACTCTGGAGGCAGTCAAGGGACGTTTTTCGGAGCACCTAGCGGCATGGGAGTCCATAACATCAAGACAGCTGGGTCCTCCGTATTATATCCAGAGGATACAAAATCCCTTTTCTTCATGTCCCAAAACCAAAATCCCTCCCCGACGTTCCACCCGATCAGAGGGAGGCCACTTCAGCAGAAATTGGCTATCTGCTGAGGAAAAGAGCCATCCAGCCCGTCCCCCCAGACCAGATTGGATCAGGGTTCTACTCCAGGTTCTTTTTAGTGCCAAAAAAGACGGGGGACCTAAGACTCATTTTAGATCTGTCCCTATTAAACCTGGCAGTTCCCAAGGATAAGTTCCGGATGGTCACTTTACAATCTATCCTCCCCCTTCTGGGAGAGAATCACTGGATGTGCTCTATAGACCTCAAGGATGCGTACTACCACATACTAATGGACAGATGGTCCAGGAGGTTTCTTCGCTTCCGGCTGGGAGCCAGTCACTACCAGTTCAGGGTCCTTCCCTTTGGTCTCACCACAGCCCCCAGGGTGTTCACCAAAGTATTAGCAGGGGTGCAGGTCTTTCCGTACCTGGACGACTGGCTTCTCACCGCCCCAACAAGGCATCTACTATCCTTGGCAAGAGATTCCTTTCTTCAGCTAGCTCCCTGGCTAGGCATCACGATAAACGTAGGAAAGTCCAACCTGGCCCCTACTCAGTTGATAGAATTCATAGGTGCCAGGTTAGACATGAGGCAGTTAAGAGCCTTCCTCACAACCGACAGAATTCGGAATCTACGACTCCAGGTGCGGGCCATCCTCCGCTCCAGCTCAGTTCCGGCGGAATTGGTTCTGAGGGCACTATGGTCCATGGCGGCAGCGATTTCTCTTCTCCCACTCGCCCGCTTGAACATGCGGGTACTTCAGTGGACGCTCCAAGTACAATGGTCTTATCTTTCTCTCCCTCTACATCACCCCATTGCAATCAGCAAGGCTTGCAAGTGGTCTCTCTTGTGGTGGCTCTCCCCCTCTCGCCACAGTGACCACAGACGCATCTCGCCTCGGGTGGGGGGGGGCATTTTGCGGGATGGACGGTCCAAGGCACGTGGAACGACTCAGAGACCTCCCTGCATATCAATGTTCTGGAGATGAGGGCCGTGCTCTTGGCGTTGCAAGCACTTCAAGCCTTTCTTCCCCTGGGAAAAATTGCGATTCAGTCAGACAACATGTCGGTGGTCTGGTACATCAACAAACAGGGGGGAACCAGGTCTTACCCTTTATGTCGGGAAGCCATGAGAGTGTGGGAATGGGCGATCTCCACCAACCGCTTTCTTATCGCAACGCATATTCCTGGTCGGTCCAACATCCTTGCGGACAAGCTCAGTCGCACCATTCTCTCCCAGTACGAGTGGTCTCACAATGCTCAAGTAGCGAAACGTATCTTTGCACGGTGGGGAACTCCTTGTTGCGATCTCTTTGCTTCTCCCTTAAACACCGTGTGCGACAGTTTTTTCGCTCTAATCCCTCCTCCAGGGGATTCCCCGAGAGACGCTCTGGTGCATGCTTGGCCTCCCGGTCTGCTTTATGCATACCCCCCTCTGCCTCTGATGCTCCAGGTTCTTCAGAAAGCCTCTCGGTTGGGGTGCAGAATGATCCTCATAGCCCCATTCTGGCCTCGGCAGATCTGGCTCCCTTACCTAAGGTCTCACTCAGTGAATCCACCTTGGATTCTAGATCCCATTCCGGATCTGATAGCACACCCATCGAACCTACCATCTCCGAACCTGGACAACCTGAAGCTGACTGCTTGGCTGCTCCAGTTCCACTCCTAATCAGGACTCCCGGTATTTCGTCTCCCGTTAAGGTCATTCTGGTAGCGGCGCATAAACCCTCTACCAGAAAAACTTACCGCAGTAAATGGAAGCGATTCTCCATTTGGGCGGAGCGGCAAGGTCTAGATCCCTTCACGGTTCCTCTTCCCATGGTTCTAGATTTCCTTACCACTCTTTTTAATGATGGCACCAGTAGTTCCACGGTCAAAGTTCAGCTAGCGGCCATTTCTCATTATCATGTTGGTCATGACTCTGAGCCTCTTATGTCTGCCAACTTATGTAAAATCTTCCTAAAAGGCACCTTTCTGCTTAGACCCCCTGTCAAGCAGGCGGTTCCACCATGGGATCTTTCCTTGGTTCTTCAGGCCTTGACTGCTCCCCCCTTCGAGCCTGCGGCCACAGTAGATCTAAAATTCTTATCTCTTAAGACTGCATTTTTAGTAGCAATTACTTCAGCCAAAAGAGTTTCGGAACTTTAAGCCCTGGCCATGAAGCCGCCTTACTTGATCTTCCATCCGGACCGTGTATATCTCAGGATCAATCCCTCTTTTCTTCCTAAGGTAGCTTCGGAAGCAAACATTAATCAGTCCATCAACCTCCCCGTTTTCTTTCCTAAATATCAGAACAAAGGCGAGTACAAGCTGCATTCATTGGATGTTCACAGGCAGCTTCGTTTTTATCTTAACAGGACAGCTGGTCACAGGCAATCCGACCAATTGTTCATTTCCTTTGCCAAATTCAATCTGGGTAAACCAATTTCCAAAGTCTCCTTGTCACGCTGGGTTTCCCAGTGTATTCTATTAGCTTACCAAGCTTCCGGGAGGTCCGTACCGGACGGAGTCCATGCTCATTCAACCCGGTCTGTTTCTACCTCAGCAGCCTTTAAGGCTAGGATTCCTCTAGATGACATTTGTTCAGCAGCCACTTGGGCTTTATCTCATACCTTTATTTCTCATTACAAGCTGGATATCACGTCTAGAGGTAGAGCATCCTTTGTCTCCGCGGTGCTCCAGAATATCCTTCCATGACGCCCGCCCAAGATTCAGGTAGCTGGGGACTCTGTCCCACAGGTTGCTGACAAATAAATTTCCTACTTCAGATTTAGAAGTTATGTACTTACCATAACGTTCCATCTGAGTAGGTGAATTCATTTGTCTGCAACCATCCCGCCCTCCTATCCCCCTGGCCTTGTCAGTTTCCTGCATAGAATGTGTTACCCTTTGATTAGGGTATTTGATACAGGGCAAACTCGAGCTGATGTCATGTAGGGAGAGCAGGGCATTATGGGTGAGGGGAGGAGCTAGGAGCTCGGATCCATAGCTGGATAAACCATGCCGGTTCGGATCCGATATTGGATCCATACCCACAGGTTGCAGACAAATGAATTCACCTACTCAGATGGAACGTTATGGTAAGTACATAACTTCTAATTTTCTCTGTGTGTTCTGTCTTCCAGTTCTGCTATTTTTTGAAACAGCCTTTCTTGACAGGCCTCATGTTCAACCATGTTCCTTCATTTCAGTCTTTGATTTCTGCAGTTTCATCACTCATCTGAAATTGAATAGCTACTTAAAGATTCTGTTTTTTTTCCAGCCTTCTGTCTTTTGACATTGTATGTTACTCCAGTGTATTACTTATTTTTAAATCTCTATCAGTCCATTTGATTGATTTTTTTCCCCCCTCTGAATTATTGGGAGTCATCTCCTGTACTAAAACTTAAATTTGAACCGCTTTTTGTTGAACAGCTGCAATGTTCTTACCAGCCAGAGCTTTTAATTCTTTTCTGGTTGATTTTTTGCTTATTCTCCAACTTTTTTTTTTTGCTGGCATCTAGGCTGTGTAATTGCTAACCAGAAACTGAATTTTTACCCAGTAGATAACTTTTACTGTCTTTTTTAAAATTAATTTCTCAGTTTTTGCCATGGGAGAACTCCTTATCAGCCTATTACTGAGTGTGCGGTCATCTTGGAAGTCATATTTATACACATTTGAGTAGTTTGCAGTATATAAAGACATGGGAACCTTCGGATTGTGGCATGTAAAAGGTATGGAATATTCACTGTATTGGGTAGGGGCCGGGTTCAACAAAGGATATACTGTTAGATGATTTTGGAAATACCACAGTTAACAGGTCCAATGTAAGTGAAATTTTTTTTTCACTCTTGGAAGCTGGCTTCTTTTGGATAAACCTCAGTTTATAGAGAGGTTTATTCTGTGTTTTCCAGCATGTTTAGGATATCAAGAGTTACCATATTTAGTCCTTGTTTTGGCAGTACTAACTAGCCCTTACAGCCCATCAAAAAATGTGCTCATTAGAGGAGTGAAGGTAGTAGATGTGTGTTGATTGTGATGTCTTTGGCATTAAGAGCAAGAAAGTTTCTGATTAATTCTGATTATAACATTAACAACTTGCTTGTTCAATTTTAACTGAATTTCCAGGATGCAGACATAGTTTTGTTGAACTGACTTTTAAGCCTATTGTTGTTTTGAGAAGAATAAGTGACAGCCACTAAATAAGGTAGCTATGCCATCTTGACCTTGATGGGGAGGTGTAAATAGCATTGATTTCTTCTTACTTGCATTGAGGTGCAGTTGCATAGTTTTTAGTCAGAACTGTAGCATGCTGAAGCTAGGTTGCTGTTTGGAGTTGTTACTTTTCATCAGCATTTTATGCATTTTTGCAATGATAAATATCCATTTTAGCCTTTACATTGTCGCAGAAAAGCCAGAACCTAGCTTGGCAGCCAGTGGATACAAGACATTGAAACTTATTTTTGGACACACACACACATGCTACGTGGAACTTGTGAGCAGTTTGGAAATTGCCAATTCACTTTCTGCATATTTTTGGCAGTTGGGAAGGAAACCAGAACACCAGGAGAAAACCCACCCAGACATAGGGAGAATACACAGATTTTGCACAGGTGTTGTTCCATCCAAGATTGATGCAGAGAACCAGTTAATGTCTCTAAACTTATATTACATACGGTCTCTGTAAGCTTATATTACATATTGTGTTGGTCACTTTAGTGATAGCTAGGAGGAGTGAACCCACAGTTTATTAGCTACATTAATATGGATGCATTCCTTGACATTGAGAAAGGCTGTATCAGCTCTGTGATGCAGTATGAACCAGTGATGACTGTTTTGAAATGTGATTGTAGTGTATTATATGCTGCAGTAGCTGAAAATGAAAAAAAATTTTCAAGAGGTTTTGATAAGATAGTGCAGTGGTGCAGAAGAATAATTTTTTTTTCTCCAGTTATACTTTGCTATCCTTGATGTAGCTGGTTAACAGAAGAGAGACTGGTTATGTGATGGAACCTACAGAAAGTTTTAGGATTTCAAAAGGAAGCTTGCCAACATTAACTGTTGGTTTATGCTTAAGAAAAAGTTTACACATCAGGTCTGTTGAAACTTTATGGATAGCGAGTACAGAGTAACTGTGATGAAAGTATTCATGAAGGGAAAGTTGATTGTCCTGACGAGGATGCATGAAAGGATTTTGAGAATTTGATTGCCCATGAGCCTTTTTTTTTTTTTTGTAATAGAAGCTTGTACAGTACTGTTATCCTGTCTCGCTGGGGCCAGACCTTAGGGTGGATAAAAGTATGGCTGGTTAATCAGAAAAAGCATACAAAATAGCATTTATAGGTTATAATCAGCTAGAATAACAGGATTTGTGCTGGTATGCATTTTTTCTAAAGAATTGTTTGTGTCTTTCGGCTTTTCCCGGTTAAGGGTCGCCACAGCAGAACTCCGGTCCGCTAATGATTGGCAGTAGATTTTTATGTGCCGAGTTGCCAGCCCTGACGCACAACCTTCAACGAAGGTGCGCCCATTCACTCATGCCTCCACACAGAAGACACTCTAGCTGAGAATCGAACAGGACAGCGTCTTACTGTGAGGCGACAACGCTACTGCAGCACCACCACCGAAGAATATGAAGTGTAAAACTGAAATGTCTGTCATTATGTAGCCTAGAGGAAGGAGAAGTGCTGCTCTTCTCTGTTGTCTTTTGCTAGGGCTATGTCAGAAATTTGATGGCCAGTTAAAGAGGAGGCTGGTTAAAGAGAGGCCGGATAAGAGGGAGTCTACCCTAACTGTTTAACAAATAGAACAGCAGTCCCATTGTCGCCAGTTTGAGGGCAAAGGAGTGATTGAATTCTGAGCAGGTTTCCCTAGCTGCTTAATACTGTTCCAAAATTTCTTTTGGCTCTTGGCATAAATACACTGTTAATCAAGGAAATAGGCTTTTTTGAATTGAAAACGACATTCTTTACTTGTCTGCACAGTTTTATGAATGTAATATGATCAAATTTGAGTTTAGAATTTTTATAGGCAGACTACAAGTGATATCTGAAAATCATATTACATTTGATACTGGGTTATTCCAGGATAGGTTAGTAGACCTGGTTCACCTTTTGCACAGAGGCGCCATGCTCTTTAGAACACAGACCTATGCAGTAGAAATAACAGCATCATTTGGTTAAGTTACAAATCTTTAGTTTGTGTTTGAAGGTGAATAAGTACATTTTCCTCTTTTTCTGGAGTAGTAGCTGCTTTTTAACTCTGATTTTAGAGTGTACAGAACATTTGGACAAGTGGCTACTGATGTAATATGTCATTATGTCTAACACTCTTTGGGTTTTTAAGTGTCCTGTCAGAGGTTTTATCTCTTCTGCTTGTGAGACTGGTCATGTGGATGAACGGCATAGAGCTGAAGTGATGGGTGACCGGACTCATCAGTTGATGGTTTCCAGACAGTTTTGAAGTTGCCATTCATGACAAGTTAGATTTTTGTGTTTCAGAGAGATAGAGTGAATGTTTTCTTTGGACACTGACTTTTCCTTTTTGGAGTTACATAAACAGACAAATTAATAATAGCTTTACTGTATTGATTTTTCTTCAAACTGTTGTCTGTGTTTGAGTTGAAAGTTGTCTTGATAAAGAGCTTACTGTGATGGTATTGTAATGTGAAGGGGAGGTTTCTTCTGATGCATTGATTTTTCTTTCCCCATTAGGTTTCAAAAGCATTTAAGATGTCTGGTGGATACCACAGTAGAGCCAGTTGTGAATCTGGTGTGGACACTTGTTTTTTGTACTTCTGGCATAGAGGTATTTTCAGACAATTAGCTCTCTCTGTTGGAGATTTTGGTTTGGATGAATATTTTCCAGTGTTAGCAGTGGGTTTGACTCAAGAACACACTGTACGAGACAGCAGAGTTTAAAACTTCTGACTCTGAGCAATTTCCAATATGTTTTACTAGAGACCTTAAGAAGAGTGTCTTACATTGATACCAGTTGTTGTCTGACCTTTTACATTCTTTGTAGTACAGAGCACGTTTGGTTGGGTTATTCAAGTGGTTACCTGTGTATAAAAACTACACAATGTATTCATTTATCCAGGGAGAAAAGGCATTAGTCCAAATTTGACACAACATATTTTTGTTACTGGTTTATGTAGCTACATTGACTGCCAAAGGCAGGTATGTCCTTGAGGGGTGATGTAACACCCCTCCATTAGGAAGAACAATCATTTGGAGGAATGTAGGTGGGATAAATCCTGCACAATCATCTTCTAGTACTTTTCCAAGTCCTCACTACGACAGAGAGAGCATGTGCTGTCAGAGTACTAGGTAATGTTGTACACTGGAATGTGTATGCCTGAACTGGGATAACTGGTACAGGGTAATGGAGGATATTTTTGTTAGCTTTGAGAGAGGTACAGAGTTTGCAATGAGCCTGATGAGTTAACACACTGGAAAGCTGAAGCAGGCCAAAGGCTGTTACATGGTTGTAATACAGGGTCATATGGATGAGTTTCAGGTGAACTGTACAGCAGGCTGTATTGCCCTCCTGAGAAGCCATGTCCTTCTCATGTACTGTACCCTCCAGCTCCACTCTGCTGAAAGAAATCATCCAGTTAACAAAGAATGCAGGTAATGTATATGATGTATAAGAATAAAGGTTCATAGGTGTGTACTAGGCTACTGGCCCTGGAGCCTTTACAGGCCAAGCCCATAGAAGTGCCCTGGCATCGTGCCTCCCGATGTTAGTTCCCAGTGCCTCTATCAAGTAGAGCCATGGAGGTGATCCCTGGGGTGAACTGTCTATTACCCATTCACTCATCAAGATTTCTCTTGAAGAGGGTCAGCGAGGTGCTCTGCTTGACATGTATGGTAAGTCTGTTCCTGAGCATGGGCAGTCTCTGGGTGAGGAACCTGTCCCTCCAGCATGTACTGTTGATTGTGGTAATGAGGTTGAGGTCTTTGGAGCGTGTAGTGTGGATGAATTGGGATTTCTTTAGATGTAGCATTTCTAACAGAGCTGGGTCAGGCTTTTAAGTCAAGCAGAGATTGCCTCTAAGTAGGTGATATGAGTTGGAGAATAGCTTGAGTCTTTTGGGCCTGTCCATGTAGGGCACGTGTTTAATGCCTAGGATCCTCTTTGGGAGGTACTTCTTTGGCTTCTCCAGCTGTTGCAGGTGTCTAGTGAGGTACATGCCAAATGGGGCATTATACTCGACGATTGGTCTAATGAGGGAAGTGTAGAGAGAGATGATGACCTCATTCTTCCTGGATGCAAAACCCTTGGTAATGAGAGGTGCCAAATAGGACTTTCTGACCACAGTGGCAATGTGGTGGTTGAAGGGAGAGGTTGCTGTCATCCTGCGCCCCCAGATCTCTTATAACCCCTTCAGTGTTCAATCCCATCAATGTGGTAATTAGTGGGAACTGAGTTTTTACCAAAGGGGATGACTACGCATTTTTTTGGCGTTAAGCTTAAGGCCATGGTTTCGACACCACCCATTGGTCTCAGTGAGTACTTTCTGTAGTATGTCTACATCACTTGGAGAGTTAATGATGGCACCCAGCTTGCAGTTGTCTGCAAACTTGGTCAGCCAGAGTCCTTTTGTGTTGGCCTGGACTTCTAAGAAGTAGATGCCTAACAGGAGAGGACCCAGGACCGATCCCTGTGGGACTCCACTCGTGACTAGTCGGCAGTCTGACTTGGAGTCTGGTATTTTCATACTGTGTGTTCTATCTGTGAGCCAGTTTGCAACCCACCTAATGATATAGTGGTTGATGCCTAGTTTGGTGAGTTTGTCAATTATTCCCGAGTGAGGAATGGTATCAAAGGCCTTGGCCAGATTGAGGTAAGCTGTATGCACTGCCTTACCTTCATCCACAGCCCTGGTGACTGACTCAAAGAAGTCAACCAGGTTGAGCAGGTATGATCTCCCTTTCACAAAACCAAATTCCGTGGGGTGTAAAGTTTTGAGATTTCCTATATCTTTGTTAATCAGGTCCACGATGATGAGCTCCATAGCTTTACATATCAAACTCATCAGGCTTATGGGGCGATAATTCCCAGCATCTGTAGTCGTTCCCCCTTTATGGAGAAGGATGACTGTAGCAGTACGCTAATTGGTAGGGACAAAGCCTGAGGCGAGACTGCGACTGAACAGGGCACACAGATGTGGTGCCAGTTCACTTTGTAGTTCATGTAGAACACAGCCAGGGATATTATCAGGTCCCATGGAAGCTGTATTCCTGGCCTTGGACAATGCAGCTTTAAACCTGTGCTGAAGTAATGCTGGATGCCTAGCATTCTTCCGGTATTGAAATTGGTCCTTTAGTGAGGGATAAAGTTGGCACTGAATCTGTCTGCCAGTATGTTGGCAATATCTGTTGACTGAGTATAGGAGGTACCATTGTGCAGTATCTCAGAGCAAATCTGGGTATCACCGTGGAGGTTCTTGATATAGCTGTAGAAGGCTTTGTGATTGTTTTTAGTGTCTGCCGCAATTCTGCCCTCATAGCTGGGTTTAGAGGATTTAATGAGGAATTTCAACTTTTTGTTGAGGCTAATAAGGGAGTTTTTCCAGTCTTGGGACTTCACCTTTTTCTGTAACAGTTTCTTCCTTGTGTTGTACAGTTTATTAATGGCAGGGGACCACCAGATTGCCTTCCTTTTTTATGGAGGAGAGCATCTTGGTTCTGTTGGGTATGACTAGTTCCATGCATTTGTGTACATGTTCGTACAGTGGTGTATGATTCGGCAGTCATGCAGCTATTTTCCATTGGCATGGGTGCCATGAAGTTGGTCACTTCTGTTTTTAGGAGTCCAAAGTCAGCTTTGTAGAAGTTTTTCAAGGTGGTTACCTTTGCAGTGGGTGTGGGCGAGATGTGGATTTCCATGGTGATTAGCTTATGGTCTAATCTGACCAGGGAGGGATTGACTATTGGTGTAGAGCAACGGTCGCCCATGTTAGTAATAATCAGGTCAAAAGTGTTCTTTTTTCTAATATATTTTCCCTTGACTTCTGCATCAAAGTAGGCAGTGGCTGAAGCACTGTGATTCCAGTTTTCAATTCACTGTGTAAAAATGCATTTTTCCCTGCCATTGTCACTGAGGATTCACTTAACCTTCATCCCCATGACATCAGCAAAGTCAGCAACATGTAGATTTGTCCATTAAAATCTATGGACACATCACAATGTTATCCCTGGTGTGTCGTCAGGTAGGCAAACCAGTATATTTGGTATGTAGCTTAATAAAAATGTTTGTGAAACTTTTTATTAGAAATGGATCAGGTGAAAAAGGAATGACAAAGAAAAGCATTGCTGCACTTAACCCACAAAATGTATCAATATGTGATGCATATACTAATGTTGGAAGCACACTTCTGTAGCAGGGACTTGGGGTTTCATTTGTTGTGTGCCTTTGCTTTAACATTTTAAAGAGGCTAGTTCACTTAATCTTTTTAGCCATGACTTGAGTGTTACACACAGTCTGTGAACAATAAAACACGAAAACATAATGTATACTTAAAGAAATAAGCATACAATTGAGGAGAAAATAAACTATAGAAGTCATTATAGAACAAGGAATAGTTAAGTTATTTCATTAATGAAACAAATATGCTGCAAGTTGCATCAAGGAATATTAAAAGACTGGGTGGTAACAACTTGATGTAACGCAGATATAATGTATGACTAGAATGATGATAGTACAAGTATTGTGAAACAGTTTAGAGAGAACATGCAATAATGAGTATGTCAGTATTTCAAATATTATGGGGTACAAAGGACACTGATAACCATACTGACCTCAGTTGTTATTGGCAATGAATTGTAGGAATACAGTTGAACAACGCACAACCAGAACCAGATATATTAACAATTTGTAGTAATAGCCAATTCAATACTTGGGAAGCCCAGGCATTGTGCCAGACAGTTTGCCGCTGTGCAGGCTAATGCATAAACGGTGCAGATTTTAACGTTTTAACAATATCCTGCTAGCTTTCAGATTAGAAGAACTTGTACAGGCAGACATCCCAGTTCTTTAATGCATGAAAAGGTAGCTTAGAACGGCTTGCCATCTTTCAGTTCCACTTGCCTTGGGTGTAATTGAGGTCAGGATACTGAGCTGTCTAATGGAGTAGTACTATTAATTAATAATGATGTTTTTATGTAGCTTGTTTGCATATTTATGCAATATAGATTCTTAACTGTGTCCTATTCTGCTGCAGTTCCTTGCCATCTTAAAGTTATAATGAAGACAGTACATGAAGGGAATGCTTGCAAAGATGCACTTTCTTTTCTGTTTTACTGCACAAAAGTTACAGTGACAGAAATTACTAGCTCATTTGCATCCATTCCACATGATTTTTTTGCTTAATGGAAAGTTGATAATGACATATTCAACAGTAATAAGTTAGAAGCATTTGCTAAATATAAATTTTAGTGCATTTAACAAATTGAGTGTTCCTGTATATACCGTCAGTGCACTTTGTGACATTGAAATATGTTTATAAGAAGCTGCTGTTTGAGTGACTTTGAACGGACGTTGAGTTGTGGTCAGTATTTCCAGTTATGGGAAGTTTTATTTTTAGATGCTTTTTTTTTTTTTTTTACTTCTGCTTAAGTGCTTTGAGAGCTTCATGGTCTTATTTAATATTAGAGTGAGTAATGCCTAATAAACTTTGAAGGTTGCAATAATTTGGCATATCTTCACTTATTGCATTGAAATGAAATGTTGCATTTCATGAAACTCTGTAAATTTCTTTGAATATAATTTTTGGAGAAGGAAACCTTTTCCTTTTTGGAGTGGGGGCTTGAGTTCCTCGGATAAGGGAGATGAGATCCTCCGCCATTTTAAGCATTTGAACTTGGGGTGGGGGAGCAGTAGCAAAATGGTGGCTAGAAGCAGATTTACTAGGAGTGGCCTGGCTTCGCGGCCTGAGAGTATCTGTCGGTCTGTGAGAAACAGTGGTTGGAAGAGAAGACGTTTTTTGTCTAGAATCAGTAGTGTGAATGGTCTCCTCAGAAGCCGGTGCCTGCGTCGTGGCTCCAGACCCAACCGAGGCAGAGACAGCCAAAGGCTCGGAAGACTAAGTGGATTTCTGTGGCATACCGGACTCCAAAAGGGTCTTGGCAGAGGCCTGTGTAGAAAGCGAATTGGGCATCAGAGACTGAGAAAGCGCCTCACTGAATTCCAGAGAATTGATGACTTGCTTAGCGGTAGTGTCATCGGAATGCTTAGCATTGTGTGGCCTGTCTCTTATCTTTGTTTTTTCGGAATATCGGCGGATTGTTGACTGATGGATGCCAGATCAGAAACAGAATACAAAATTGTGTACGAAAAGAGCTCTACGGTGAATGGTTCTCTCATTAAAGGGAGCACAGAACCATGAACGAGGGACGTCATGGTCTGGGCCTAAAACAAGTGATGCAGTAAGAATGAAAGTCTCTGTGTGGGATCTGCTTTCCACAGGCGAGACAATTGTTAACTTTTTTGGACATTGGTTAGGGCACGAAAAAAGGGTCGCCAATGGGGTACTTAGCTTTAGACGTTTTCTGCTGAAATTCGACTTCTGGTAATGACCAACCGGCACTCGTACAAACTGCTTCTGCTACGGGCTCCACAGCAAGAAAGACTGATGTAATGACGTCGGCTGCCTTGCTTTATAGTACTGACCTGACGTCAGACTACAGGCGACAGCAGCCGGCGCACAAAAACATTGACTCTGGTATTCAGGCCGACTGAGGGCTACCACAGCAGGGATAACCCACAGGTGATGACTGCAACAGTGAAACGCAAAGAACATCTGTAGTTCTGATACTTCACACCAGAGTTACTGTTGTCTAGATACATTACTTTGCATTTAGTTGCACTGAATCTCATCTTTCACATTTCAGTCGTTCCAAATCTTGTTTAGCCTCTTCCCCCATCCTTTACTACTATGTATAACTTTGTGGGATAAACCATTTTGTTGAGTGCATTCTCTTTTCCTTAGGATATCATCCGATAGGGTTGGGATTGCTTCTTCCGTTGTCAACTCTACTCTTAAGTACCACTCTCATGCCTTCAGCAGTCATGCCTGGTTGTTACAGGTCTTCTTTCATGCAGTTCATCCATATCTTGACTGGACTTCCTTGTCTGCTCTTGCCTTCTTGTCTCTCCCAGATATACTTTACCATATTGTTTTCTGATTTCCTGCACATGTGTCCAAACTAATGTAATCTGCTCTTGAGTTTTTCTGTAGCTGGTACTACTAAAACTACTTTGTCATCATTTCTTTCCCAGAGTGTGTATGCTACTACCCATCTTGGCCATTTCATCATCTCAAGCCTCCTCAGCTGCTGTACCCTCACTGCCTATGATTCTGTGCCATACAGAAGTCCTGGTCTCACCCCTGTGTTGTATGCCTTACTCTTCAGCTTCTTTGGCATTCGTCTGCAGAAGACTAAATTTCTGAACTGTTAATGAGATCCTTCCTGTGCACATGGTGTACAAGGTTTGATTCTTTCCTCCTTCGTTTGCCTACTCTGTGACCCTGAGCAAATCATTGAACCAGACAGTGCTCCCTACTTACCCTTGAAAAGGGGCAGTGCCTAGTTGGCTTACCTGATCAACAAATGGATAAAGTTTAAAAAAGAAAATGCAGAAGCCCTGCTTTTGTATGGTACTGCCCTTTGACACTTTGTGTCAATTAGCTGCGGTACCTGTGATTCTAGCTTTGTCATCCATATTCAGACTTTGCTTCTCCTCAGCTATACCTCACAGATACTTAAAGCTGTTGATCTGTTTTACTTCCCCATTTTCTGTTATGACCATTGTCTTGTCTGCTCAGTTTAATCTCATGTGCCTACAGGTTTGCATTTTAGTCCTGTATTATTTGATGAATATCTTGGTAAGAGGCTCCTTGTAATACCACATAGACTGGCTACAGCAGATATGTTAACCTGTTTGTTGTTGTTGTCCTTCAGAGTTGTGAACAGTAGTCCATCACAGCTGAGAACAGGAGAACTCCGAGCTGAAACTTTATACACATTCACTTCCAGTTGGAGCCTTTCTGTGAGTTTGAACAATGATCATTCTTGTATCATTGGGTCCGTGTACATAGCTTTCAGTAATTCTGTCACTGCTTCCAGGACTTTGAACCATTTCATAACTGTCCAGACCAGATTTCTTGGGACCTCATCATATGCTTTCTTCTAGTGTAGGAATGCTCATACATTTTAAGCTTTATACTAGGCTAACAACCATCAGAGTCTTTACAAGCCTAGCTGTGCAACCTAACACAGTTTTGTCCCAGAGTTCCATGGATGTCTGTGTAGTGGGGTATGTTGAGAAAGAAATAGCCAAGGGTTATGTGGGGGATATGTAGGTTGGAAATTAATTTACTTACTGTTTACTTTTGTCCAGCTGAGACATGAGGGGCCACACGTGGGGAGAATATGTGATTCCCCGTCCAGTGATGGGGAGCTTATTCCATAGTGCTGGGATCATTTGAGACTGGTATCAGTCTCTTCAGCATGTTCTGTTTATGTTGCACAGAAAATCAGGTCCTTAGCCCTGTTTCTGGTGGTGTTTGTTTTGCGGATGTGCAACAAATCCATTAGAGCTGGATCTGAGGATGCCTTGTATGCTAGGCAAAGATTGCATCTCGGTAATCTGTAGGAGACCTGTATTAGAATATTAGCTAAAACATTGTCCTCCCCCCCATAGTGGCTTTTTTAGGCCATTAGAAACTGAAAGTACTTCCAACATAGCAAATCAAAACCAAGAAAATCTTGAGGTGTTGCTGTTCACTGCTAGCAGTTTAAACAATAGACTCCATTCCCTACAACCTCTCCTCATCCTAGAAAATGCTGACGTCTGTGTAGTTACTGAGACGTAGCTTAAACCTACTGAAAGCACACTGGCATGTACGACTATAGCACCTAACACACATTTAGACCAGCTTCTACACAAACTGGGACTAACTGTGGAGATGTCTCGATTTTTATCAATTGTAAATATACCTCAAGGCTTGTCAAACAGGATAATGCACTTGAGCTTCTCCACATTAAAATCACCATAGGCAAAATCCCATACCACTTCTTTGCAAGCTATAGGTCCCCGTCTGTATCCCAGGAAACCCTTAACACACAAGCTTACTGGAAACTCCCACCATCCAAACCAATATCATTTTCATGGGTGACCTCTATTAACTGGGAATCCTATACATCACCAAACTTACAGGCAGAGAGATTCCTGGCATTTTCTAAATGCAAACTCCCTGGATTAAATTGTCAGTATATCAGTCAGGGGAGCAAACATACTAGATCTGGTCCTTACTAATATGAGAGAGTGCTGCACACCCCACAGTGCAGTATCCTCTCTGGTAAGGTCAGATCACAGAACTGTCTCCTTTGACGTAAAAGTAAAACCAAGAACCTTTGCTTAACCCTTGAATGTTCAAGAACCACTTTAAGGCTAACTTCCTACTATTAAGTGATAACCTGGCAAAATGTCAAGCCTCCATAAACTGAGGACACTGCTGCCTACACAGAACTCTTCATAGAAACTCTGTATAAACATGTTAATAGCTGCTTTGAGGCAGCTGTACCCACCAGGAATAAATACAAAGCTAACTCAAAAACAAGTCTCCCTGGTCGAATCACATCATTAATAGGCTGTAGAGAAGGAAAGAAAATCTTTGTAAAAATTGGGAGATGTAACACCGAACAGGATAATACCTCTTTTATCACACTACAAAATAACTCTGAGGGCAAGTAGAGTCTATCAAAGCCAAATTTGAGGTAAATTTGGCCTCCCAGGCCAAGGGCATTCTTTAGCTATGTCTGGAACCTCAACGGCAGTGAGAATTTGAGTTCAGATCTTATTCTTAATGGAGCCACCTACATTGAGACAGTCGATACAGAAAACTTAATGGAACACAAATTCAGCTCTAACTTTACCCCTCAACCTTCCCTCAGGAAATACCATCAAATATAACTCTCCTACTGTCACTAGGGAACAAGTCCTCAGTGCTCTGTCTAAGGCCAAGAACACTGGATTGATGGGCCCAGACAATATCCTCAGATGTCTTCTAAATAACATGAAATGTAACCCCTCAGGCCCTCTGGAATTGCTGTTTAACCATAGTCTCCAGACAGGCTTCATGCCTCACAAATGAAGAACAGCAACAGACATCCTCTGCACAAGGCTGGGCCATTTACAGACTGTGTAAGTCTTGCTAGTCTCGATTGCAAAGCCACGGAAAAAGTTGTCATGGAAAAGGTCAATAAGGACATAAGAAACCTCCAGACACTGGGGGACCCAACCCACTTTGTTTTTGTCAAGGACAAGTTATGCGTACTCAACTTGGTGGACTTTGAGAAGGTCATTAAAGTAATGGATGAGTGCAAAATGGTTGACGCTGCCTGTCTTTACCTTGCCAAGGCATTTGACGCAGTACTGTCATGTGCATTGTTGATAAATTCAGGATGTTGGGTATAAATAGCTAGCTGACTTACAGACAAGATCCAGGAAATTAGAATTGAGACGTCCACCTCTATAAAGAGGCTAGTCACAAGCGGAGTCATTCCGCTATCGGTCCTGGAACTGCTTCTTTTGGCATTGACTTTTCTGAAGTCATTGCCAATGTCAAGGGTCTCTGAATGATCATATTTGCAGACTACTGTAGATCAAAAGCAGTCACAGAATCCTTCACCAACATTAATATTCTCCAGGAAGATCTGATACAGACAAATGACTTGTGTCAGAGCAGTGGACTAAAACTGAATGTCAAGAAATGTATAATAGTATCCTTTGGGATGTCATCCATGCCTGGTAAGTAACATATTGACAACACACAAAACACACAAAACCAGGCCTAATTCAAGAAAGAAAGAAAAATTCACACTCTTCTCTCTTCTCTTTTATTCCATTTTCATTCACTTTTCACTTTATTAACGAACAGCCTTTAATTATTCATTAGAATGATAAAAAATATTGTTTAAATACCAAGTATTAAGAAATTAAATATTTTGTTCTAAAATATATTAATTCACAATTATTAATAATTAATAAAATTGTTTCTTTTTAAATTAATTAAATATTAATTTTTTTGTACTTATTTTTCTTTTTACTTTTTCATTTGATCATTACACATTTTTCATTTCACTAAACTAACTAATTTGTTTTTCTTGTCTCGTTTATCTCATTTTTTATATTTTCAACTTATTTTATGGTTTTACTTATATGAATGCTTGGGCCAACGATCTCTGTATGGTTTAAATTTAATGAAAAATTTAAATTCATTTTTAGATTTCCTACATGAAAAAACAAATACCAAAAATCTAAAGAGGAACAGATACATTATAAAATGCCTAAAAAAGAATCTGAAAAAGTTGAAGTTATTCAAGAGAAAATATAAATTAAATGGAAAAAAGAAAGTTCTTACATTACAATGCCTTGAAGAAGAAATATACTATGGGAGCTGTAGTGGACCAAATAGAATGCTAGCACTATGGATAAACAAGTGGGAGAAATGCGTTTATAAATTCCAATTACCTATGTCAATGAATGTGGAACATAAAAATACATTGAAAAACAACCTGAAAGCAATAAATTAACAGGGAGCATTTTCAGCTATAGGCAAATAAAAAAAGTCAGATTTATTGTATAAAAAGCACAACATACAAATAAAACAAAATGTTAGACAAAATTAAAAAAAAATATAAAGGTTTCAGTTATGGGTAACATACCTAAAAACACATATAAAAAATTTAACAATTTAGAAATGGGTGAATATGAGTAACAAAATGAAGATGAAAGTTGTACATACTGTACAGGGAAGAAAGGACATATATAGTTAACATAACTAATGTAGTGAATTATTATAAGTAACGCAGTTTTTGTTAGCATCAACTGTATAGTTTATTACATAGGTAAAACCATATGAGTATTCAAAAGGATCATAATTGAACATGTTTTGCATATTAGAAAAGACAATGTAAAAATCAGACAGTATTCAAAGGAGATAAAGATTTTAAGAAATTTGAATTATCAAAAAGAGTAGAATTTAAAGAACTGGCAGGAGAGTAGAAAACAATCATTTAGAATGTATTTTTATGTCTGTACTTCATAAAAATGAATATTCATTTCCAGGCCTATAATTTAATGATAAATTAAGGAGATTTTAACATACATTTAGTTGGAGGCATGGACAAATATAATAAGAAATGATAGATATAATACATAAAACTTTGATCAAAATGATTGGTTTCTGACAAATAATTAATAAGACTTTTTGAAAAAACTTTAATAAATTAGAGAATGAAAAACAATATTATAAAAATTTTAAAAAAAAACAATTATAAATTATAGTTTCTGAAAGAAACAAAATATTATAAGTGATATTTAATTGTGAATTAAAACAAATTTTAACAATGACACATCATTTCCTATGGAAATAGGGAAAGTAAACAATTGTTTTAAAGTAAAAAATGTTTCTAAATTAGTTCAGCAAATAAATTCAATGAAATCTTTAAATCCTCTGGTGCCTCTGGGATGAGAGTGTGAATTTCACTTTATATTGACAACACACCTCTTAAGAGTTGACCCAGATGTCAGGGACTTGGGGACACACACAGACAGCAATCTAGCCTTTGACCTTAACGTCTCTACAGTAGTGAGGAAATAATTTTATATTGTGCAACTTATAACCAAAGGTGTGGCATCTAGGTCCAAGGAGGTCATTGTTCCACTATATTCAGCATTCATTAGACCTGTCACATCCAACAGTTGGAATATCCATGGAGGTTCCACAGTAAAAGAATACAGAGTGCAAGTAGCATTCTATGCAGACCACCTCAAAGCCCTATCACTGTGTCCGGTCTCTTACAGGCTTTCAAGGGGAGATCTACATCTGGCATACAAGGCATTGTCTGATCCCACCCTGATGGCCCTCCAAAAACTATTCCTGGCGCCATAAAGTCTACTCTTCAAATTTTCCCTTACAACTAGCCATTTTTTTTTTAGTTTTAGCACTCAAATCTGTTACTTTGAGCTTAGCACTTGTTCAGAACTCGTTGTAAGCACTAAATAAGCTACAAATTACTACAGCACTCAACTTTCCTCACTTGTCTAGAGGAAAACATTTTTTGGTACTTAATAAATAAGCACCTATCAAGGCATGTCTAAGGGTCAGCTCATGGTGTTTTCTCCTGTCTACCTGATGAATCTGGGCATCTTGGGGCAATGCAGCAATTGCCTCGTACACAGACAGCCCTCTCCTCCTGCCACCCAACACTACAACCTGTGAGAGATGCACTTATAACCAAACTGGAAGCAAAGCTCTCTTCACCCAAGACTGGACTAGACAGTCAAGAGGAGAAGGGAAACACTTGCACCACACCACACTCATCATATAGTCCCTTAAAGCCTACACCATCAAAACACATACATAGCAACACAAAACACACAAATACATTCGCGGGGGCTCTCAATAAAAATCTGCTCAAGCAACAGAGACCTCCAAAGCAGAAACGCATGCAACCTCCAACCCTCAACACAACCCATATGACACATAGCCCACAAACTCAGTGCGCCACTCAACCACAGCCCATAAGGCATAACAACGTACCCAACACTCTAGTCATAGGTGACTCCGTACTCAGGCACACTGATGTTCCACTCACCAGGCTAAACAAGGTGAAAGTTGCTGTCAGCTGCCTGTCGGGTGCCAGGATCCGCCACATAACGCACACACACTCAGGTCACTCCACGACAAGTACAAATTTGACTCCGTCATTGTCCATGTTGGTGTGAATGACCTGAGACATACCTCCCTGGACTACATGAAAAGAGACATGGAGGAGCTCTCTGATCTTGTAGCCCAGGCACGTATGACCCTAGCCCTGAATAGCATCCTGCCATTACCCAGAATGATACCACAGTACAAGGACAGAATGATTCACTTCAACAATTGGCTAAGCTTCTGGTGTCATTCTAAGGGGATCCAGTATCTGTCTGCCTGGGATGACATGATCGACAGACCACAATGCTTTACCAGAGATGGCCTGCACTTGTCTCTCTTGGGATTCCGGCTACTGGCTAAGGCTTTTGCCACCCCTATAGTGCCTTTTTTAGGCAAAGTTCAAATGACAAATTCACCACCGTAACAGGCACAAACAAGCAAAATCTGAGGGTAATGCTATTCAATGCTAGAAGTCTAAACCTCAAAATGCATTCACTTGAGGCACTCCTTAAAATGGAGAACATCGACATCTGTGCAGTGACTGGTTCAAGGCTCCAGAGAGCATCCCTGCATTACCAGGCTATAATTCATACCACACCTTTTGGCCACCTAACCTGGACTGAAACACTAAACGTGGAGGCATGTCCATATTCATTAATGATATCCACACCTCCAGGCTAGTTGCTCAGCATAATGCATCCGAGATTATCCAAGTGCAACTAACTCTAGGCAAGCCCGCAATCCAAATTGTAACTTGCTGCAGATCCCCCACCATGCCCCAGGATTCCCACTCCTCATTTCTTGATACACTGGAAAATATTAGGGTACAACCCAATCCCCTAATAATGGGTGATTTCAACTACCCCACCATTAACTGGGAAAACTACACGTGTACCAACTCTTTTGCTCAACGTTTTCTGGAATTCATAAATTCCAGCGCCTTGGATCAACTTATCCACACCTCCACCAGGGGCAGCAATATCCTAGACCTGGTCATTACCAACAAGGGTGACCAGTGTTCCACACCAGAGGTCAATTCCTCGTTGTTCAGATCCGACCACAAGCTAATCAGCCTAGACATCCACGTCCCACCTGCACCCCACGTTAGGGAAACCACCGTACAAAATTTCTCCAAAGCCAACTTCACACTTCTTAAGACAGAAGTGGCAAACTTCACAACACCCATGCAGACGGACAATAGAGGTACAACTGCTGAATCCTACACAAATGCACTTTATAAGCACTTACACGAGTGCATGTATAGTGCTATCCCTAACAGAACCAAGATGCTATCCTGCAAGAAAAGGAAGCCAATCTGGTGGTCCCCTGCCATAAACAAACTCCACAACAGAAGAAAGAAACTGTTGCAAAAAAAGAGTAAAATCCCATGACTGGAAGAACTCTCTGGTCAGCCTCAGTAAGAAGCTGAAATCCCTCATAAAATTCTCCCAACGCTAGTTATGAAAAAATTGCCACTGATTCTAAAGACAACCACAAAGCATTCTATAGCTATGTCAAGAATCTCAATGGCAACACCCAGATCTGCTCTGAGTTGCAGCACAATGGCACTAAATATACAGAACCAATTGATATTGCCAACATCCTGGCAGATAGGTTCTGTGCTAACTTTACCCCCCACCCCCACCCCCTAAAGGGCCCATCTCTATACCAGAAGAATGCAAAGTTCCTGTAATCACAGCTGCACAGGTAAAAACCACACTCTCCAAAGCCAAGAACACAGCATCCATGGGACCTGACAACATCCCAGGCTGCGTTCTACATGAACTACAGAATGAACTGGCACCCCACCTAAGCACCATGTCCAGTCATAGCCTCACCTCAGGCTTTGTGCCCACTGAGTGGTGCACAGCGATGGTTATCCCACTCCACAAAGGGGGAGCCACCACAGACCTCGGGAGCTACCATCCCATTAGCCTAACGAACCTGGTCTGCAAGGCCATGAGATGTATCATCATGGAACTTGTAAACAAAGACATTGGTAATCTCCAAACTCTGGACCCCACCTAGTTCAGGTTTGTAAAAGGCAGATCATGTCTCCTAAACCTGATTGACTTCTTTGAAGCAGTCACCAAAGCCGTAGACGAGGGTAAGATGGTTCACACAGCCTATCTAGATCTCGCCAAGGCTTTTGATACCATCCCCCACTCTGGAATTATAGATAAACTCACTAAACTAGGTGTAAATCCCTATGTCACAAGATGGGTTGCCAACTGGCTCACTGACAGAACCCACACTGAAAGTAGCAGACTCCAAATCCGGTTTCAGACCAGTGACAAGTGGAGTACCACAGGGGTCAGTCCTGGGTCCTCTCCTGTTTGGTACCTACTTTTCTGAAGTACAGGCCAACACTGAATTTCTTTGGCTAATGAAGTTTCGCAGATGACTGCAAACTAGGAGCCATAATTGAAACACCTAACGATGTGGACATCCTACAAAAGGACCTCACTGAGACAGATGTTTGGTGTCAAAGCCATGGCCTCAAGCTCAATGCCAAAAAGTGCATTGTCATCCTCTTTGGTAAAAACTCTGTACCCATGAGCTACCACATAGGTGGTAGTCTACTTAACACTGAAAGTGTGATAAGAGACCTTGGGACACAGGTGGATGATAGTCTCTCCTTTGATCACATCGCCAGAGTAGTCAGGAAATCCTTCTATGTGGCACACTTCATCACAAAAGGTTTCTCATCCAGGAAAAAGGAGGTCATTGTTCCCCTCTACTCGTCATTCATTCGACCCATTATAGAGTACAACGCCCTTTTTGGTATGTACCTCACAAAACTTCTACAACAACTGGAAAGGCCGCAGAAATACCTCACAAAGAGGATTACTGGCATCAAACAGATGCCCTGCTCAGATAGTCTCAAAAAATTCCAGCTTTACTCTGTCGCATATCGCCTACTCAGAGGCGATCTTTGCCTAACATACAAACCTATGTCAAACCCAGAGCTGTTGGACATGCTCCACTTAAAGAAATCCCAATCCCTCCGAGCTACACGCTCTAGGGACCAAAACCTTGTCACCACAGTAAACAGAACATGCTGGAGGGATAGATTCCTGTCCCAGAGACTTCCCATACTCTGGAACAAGCTACCTATCTATATCAAACAAAGCTCCTCATTAGCACTCTTCAAAAAAATCTTGATTATTGGATGGGAAATAGGAACTTCACCCCGAGGATCACCTTTGTGGCTCTACTGGACAGGAGCACAGAAAAATAATTTTTTTGGGTGGCGAAAGCCAGGGTACCTTTTTGGCTAGGCTTGTATATGCCCTTGGGCCGATAGCCTAGTACCTACCTATGAACCTAAATATGACCTGCTGGAAAGACAAGTAGGTATACCAGAAACGAGTACTTCTCTGGAACAGGCTCCCCATCCATGTGAAACAGCATTCCCCCTGTAATCCAATGCAAGTATAACTTGGACAATTGGCTGTGGAATTGGAAATTCATCCTTGGTTTGGTACCTATGTCTCTAATGGAGGCAGGTAACCTGTAAACAGTTCATCTCCCGGGCAGTGCTTACACTTATCAAGGGTACCAGAATTGGTCAGAGATTTTGGATGCATGGGTATGCTTAAAAAGGCCCTAGTGGTCGTTATCGTAGTACACACCTGTGAACCTACAGAGATAGACCCTTAAGGCGAGCTGTGTAGGACAAGGGTATTCATACACTGGATTCTCCTGGTGAGGAATCTTTGAGGGTGTTCCATTTGTTGCAAGTGCCTAGTTAGTTACATGTCAAATGGAATATTTTACTCAGTGATAGGGTCTAATAAGGGTGAGTAGACTGGTACTATAACTTCTTGGACCTGGATGCCATACCCTTGCTTATGAGTTTGGATGACTACTGTCATGGCTGTATGTTGATCAAAGGCCAGATTACTGATTACATCTGTTCCCAGATCTCTACCTATCTGGTCAGCTTTTAGGGGTGTTTTATCACTGGAGTAATTAACTTGGGTGGACAGTTTCCCAAAGGCCACTCTAATGCATTTCTTAATGTTGAGTTTTAATCAGTAGCTTTTGGCGCCATGCATTTGTGTTCGACCCTCTTTTAGGATGTTGCTGTTGTAGGAAGACTGTATGATAGCTCCCAGTTTATAGTCATCTGCGAACTTGGTGAGCCGGAGGCCTTTCATATTAACCTTTACTTCTGAGAAGTAGATGCCAAACAGGAACGGGTCATGACTGAGCCCTAGAGTACTCTGCTAGTGACTGGTCACTGGTGGAGAAGGTCTCAACAATCGTGACTTCTTGGGTCGTATCTGTCAGTCAGCCAGTAATCTAGTGAGTTCTGTAGGGATTTATGCCTAGTTCTAAGAGTTTGTCAACAATACCTAAGTTGGGGTATTGCATTGAATACCTTGGCCAGGTTAACCTAGGCAGTATGCGCCATTTCCCCCCCATCCATAGCCTTGGTGACTGTCTCAACGAAGTCTGCCAGATTGTGTAGGCAAGACCTTCCCTAACAAAGCCAAACTGGGATGGGTCCAGTGTCTGTAGGTTGCCAATGGCCATGTTGATCATTTTCATTAAAATTTGTTCCTTGACTGTGCATTTCAGACTTTTGTTAGACTGATGAGTCTGTAGTTCCTGGGGTCAGTTGATGATCCACCATTATGAAGAGGGATGATTGTTGTGGCCTTCCATTCACCTGCTAGGTAAACTGTTTTAAGGGTGTAGTTAGAGTGCCTGAATTGGTCCTGATGGGTCTTGTTTTAGGCTATTTAGGAGGCAACCAGGTATATTGTTGGGCCCATTGAAGCAGTGTTTTTGGCCTTAAGTGTCACCAGGACCTGTTCCCTGTTAGTTTGGTGGTGGTGAGGGATGTGCTAGAGTGAATTTCACATGGAGTGTTGGGGGGGGGGGGGTTGAAGCAAGAGTTAAATTTATCACCCAGTAAATTTGCTAGACCACCCTGGTCAGTGAAGGTTGTGCCTTTTACCACTAGTTCTGCATACTGCTGAGTATTATCTTTAATGATCCTGACATATCTGAAGAAGGCCTTGTGATTGTCCATTATGTGGAATGGTATACTAATCTCAGAGTTGGCCTTATTGGACTTTATTAGACTCCTTTGTTTCTTCTTTAGTTGAATCAGAGAGCCCTTGTCTCTGTGAGAGTTAATTCTCTGATTTTTGACCATGACTTTTTTTCTTTAGTTAGAAACCCTGTTATGGTAAGGATCTCAGTGGGTTTTTTTTTTAGTGTTAGATCTGGACTTGCTTATGGTTAATACGGCAGCCTCAGTGCAGCTATTTACATATTTGTACAGGGTTTTTGTAAATCTGCATAGTAACTGTGTTGTAATAGTCTGAGGGAGCTGTGAATTTTGACAGACTGTCACTTAACAGGATGTGCTTTGCCATAGAATTGTTCCTTTTAAGAGTTTAATTGGGTTTTCTGGGTTGATTTTTATTTTGAGGGAGACAGATTTGTGGTCCATCCTCACCAATGAGGACAAGACATATGGAGAGGGGTACAACACTCTCCCATATTGGTGAGTATTAAGTCCAGTATGTTTGATCGTCTGGTGGTGTGTGTACTGTCTGGTCCAGGGTGATTGTGTTGATAAACTGCAGGAAACATTGTGCCTATGAGTTAGAAGCAATGTACCTTTCCCAGTCTGGCTCCAGTAATTAAGGTATTTGTTTGGATTGGTGAGCGCCTCTAGTAGGTCTAGGTAAGAGTTGTGAGCTTTATGGGTCATAGAGGGTGACCTGTAGCTGGCCAGAACATTGTAAGTAACCTTGCCTATGGAGACTTGGACATGGATGAACTCCAGGGCATTATCCTATTTAACTAACCTGGAATTGAATTTGTTGCTATTGCAGATTGAGACACCTCCACCTTTAGCTTCTGTCTGTACTGCTGTTGGTTTAAATGTGTGGAAGGCACTGCAGCCTTCCATTGCCAGAGTACTTTCTGTAGCTTTAAAGCAAATCTCGGGGACAGCACAGATGTCTATATTCTCTAGAGTTTGAAGAGCCTGTAGGATGTGGTGTTTCTTGTTTAGGCTCTGAGCATTAAGCAGTAACACCTTAAAGTTGCTTTGAGTTTTTTTTGTTTTTTTTTTTTGTTTTTTGCTATGTTGGTAGTTTTGTTATTTTGACATTGCCTTAAAAATGCTCTAATGTGGTGGATAAAATTTTATCCAATGTCTGAAAGCCCAGGGGGGGATAGGTATAGACCATCCTCAAAAAAGCAACATGATCTGTTAACCATGTACTTCCCTCACTGATAAATATTGGATTCCCTTGGAGTGACAACAGAAACTAAGCCAGTTTTAAAATCAGTCATTTTCTGTTCAGACTGTGACATCATCCTTAGTGAAGGTATAATACTGCTTTATGCAAGGCACTTGTCTGTCTGTGGTACATATTCAGAGAAATCCATAATGTTTCTTTTCATATAGTCCAGTGAGGTATGTCTCAGGTCATTTATAGCCATATGGACAATGACAGAATCATACTGGTACCTGTGGTACATTGATTTCAGTGTTTGCATGATGTTGGAATTCCTTGCTTCGGTGTGGTGAGAGGGGCAGCTGTGTATCGTACTATAGAATCCCATATGACAGGAGTGCTAGGTAAAGTGTTTGCTTGCCATATGGGATTTGTTTTGGGGCAATTATTGGGCGTAGGCTTGTGTGTTGTGTTAGCTGCTGCTTTTGGTGTGTTCTTTAGCAGTTGCTGAGAATATGTGTTGCTGTTTGATGGTTTAGGAGGCCTTTGAGAAATGGAGAAGTTTCTTTTAAGTGCCTCAGTATAAAATCATCTCTGTGTTGTGAGTGGTATGTGTGAAGGATGCAGTGTTTGTGCTCTTGACAACCTTGTTTGTAAGGTTGATTTCTGATTTCAAAGAAGTTGTGTATGTACATGTCTATACTGTGTTAGGTTCTTTAAGGATAAAATGTCTGATTTCATGAGACAATTCCTACATTGTCTCAGGATGCCCATATCTACCAAGCTGGCCACAGAGACATTAGAAAATTGCAAATCCATGATGTCACTACCTGTATTAGGGTTGGGCTAGTATGGTTTAAAGACTTGGTGATCACCTGATTGATGTCTATGATTAAGGCTACATCTTAGTGCTATGATCAGATAGCTGCATCTGGACTGTTTTAGTTCCAACTTCTTCATGGTCTCAAATATCAGTTGTATCACATCCCGATATAAATCCTAACTACTTGTCTCCCATGTTACTTTCTACTGCTGTGCATATTCATTTATCAGTCAACCTCTCCAGTATGCTCATGCAGTGTGAGAGGAGTTTGTAACCTCTGCACTGCCCTTTTTTGTTAATATCTCTTGTACACTGACACTCGAATGCTTATTCTGTAGACATCTTAGATAGGTGTGTCCGTCCATAATGTGTTAAATACCTTAGGAAACATTTCTTCTCAGTGCATCTAATGTTTTATCATATATGCTGTTACTTCATTAGAGATTGCTACTTTCCGTGCCTTTAATTTTCTTGGTGCATTCCATACTTCTTTTAAGTTGGACTGTAATTTTAGGCGGTGTGCGTGGCAGTACAACTTCTGTGGGGTTTTCTTTAATCAGACAGTTCTTGAAGTACTTAGGGTGTTCATTCAGAAAATTCTTGAAGTGCTTTTTCCCTTTGCTCTTGGTGTCCTCTAGACCTCTGAGCAGATTGTTGCTGGCGTCCCTTAAAGAGCTGTCTATTTTAATTTTTGTAATTGCATTGCATCCTGGTAAAACTTCTTTGTACCTTCTGCCGAATCACTTTCCAGAAACTAGTAAGGCTTCTCTGTCTTGTTCCTTGTCATTGCAACTGCCCTGTTAGACCTTTGTTGTCCACCCAGTATTAGCCTGGTCTGTCTTTTCTGTCTGCATTTCTTCCTTCACTCATTTCTTTAGATAACTTTCTGGACTAATTGATGCATTCCAACGCCGGCTTTTCATATTTAGATTGTTTCCATATCTGGCTCAACTGCATATCTTTTATGTCATCTTTACATACTGCTGTTGTGACTGCTGTCATGTGTAAACTCAAAACCCGTTATGTAGGTCATAGATATGACTGTTCACCTTTTTGTGGAATGCTGGGTATTGCTTTGTGTCTAATGAAGCCCACAGGTTACATTTTATTGAACAAAAGTATTTGCCTATTTAGTGTATTTATTAAACTCCCAGAGTTTTATTTGAATCTGTCATCTTTGACAGCATTTCAAAACAAAAGTAAAACATTCTTCTTCAGCTCTACCTATGACCTCCTCTTCCTTAGGTGCTAGAGCCTTGAGTATTTTCTTTGAACTAATAATCTACTTCCAGATCTTCAGCCTAGTCTTTCTTTTCTTAGAGCCTTCTTTAACCACTGCTTGCAGCTGATGATGGCTACCAGTGATTTATGCTAGGGGCTTGACTGTTCTACCAGGAATTACTTTGCAGCCTTTGAGGCCCCAGTTCCCTTTCTGTACTAGAATGTTTACCTGGTTTGCATGCTCATCACTCTTGTATGTGATCTTGACTGTCGCTTTTGGTCAACCATGTGTTTGCCACCATTGAGGCCATGCAGAAGTCTAGAATGGCCTGTCTTAAATTATTCCTGTTGTCCCAAACATGTAGACCCAGGTAATTCTCATCTCCTGTTTTGTCTGTCCAGATATGAGCATTGCCAAGACCAGTTCATTTTGTCTGGCTTTAAAGTTGAGGTCTTGCAAATGCTGCCTGATGTTCTTCGTGTTTCACTGTTGCAGTCATTACATTTGGGTAATCTGCTGTCAGGTTGCCCTCAGTCGGCCTGAATATCAAAGTCTGGGTCCTGCGTCGGTTGCTGTCTCCTCTTCCATGACGTCAGGGGTATAAAACATGCAGTAAATGCCATTTTCTTTAGTCTTTCTTGCCGCGTGGTGCCCGACGCAGAAGCAGTTCGCAAGTGCCGGTCGGCCGACTTCTGAAATTTTCGCATTCGAGTTTCAGAACCGAAGTCTCCAATTAACGCTAAGTACCCCATTGGGGAAACTTTTTCTTGCTCCTTACCGATGTCAGTAAAAGTTAATAATTGCATTACTCGTGCGAAGCAAATACCTCATAAGGATTCCCATTTGTACTGTATTCCTTGCCTAGGCCTATTTCATAACGTGCCTTGCTGTCGGTTTTGTGCTAGATTTAACCAACGCACTATTAAGTGTCAATATATCTTTGCTTCAAAATGTTTTGGAAACAGATTTAACTACCCTGAAATGTTGTTGGATAGCAATGCGACTACTGGAGTTCATAAAAAACACAACAAAAAGGACAGAGACGGACCGTCGAGGTCCAAAACCAACAACAAAGCTTCTCCTAAGCCAGTCGCTGGTTCGCCGGTACTCAGTGAGGTGCTTTTGCAGCCCCTGATACCCACTACTTTCGAGTCGCAGGCCTCTACCGAGACCCATGTGGAGCCCGGCATGCCGCGAGATTCTCTGAATATTGTACCCGTGGATGTCTCTCCCTCAGATGGGTCTGGAGCCGCTGAGCAGGCACCGGCTTCTGAAGGTGTTTTCAGGCCTCAGCATTTCTATATAAAACTGACGCCAACTTCAAAAACAAAGACAAAAGCAACTTCTAAGGCTAAAAACCCCAAGCATGAGCCACGTGCTCAGGCCTCTATGCCCAAAAAGCAGATGATCAAAATGGCTGAAGACTTAATTACTTTGATCAGGGGTGCCCAACGCCCCCCTGATAAGAGGCCTAGGCAAGACACTGATTATGAATCTTCAGATCAGGTTTCTAGTTCTTCTGATCAGGAATTTTCTATACCACCCTATGTGGATTCAGATGCAGAGGAATCCATCCCATCTGCATCTCCTCCTGAAGATTATTCTTTTGGAGAAACCTTGCATACTTTGAGGGAACATTGTCATTGGGAGAGTCAGGATTTCTCAGAATCAAAAAAGAGGATTAGGGATTTCCTTCTTCTGCCTCAGCATAGGCCTTTGGCCATACCGCCTGTATTAGACATTGATGATGTATTTTCGGAGTCAAGCATGGCTCCAGATTCCCTACCTCAGGCTCCTAGTAAGCCAGACAGATATTACAGGGTTCCTGACTCCCACAAATTTTTATTTAAAAATCCTGCTGCTGATCCTGAAACTATCTCACAGGGTCCCAAAGGTGTGATGGCCTCAACAGCTAAGAATCCTACCCCCTTTAATAGAGATTCCAGGGCGCTGGATAGATGGGGAAAGAAGATTTATACATCCGCAACCTTGGCAATTAGGGCCTTAAACTGCCAGTTTCATATGCTTAAATATCAACAGCATGTTATGGGATTATTGAAACAGAAAATGAAGTTGATTTCTGAATGTGTGGAAAATAAAGAATTACAGGAATTATTGCATGCAGCAGAACAGGATGGAAGCATACTTTGCAATGTGGTTTTGATTCCTTGGAGGCCTCCTGCAGGGCCGCAGTTACTGGATCTGTAATTAGAAGGCATACCTGACTCAAGGAGCAAAATCTGCCTGATCATGTTAAAGCTAAATTGTTGGATGCACCTTTACAGCATGATACTCTGGTAATAAGGCAGAAGAGGTTTTAAAGAAAATGGAAGACAACACTAAGTTTATGCAAACTGTAAAAGACTTCTTACAAGTGCAGCCACCAAGATTCAGTAGATACTGGCCTACAAAAAATTGGTTCTTTCCTGTGTCCGACAGAGCCTCACGGGGCAAATCCAGGTGCTCAAAAGGCTCTAGATACCAATCACATGGTTCTTACAGGTCAAAGCAGTGGGGTGCTTCTACCTCCAAATCTGGAGGAAACAAAGCACAACCCTACAGTAAACAGTCTCAGTGACTTCCCTCTGCCATCACCAAGCACTTATCTTTTGGCAGTCCCCTTAGGGGGATAATTAGCACTTCATGCTCAAAATTGGAAGTTAATAACCAAGGACAAGTGGGTATTAAACATAGTATCCCAGGGGTACAGATTTCATTTCCATACCTTGCCAATTCCAAACGGTTGGCCAGATCTGCCACAAAATCAATGGGCAGAGGCACAGAAACAAGTTACGTCCCTCATGGATATGGGGGCTATTCAGCCAGTACCAGAACAGGAAAAAGGGCAAGGGTTTTACTCAAGACTGTTCTTGGTACCCAGAAAAGACCATGCCTGGTGCCAAATACGGGATTTATCGATTTTTTGAACACATTCTTGGACAACCCAAAATTCAAAATGCTCATTTTGCAACAGCTTCTGCCCATGCTGGGCAAGAACGCTTGGCTAGTGACTCTAGACTTGAGGCATACCTGCATATCCCAATAAGGGAGTAGTGCAGGTTTTTTGCATTATCAATTCTCTGCACTGCCCTTTGGCTTATATACTGCGCCCAGGGTCTTTACTAAGTGCCTGGCACCAGTAATTGCATTGTGCAGACAAAGAAGCATACAGAGATATCCTTACTTGGATGACTGTCTCATTCAAGCAGAAAACAAGGACATTCTTCTTCAGCAACTGGCGTTTGTAAAAAGGCTTCTAACATGCCTAGGGTACACAATAAATGAAAAGAAATCACAACTGGTACCCTCTCAAAAGATTACATTCCTGGAGAAAGCTTGAATACAACTGCCCAGATGGCTTACCTTACGCCAGACAAACAAAGACAACTGACTCTTTACTTCAGACAGATGGTAACAAGAACCCAGTTATCTGCAAGACAAATTCTGCAGGCTTTGGGGTTCATGGCATCCTGCATTCTACTAATTCCATATGCAAGACTGCATATGAGGAAACTACAGTGGTATCTAAAAAGTTTATGGAGTCAACATTGTCACAGTCTGGAAACAATGAATGTTAAGTTGTCTATCTCGCCTTCATTCTTGCTGGATGGGTTCGGAGCTGACCTCGGCTCCGACTCGGCCACTCTAAAAGCTCGAGAGTTGGTTCCACCGGCTCGAGGCTCCCCTTATATCCCACAATGCTAGGCGAGAGTTACCTCAGATCTCGTTTGCCGCTACAGTGATCGAGGTGTTGGTTTTCTACCGGCTTGTTGGTAAGTGTATTTTTCTGTGAAGATAGATACTTAAACCCATATATTTTTAAGTTTAACTACTTTTCCCTTAGTTTAGTGGATTTTTACCCCTGTTTTTCAGAAAATCCCGTTTTTCTTCCCACAAGAACTTAAAAGTTCTCCCTCGGGCCTTCTGGCCTTCCCCCATTCCCTAGTGGTGTGTGTGTGTTACTCTTAATTAAAACTTTTAGCTATAGTTTTATTTTTTGAGTTTAAAATAAGATAGTGTAATCAGTGTGTCTGATTGAGTGTGTGTGGTTACACTTTCTTGTTCTAGGATGTCTAAAGACACAAAGGTCTCAGGCTTCAAGAAGTGTGATGCGTGCTGTCAGAAAATGTCTCTGACAGACGGTCACACTTCTTGTGTCTACTGCCTGGGGCCTTTGCACCTGCAGGACTCCTGTGCTGTTTGCCACGGCTTCAGTCCCAGGGTCCTGCAGGAAAGAAAGAACAAGTTGATCTTAAGGGGTCTACTTAAGCCTGAGGATTCCCTTTCTGTTTCTGGGAAGCCCTCTAAGGCATCTAGGTCCTCGGCTCCAGCTTCTGAGCCGAGACCTAAGGTTGTTAAACCTACGTCTGCATCGGCTCCGGCTGGAGCCGATGGGTCTAACTTCTGTGGTTCCTCGGCTCCGCTGCAGCCGAGGTATTAGAAATCCTTGTCGGCTCCGACCAGACCTTCGGAGCCGACATCTAGTAAGAGATCTAGGTCACCATCCCTTGGCTCCGTTCACTCGGCTCCAGCATCTCCTCTGCTGTCTGAACGGAGCCACAAATCTCACTCCTCTAGGTCATCGAGGCTGTCGGATCATGACCTTCAGAGGGTAGTGAGTCGACTTCTTAAGTCCGAGGCACTGGCCCAAATGCTTCAGAGCCCGACTCATCAGTCGATGCCTGCCCCTGTCCATCAATATGTTCCTCCTCCGACTCCGTTGAGCTCGGAGCTGGGGCGTTTCGGAACCGAGACTGTGGTAGCGTCGGAGCCGATACAGATGTCTTCGGCTCCGTCGTCAGCTCCGATTTCTTCCTTCGAAGAATCTCGGCGCCGGACTTCCCTCGTCGGCTCCGAGGGGGTGAGTGGCATCGGACCCTTGTCCGACCCCGCTCTTCCTCGGAGCTTCGCTGGTGAGTTCGGCTCCGACATCGGCCTCGGAGCCATCACTGTCGGTGCCGAGGGAGGTTCTCAGCTTCGGAGCGGGACCTCTGGCTCTGCCTGACAGGGGTGCGTTCGAGGTCATGCGGAGTGTGTTAGAGCCTGGCTCTACTCCACAGTCGGCTCCATCCGCCCCTCCCTCTACGGTGCCTCAGGTCAAGTTGACTCACTCCCTCATCCCGGACCGCAGAGAGCCAGCTCCTCAGGAACCCCCTGTGGGGATATCATCCTCTTCCGAGGCCTCTCCTGATTTGGCAGAAGAGCCCCCTCGGAAGAGGAAGTGTAAGAGGAAACACATTGACTCACCTGAGTCCATTACATCTGACACAGATTTAGAGGATTCGAGGGTTCCCCGTTCCCCTTCTGAAGATGTCTCTTTGCAGACATTCTCAAATCCTCAAACAGAGGGAAATTGGCCAGCCCTCAACCCTTCGGAGGATGAATCTGTGTACCTTGAGGTGTTTGGCTCGCCCTTCCACCTCCTGGGTGTCTCCCCTTGACCCCCTCATGCAGGTGGTAGCTAAAAGGCATGGACGGCTCCTGATTCAGTGGACCCCACTCCCAGGAGACCCTCAAAATTCATAACGCACCAGCAGACAAACAGTTCTTGACAAAAGGAGTTTCTGTGGATGCTATGGTGGTAGCTGCTGCCACTAAGAAGGAACTAGCTGATCCTTCAGTACCTGTCCATCCACCTAACAAGGAATCTATGTCCATGGACAGGTACGGAAAGCGGATGTTCTCGTCAGCGACATTTACTATGCGTTCGCTGAACTACCTGTGCCATTTCACTCGTCTTCAAAGGGACTTGATTAAAGAAGCGAGTGACATGTTGAAGGACCCTACAGCTGCGGGTTTTCAAGATAAGATGAACACTCAGCTGGCTACCCTTAACTCCATAGCCAACTCCTCCATGCGCCTCCTTTCTTATGCGGCTGATGGAGCGAGCAGGGCCGCAGGGACAGGTGTGGCCTTACGTAGGCATGCCTGGATGCGGCTATGCAATTTATGGACCCTTCAAGACGTCTTTCACTAACTCCCCGTTTGATGGATCATCTCTCTTTGGTCCTCAAGTGAAAGAAACCTTGACTAGGTGCGAGACTGATGGCAAGACTCTTTCTGCCGTCGGAGTCCGTTTTCTACTCCTTCTAGGCCTTACCCCAAAGGCCAGAAAAGTGGGAAAATGTGGTTCCGTAAACAATCTCAAGGGACTTCGCCTGACGCACAAAGTCGCTTCCCCGCCAGAGGCAGAGGCTGGAATAACAATGGTAGACGCCGCCTCGAGGCAGGGGGGCTCCGCAGAACCAGGGCAATCGAGAAGCCTTCTCTGATAAGCCCTTTCAGCATCCCTGAGGTGTTGCCCGACTGCCCACCTTCGGAGGCAGTCGGGGAAGATTGTCACTGTACCCAGAAGCCTGGCTATCCCTGACTCAAGAGAAATGGGTACAGTCCGTCATTTCGAAGGCTATTCTATCCCCTTTCTTCGCATTCCGAACCAATCAAAAAATCCCTTCCAGATGTTCCACCGCTCAAAGGGATCTAGCGGTTTTGGAAATTTCAAAACTGCTTGCAAAAAGAGCAATTCAGCCAGTTCCAGCAGACCAGCAAGGATCCGGAATCTACTCAAGGTTCTTTTAGTTCCAAAGAAAACAGGGGACTGGAGACCAATTTTGGATCTCAGTATCTTGAACAGATCAGTCAAGAAAACAAGATTTCGGATGGTCACGCTGCAATCTATCCTTCCCCTATTGGGAAAAGGAAACTGGATGTGCTCTATAGACCTTCAGGATGCGTACTATCACATAAAAATGAACAGACGCTCCAGAAGATTCCTCCGCTTCAGGCTGGGAACCAGTCATTTTCAGTTCAGGGCCCTGCCCTTTGGTCTCACCACTGCCCGGGTGTTTACCAAATGCATGGCAGTGGTAGCTTCTCACCTGAGACGACAAGGATTCCAGGTGTTTCCATATTTGGACGACTGGCTCCTCACAGCTCCCACCAAGCATCTCCTTCTGATGGCCAGGGATTACACCTTTCGCATTTGTCAAAAGTTAGGCATTTCAATAAATTGCGAAAAGTCTGTTTTGTCACCTTGTCGTATTATTACCTTCATAGGCGCAAGTCTAGACACAGTAGACATGTCTGCGAGACTAACAGATCAGAGAATAACAGACATACACAAACTAGTCTCACTCCTTTTCAACAACAACAGAATCAAAGCCAGGTTAGTTCTGAAGGTGTTGGGAATTATGGCGGCGGCCATACCTCTGCTTCCATTAGCCAGATTCCACATGCGGATCCTTCAATGGATGCTCTTTACACAATGGTCATACCAGCAACTTCCAATGTCCCACACCATTATGATCACGCAGGCGTGCAGAAATCATCTCATGTGGTGGATGTCTTCCCCTCAGCTCTTGTTGGGAAGACCCTTTGTTCCATCCCCTCCGGTTGCTACTCTGACAACGGATGCCTCCCTGATCGGGTGGGGGGGGCATTATCAGGGCAGGATGGTCCAGGGCACATGGCAACCAAACGAATGCCACTTGCACATAAATGTTCTGGAGATGAGAGCAGTGCTTTTAGCGTTGCAAGCCCTTCAAGACTCTCTTCCCTTGGGAACGATTGCAATCCAAACAGACAATATGTCTGTAGTGTGGTACATCAACAAACAAGGCGGAACCAGGTCCTACCCCCTGTGTCGAGAAGCACTCAGATTGTGGCAATGGGCGATTTCTTCTCAGCGTTTTCTGATAGCAACGCACATCCCCGGGAAGTCCAATCAAATCACGGACAAGTTGAGCAGAGCTATCCTCATGCCTCACGAGTGGTCTCTGAAAGACTCTGTTGTGAGAGAAATTTTCCTCAAGTGGGGTCAGCCTTGCTGCGATCTTTTTGCTACTCCCCAAAACAGCAAGTGCAGAGATTATTTCACTCTATTCCCTTTACCAGGCCAACCCAGCAGAGACGCTCTAGTCCAAGTTTGGCCCCGGGGACTTCTGTATGCATTTCCCCCCTTCCCACTTATCTCTCAAGTGATACAGAAAGCTATCGCTCAGAAGGCCTCCTTGATCCTCATTGCTCCTTACTGGCCTCGACAGGTGTGGTTCCCCTTTCTACATCAATTCCTATTGGAGCGACCTTGGCATCTGGACCTGGTTCCAGATCTTTTGATCCATCAGTCGGGTCAGTTACATCGCTCCCTCCCCTCTCTGAACCTCACTGCCTGGTTCCTCCAGTTCCAACCTTAGCCAGGCTTCCTCAATTATCTCACTCCGTTCGAGATATTTTGATAGCTTCCCATAAATCTTCCACTCGGAAGATTTATTTGAGTAAGTGGAAACGCTTCACATATTGGGCTCAAGGAAGGGACATAGATCCTTTCACTGCTTCCATCCAAATAGTCCTTGATTTTCTAGCTGAACTCTTCCATGCAGGTTCATCTCCTTCTACTCTTAAAGTTCAATTGGCAGCTATTTCTAACTTTCATGTGGGTATTTCTGAGTCTGCCTTAATGTCCCACAAGCTTTGCAAAGCCTTTTTGAAAGGAGTTTTTCTTCTCAGACCTCCTATAAGAAATCCTCCTTCTCCTTGGGACCTAAATTTAGTTCTTACTTCTTTGATTCTTCCCCCTTTCGAACCTGCAGCTTCCTGTTCTTTAAAATTGCTATCATGGAAAACTCTTTTCTGGTAGCAATTACTTCAGCTAGAAGAGTTTCGGAACTTCATGCACTCAGTTGTCGACCTCATTATCTGTTGTTCCATAAGGACAGGGTATCCTTACGAACCAACCCGTCCTTTTTGCCTAAGGTAGCCTCTACGTCTAATCTAAATCAAAGCATTGACCTCCCTGTGTTTTTCCAGAATATTCCAATAGGTCTGAACAAAAATTACACTGGCTAGATGTTCATCGTCAGTTAAGGTACTATTTGGATAGAACAAAACAATTCAGAAAATCTGACCAACTGTTTGTCTCCTATGCAGAAGGCAGGAAGGGACTTTCAGTTTCAAAGGTATCATTATCTAGATGGCTAACATCTCTGATTTCCCTTGTTTATGAAATTAGACACCAAAAGCTACCTAACAAACCTAAGGCCCATTCCACCAGAGCTTTGGCTACTTCCATAGCCTTCCAAGACAGACTGCCTATTGACACCATTTGTGCAGCGGCTACTTGGGCTACTCCTCACACTTTCATTATAAGTTGGATTTAGCTTCTAGGCATAGAGCTAACTTTGGTTCCACTGTTCTCAGGAGTCTGTTCCGTTAGGCCACCCGGGACAAGGTGCTAGGGGCGGTCCCATCCAGCAAGAATGAAGTAGATAGACAACTTAACATATAGAAGTTATGTTCTTACCATAACGCTCCATGTTAGTTGTCTTCTTCTCGCCTTCTTCTTGGCCCCACCCTCCTTCCCCCTGGCCTGGACAGACCTAGAGGAGTTGTGATTGTGACCTCTCTTTCTACCACCTCTTTACTTAGGCATATGCTGCTTTGCATATTTCCTGAATCAGGATGTAGGTCACCCTTCTTTCTCCCTGTTGTTAGAGGTGGACTCTATTATAGTTATTCTGTTACTATTATAAGCTGGGGTTAGCTTACAAACGAGATCTGAGGTAACTCTCGCCTAGCATTGTGGGATATAAGGGGAGCCTCGAGCCGGTGGAACCAACTCTCGAGCTTTTAGAGTGGCAGTCGGGCCGAGGTCGGCTCCGAACCCATCCAGCAAGAAGAAGACAACTAACATGGAACGTTATGGTAAGAACATAACTTCTATTTCCCCTCATTCCCTGCCTACAACAGGCGTTTCTTTGGTGGGCAGAGACATGTCACCAGAACATGGGACGGTCTTTCACTCTACCCCCTGCCACCCAAACCCTAACTACAGACACATCAGACTATGCTTGGGGGACCCACCTGGCAGGGAGATGCTTTCAGGGCATATGGAGCCCAAGACAAATGCATCTGCATATCAACCAGAAAGAGATGTTAGCTGTTCAGAATGCCCTGACAGCCTTCAAAGACTTACTTCATCCAGGACAACTACTGATAAAGACGGACAACACCACGGTTATGTGGTACATAAACAAGCAGGGGGGTACACATTCCTACCCCCTTGGCAGACTAGCCATGGCATTGTGGGACACAGCCTTGACTTACCAAGTACATCTTCAAGCTCAATTCCTGCCAGGAAAACAAAATACTCTGGCAGACGACCGAAGCAGAAATCTTATGGACCCTCACGAGTGGAAACTGGATCCAAAAATCTTCAGCATGATAACAGAGAAATGGGGGAGTCCGGACATAGATCTCTTTGCCTCTCCCCAGAATTATCAACTGGACAAATTCTGCACAAGGACTTATCACAGACAAGCATGGAAAGTGGATGCCCTATCCTTCAGTTGGAAAAACCTATCAGTCTATGCCTTTCCTCCTCTGCCTCTTCTTCCCAAGGTCTTACTAAAGGTCAGACAGGAAAAAACAAAAATGATCCTGATTGCCCCAAACTGGCCTTGCTAGCACTGGTACCCAATTCTAAGGAATATGTCTCAACTCCCTCCTTGGTACTTGCCTCAAATACCTCATCTACTGTCTCAGCAGAGCAATCAAATTCTTCACAATCCGCTCCAAACTCTGAACCTGGCAGCATGGCTGATCATGTAATTATTCAAACAACACCTCTCCGTAAATCTGTGATGGATGTCATTTTGGAAGCTAGAAGGCCTAGTACTAGAAAATCTTATGCTGATAAATGGAAGAGATTCTGTGCTTGGAACCAAGCACAAGGGACTGACACAGCAAAGCCAAATATTCCTCAGATTTTACAATACTTGACTGAGATGCTTGACAAGGGCCTGTCTTTTTCATCAATAAAAATCCATGCCTCTGCCATCTCGGCTCATTACAACACAGAGCCTCCCATCTTTTCTCATCCTCTGCTAAAACAGTATCTTAGAGGGGCCAAAAATTTAAGGCCTCCCAGAACTAACTCCTGTATGGGACCTCAATTGTATGTTAGAAAAACTCACCCTGCCTCCATTTGAACCAGCAGCAAACTCACCCTGCCTCCATTTGAACCAGCAGCTACTGCAGATATAAAGTTTTTATCTTGGGAAACGGCTTTCCTTCTGGCAATCACTTCAGCAAGAAGGTTTTCAGAACTACAGGCCCTCATGGCTGTAGAGCCTTTTATTACTTTTTACCCAGACAGGGTGTCCCACAGGACCAATCCTTCCTTTATGCCTAAGGTGGTATCCAGTGTGGCTCTTAACCAAACTGTTCACCTGCCAACTTTTTATCCAAATCTGCAGAACAAGGGGGAGCGGATTCTGCATTCCTTGGACATACACAGACAACTATGATTCTACTTAAACAGGACCAAATCTCTAAGAAAGTCTGAGCAGCTACTGGTGGCATTTGCTGCAGGATCAGAGGGGAAGGCTATTTTAAAGCAGAGTATTTCAAAGTGGATAAGCCACTGCATTCGTTTCTGCTATTTGCATCATGGTAAACCGGTGCCCAAGGGAATCAGGTCACATTCCACCAGGGCTGCATCTACCTCAGCAGCTTTTCTCAGAGGGGTGCCAACCAAAGACATTCTAGAAGCTGCTACTTGGAGCTCTGCTCATACGTTTACAAAGCATTATCATTTGCCTCTTTTCCTTAAGTCCAGGGCAGGCTTTGCCACTGCAGTTCTGCAGGGCCTTATAGCCGCTCCTAATGCTATTTAGTTCCAACCTCCCATCCATAGCTTTGGGATTCTACCCAAATGTAATGACTGCAACAGTGAAATACGAAGGACATTGTACAGTTATGTACACTTACCATAAATGTAGATGTTCGAGTGTATTCACTGTTGCAGTCCCGGTTATTCACCCGCCATCCCCCTTTTTTCTAGAACTTTTCTTTCCTTCACTATATTCTACAGCCTTTGTGGTGTATTTGCTTTTAGATGAAGGTAAAGTTTATGTTACAACTGCATTTATATGTATATATATATATATATATATATATATATATATATATATTTGCTCCCCATTTGGGGGGCAGCTGACATCTGGGGCAAGAGATGTCTAAATGTATGTATTCATATGTATACGTAAATGTATGTGTGTACACACACACATAACAAAGCTAAAACACTGGAAGATATTCTCTGCTGAGCCTCTTCAAAAATCTGTGAAACTATAATATTGGTGTTGATAACGTAGACTAGTAAACCATACAGTCTGAAAATCCAACCCGTAATATACATCTGTATAAATTCACACAACTTACTATGACCATACCAACTAGCTATAAGAAAGCAAACTAGCGAATACAAGTGAAACAGTCAATTAATAGAAAAGCAGCAAGCCGCCAAAGACCATCCAAGCTCCTCTTGTCTTAACGTAGGTTTATTAAACAGACAAAACACAACCAACGTTTTTGCTACTTAACAAAGCAGTAGCTTCTTCAGAGATGCAGTAAAAAGAAGCGCCACAATTTTTAAAATGCTTGTTAAGGAACGCCCACTACTTACGTCACTCTTATAATACTAATACTATAAGAAAGCCACAGCCAGCTAATCAGTGCTTACCTGGATCGTCAC
The DNA here is from genome assembly GCF_019279795.1 of Protopterus annectens. Classification (NCBI taxonomy): domain Eukaryota; kingdom Metazoa; phylum Chordata; order Ceratodontiformes; family Protopteridae; genus Protopterus; species Protopterus annectens. The sequence continues at coordinate 1,214,056,673 of NC_056729.1, forward strand.
ATCCTCTCCAGATATAATAACCCATCAAACTCTTGTCAGGCAGCCTATGTGATCACTTGCCAGTCTGTGTCATAAAGTACCAAAGCATCTGCTCCAAAACACAAAATTACAGCCCGGTAAAAAAACATAATACTTTTCACGAAGATATTTTTGGTAATCCACTGTTTCCTTAACTGGGGATCACTAGAGACTCTCTCCATAGATGATGTAGTCTCTGAGCTCAATAGAATCATCCTAGCTGTTTTAAATGTAACCCCCCCCCCACACACACACACACACACACCGAATAGAGAGTCAAAGCCAAACCTAAGCCATGGCTATCCTTCACAGCTAAACAGCTCATAAAACCAGAAGACAAAACATGGAAGGTCTGGACAAATAATAAATCTGGACAAATAATAAAATAGCTCCCACTTTTAGCATATAGTCAACTAAGAAACCTAAAAAAAACAGCTGATCACCAAAGATGTGAAAGTCTGTTACTTAGCCAGTCAAAACATACACACTAGTAAATTGTTAAATCCAGGGCAGGGTGTAATGCCAAGTGCAGAGAAACAAAATGATACCATAGCCAACCAATTCAACACTCTAGCTCTTGATGTCCCTGCTCGATAAAATGGCTTCATATCACGTTATCAAAAGCCGATAACGTCGAATGCCACAATGTCGAACCCTATGCAGCGAATGCTAAAAATAGTGAAGCTGCAGAACATCGAATTCTTTCCTAGGGAAAGAATCCGGTTGTCCGTTTCTGTGGCTTCGCTATATTTAGCACTGTGGTAGAAAGTTACGGGGGTTCAGGTAAGTGTGTGATTGTGTGGACGTTAGGTTTAGGCCGCGGGTTACGTGAGTTAGGCTTAGGGCGCGGGTAAGGTGAGTGTGCGATAGTGACGGATCTTAGGGTTAGGGTTGGGTTAAGGTAAGTGGATAGATAGTGTTTGTATAGTTTAATGTAGGGTTAGATGTTTGATTTTAAGTGCAAGTGTGTGGATTGCTGTTTTTTTGGTGTGCCTGTGTTGTGTGAATGTGTTTAGGAATAGCAAATTTTTCCCTGGGAAAAAATTCACTGTTCTGAATGTTTGATAGTGTGCTTTAGATTATTTAGGTTTGATTAAATGGTGTTCGGTGTTTTCGGCTTTCGATGACGTGATATAAACGCGATAAAATAACCTCCTTCAACATATCTTCTTCCAACCATTTCCAACAAATACCTCAAAATATTAAAGCCTACTACACCTGCCCCTGACAGTGTACATGCAAATATCTTAAAATAGCAACCAAGGCTATTGCATATCCAGTTTAAATGCTGATAAATAGATTCATATCTGAAAAAAAGTCCACTCGCTGTGGAAAAAAGTCATTCATTATTGCAGTGCACTAGGATGGAATCAGTACAGATATTTCAAACTGTAGGCCACTTGCCATTTTATCTTCCCTATCAAAAATACCAGAAAAATGTATTCATATGCAATTTTCAACTTTGTAATAGATGATCAGCTTCTGTCTTCAACCCAGCGTGGCCTCTGTCCTCACCACAGCACGAGGACTCCTTTTCTGTATTTTGTTAGTACTGTCAGCACCTATAGAAGTGCCGGAACCCTAATCTCCACCATCTTCTTAGACTTTTCAAAAGCTAGTGTCTCCCACCAGATTATCTTAATCAATCTTGGGGCTCACCAGCTCTTCCATCCAGTGGTTACATAGCTACCTATCAAACAGTGCATAATTAATAAGCGCATTCTAATAGCCTAAACGCTTACTGTTAGTACTATCAGAATGTGTCTAGATTTTTAGATTTTTTCAGATTTTTTGGATTGAATGTAATTAATTAATTAACTAGATAATGAGCAGACTTTCCCGCCTTGGAGCGGTCCTATAAAATCTTGATACAAACTTACATAATTCATCTGAAGAAGCGTGGATGGTACCACGCGAAAGCGCTCATCATCTTGTTTCCAATAAACCGTTTGTTCCTTTTTAAAGATTGTCCGTGGATTTTATTCCTGATACAGCAGCTTCAACACACTTGGATGTTTCGGATGTGTATTGGTGCTAAACTTCTTTCTACATTGTACAAACAGTGCATAAGCAGTGAAATGGAAACATTTCTCCCTTCTTGTCTGTGACTGTTGGTGTCCCATAAGAATTTACACTAGGCCCCCATGCTTTTTAATATTTTCATCAATGTTCTACATTGCTACAAAAATAAAATCCCACTCTAGTTCGGTACAAAGATGACTCATCCCTAGTCTGCTCTGCCAAATCTCTCCTAAGCTACCCACACTTTACATAACAATCCTTCGCATAGATTGAAATTTGGCAACTAATTCAGAACTACTACTAAGCCCTAAAAAAAAAAAAGTACTCTTTACCCTAAACCACATCACTACCAAAACAGTATTCACTGTCATCTCGGCCAACAACACCAGGAGAGAACAAGTGAACCACACAAAATTATGACAAGTTGAAATCTGACCATGTATCACACATGGTTAAAAAATCATCAAAAAATAGGTACATTATAAAGAGCAAGTCCCTACTTTCTTACTGCTGTCTGTACTCGATGCTGCCCCAATCTTCACTAACTTTCAAGTCTCAACTCCCCAAACTTGATCAATGTTGTAATAAACTCATTTAAAACACAACAAAAGCTTCACCCAATAATGGATCTGCTCCTGTTCATCTCCAGAATAAGTGCCATTCTCATATTGTTAAACCGTTCATCTTCATTCAGAAATCTATGCCCCACAATAAGTCTTCACCATTACCTGAATAGTTTTACTAACCTATCCCAGCCATAAACATACTTTTATAGCACTGCTCAACCCCCACCTTCATACTTCTAATGTAAAGCTTATGAAAGCCGTTCATATAATTATCTATGAACTTGTTTTTTTTATCCCACCTCTTTATTTTACAGTATTAACATTTTCTTATAGCTTCATAGATTGTTACTAGGCTAATGACTTGGTGGACCCTTTTAAGCCTAGCCAAGTTTTTCCGAAAGTATAATGATGTCCTGTATCCAAGCAGGACATCGAGAGCCAAGCATTTATAAGCTTCCTCTATCCATAAGGGACATGGATGCCAAACCCTGTGTAAATTTCCTGATGTCCTTCAAGGATGCATCTGCAGTCCTTACAAATGGGTTGTCCTGTCGTCAGGCAGCCCTTCGGTCGGCTGGATTCCAAAGTCTGGGTCTGGCTTTGGCTGGTGTCGCACTTCACCCGACGTCATAGCTGCTGTTCTTCGGGTATAAAGGCATCAGCCGACGCCATTTTCCCCAGTCTTTCTTGCCGCGTGGCGCCCGAAGCAGAAGCTGTTCGCAAGTGCCGGTTGGTCAGATCCAGAGATTACTACTACCGAATACTACTTCGAAGACTTCTAAAAAGCTAAGTACCCCGTTGGGGACTCTTTCTTGCCTCAACCGATGTCAGAAAAAGTGAATAACTGTTTAACTTGTGGGAAACAAATACCTCATAAAGATTTCCACTCTTACTGCTTACCTTGTTTAGGCCCAGACCACGACGTAGCAGCTTGTCTAGCCTGTGCTTCTTTTAACCGACGGACGCTTAGACGTCGGTCGGAGTTTGCTGAACAGTTTTTCGGCTCTGATTTTGCTTATATTATGCCGTCGGATCCGCTGACTACACAAATTTCTAAAAAACGCAAAGAAAAGGACCGACACTCGCGGTCCGCGGTTTCGGCCGAAACCGCTGTTAAGCAAACCGCGAGTGTCTCGGTTTCGGCCGAAACCGAGCAAGCGGTTCTTTCTTTAGCCGAAACCATGCCTTCTACCGAGGCCTCTTCTAACCTGGCAGAATCGGCTTCTGAAACCCAACCTGCTGTTGTGGTTTCTCAGGAATTATCGGACACTATTCCCTTGGATGTATCTACCCCTGCACGTGGAGCTGCTAGGCCTCCTGCAGCCATGTCCATTAAGGCTTTTGCCAGGGCTAAAGCAGCTAAAGCTACTAAGACTGTGCCTGTTAAGCCCCCCTCTCACAGGCCCAGCTCCAGTTCCCAAATGCTTTCTCTGGCAGAGGATCTCATTTCTTTAATTAGGGGATCCCAACCTCATCCAGACAGGGCCACTCATCCACCTCCAGAGAAGAGACCTAGAGCAGAGCCCCCTGAGCCAGTGTCCACGGATGATTCCTCTGATGATTCAGACAATACAGACCCTCCAGAGGCTCCTTATTCTCCTTACGAAGACTCTGATGCTGAAGAGTCTATTCCTTCTGCCTCTCCACCTGAGGAATTTTCCTTTGGGGAAACCTTACATGCCATGAGGGAACAATTTCAGTGGCAGGGCCAAGATTTCTCAGACTCCAGGAAAAGGCTTAGAACCTTTTTGCATTTACCACAACATAGGCCTTTAGCTATACCTCCAGTTCTTTCTGTTGTAGATGATGCATTTAATGATGCTTGTACTGCTCCTGATTCATTACCTCCAGCCCCTGCTAAGCCTGATAGGTTCTACAGGGTCCCGGACACACATCTCCATTTATACAAGACTCCTTTTGCAGATCCCGAGACTATCTCCCAGGGGCCTAAGGCAGTAGCATCTACCTCTGCTAAAAATCCCCTCCCCTCTGAAAGGGAATCCAGGTCCTTAGAGAGATGGGGTAAAAAAGTATACACCTCTGCTACTCTGTCAGCTAGGGCCTTGAACTGTCAATTTCATATGATCCAATATCAGGAGTTTATGCTTGATCAGTTAACTAAAAAACTGTCCTCTGATGAACCTTTAGATAAGAAATATGTTCAGGAAATGGTACATAACATTCAGCAAGTTAGTAACCATTCTTTAAAATGCGGCTATGATGCACTGGAGGCTTCCTTTAAATCAGCCATGACTGGCACAGTTGCATGGTTGAAAGAACAGGCCTTACCGGACCATGTCAAATCAAAACTATTAGATGCTCCCATGGACAAGGTCAACTTATTTGGTTCTCCTGCACAGCAGGTACTGAAGAAAATGGAAGAGAAGGCAAAATCTGTACAAACAGTGAAAGACTTCTTACAGGTCCAACCTCCAAGGTTTAGCAGGAACTGGCCCTCCAAAAATTGGTCCTTTCCAGACTCCTCTAAAGCACAGAGAGGCAGGAATAGGCGTTCAAGAGGCAGAAATCAATCCAGGGGTGCCTACAGGGGATGCCAGTGGCAGGGCAACAACCAGCGAGGCACAGACACAGCCACCACCACTGCAACAGGACAATCATAGTGACTTGGCTCTGGCACCGCCTACCAGGGAACAACTAGCAGCACCCTTAGGCAGAAAGCTAGCCTTATTTTCAAGGAACTGGCATTACATCACAAGGGACAAGTGGATTTTGCAAACTATAGACCAAGGTTACAGGTTTCATTTCCATACTCTACCAGGAAAAAGAGGAATGCCAAACCTACCACCAAATCAAAAGGCAGAAGCTCTAAAACAAATAGCTCAATTAGTAAGAATGAGAGCTGTGGAAGAGGTACCATCTATGGAACAAGGAAAGGGATTTTACTCCAGACTCTTCCTGGTACCAAGAAAAGAGAAAAAATAGAGGCCTATTCTCGACCTGTCCGCTTTAAACACATTCCTCATTGTTCCAAAATTCAAAATGCTGACCCTACAGCAGCTTCTTCCCATGCTGGGCAAGGAGTCTTGGCTGGTAACTGTAGATCTCAAGGAGGCATACCTGCACGTCCCCATACGACCAAATTGCAGAAGATACCTCAGATTTCTTGCAGGATCAGAGCATTATCAATTCTCAGCATTGCCCTTTGGCTTATCTACTGCGCCCAGAGTGTTCACGAAATGCCTGGCATCAGTAATCGCTCATTGCAGACTTCAGGGAATCCAAATTTATCCCTACCTGGACGACTGCCTGATACAAGCGGACAACAAAAACAAGCTAACAGAAGACTTACAAAGAGTCATTTACTTGCTACAAGCCCTGGGATATACAGTCAATAGAAAAAAGTCAAGGTTGATACCATCCCAAAGAATAACCTTTTTGGGTGCAGAGCTGGACACATCAAAGCGGATGGCATTCCTAACTGTGGAAAAGCAAGAACAACTTCCTCTCTACTTCTTGGCATTAACAAAACAGAACCATCTAATAGCAAGAAAAGTGCTGCAAGCCTTGGGCTTCATGGCATCCTGCATAATTCTGGTCCCTCATGCCAGACTGCATATGAGAAAGCTACAGTGGTATCTGAAGAATTTATGGTCTCAACACAAACACAGCCTAGAAACCAAAATTCCACTAATACCATGCCTGAAGCAAGAGTTCCTTTGGTGGGCTCAGGCCTGTCCAACAAACACAGGGCTGCCCTTCTACAGTATTCAACCAAACCAAACCATCACAACGGATGCCTCAGACCTCGGTTGGGGGGCCCACATGCTGGACAAGTGCATACAAGGCTTATGGACTCAAGACCAGCTGCACCTACACATAAATCTAAAGGAAATGATGGCAGTAAAATTGGCAATCCAGACATTCAGACCATTTCTCCAAGAAGGACCCTTGATGATAAGGACAGACAACACCACAGTTATGTGGTACATCAACAAACAGGGAGGCACGCATTCATACCCTCTATGTCGGATGGCACTAGACCTATGGAATGTGGCTCTCAGCTACAACATTCAGTTACAAGCAATTTTTGTACCGGGAAAGGAAAACATTCTAGCAGACATATTAAGCAGAACTACAACGGATGCCCACGAATGGATGCTGCACCCGGACATCTTCAAAGCCATCACAAGAAAATGGGGACTACCACAAATAGACTTATTTGCATCCCCACTCAATCACCAGCTAAAGAAATTCTGCACAAGGACGTACCACCCACTTGCTTGGAAGGTGGACTCCCTATCTTTCAGTTGGAAAAACCTGACAGCATATGCATTTCCTCCACTTCCTTTGATGCACAAGGTGCTATTGAAGATCAAAGAGGAACGTCCAAGGATCATTCTGATAGCTCCAGACTGGCCAAGACAACATTGGTACCCATTACTGAGGAGCATGTCTCGGGAACAAATGTGGACACTACCCCTGATGCCATTGCTGTTAACACAGAACAACTACAACATCCTGCATCCAAACCTGAAAACTCTGCAGCTGACTGCCTGGAACATTACATAAGAGCAATTAACCCAAATTTATCCCAAAGGGTTAAAGACATTATCCTTGAGGCTCGCAGACCTTCAACAAGAAAGAATTATGCAGCAAAATGGAAAAGATATCTCATTTGGAGTACTGCAAAGGGAAAAGATGTGTCACTGGTAAACATAGCCAACATCCTGGAGTACTTGGCAGAGCTCTTCCATACAGGCCTGTCCTATTCTTCCATCAAGATACATGCATCAGCTATTTCGGCAGAATACAGCTTGGATCCTCCTGTCTTTTCACATCCTCTGCTCAGGCAGTTTCTGAGAGGAATTAATGTAAAACCTCCTAGGAAACCACCATTGCCAACATGGGACTTGAACTTTGTGCTAGAAAAATTGACACTTCCTCCTTTCGAACCAGCAGCAACAGCAGAATTACAATACTTATCCTGGAAGACTGCTTTCCTGCTGGCAATCACCTCAGCAAGAAGGGTTTCTGAACTACAGGCATTAATGGCAGTGCAACCCTTCCTGATCTTCCATCAGGATAGAGTGTCCATGAGAACAAATCCTACATTTATGCCTAAGGTGGTATCCAGAGTGTCCTTAAACCAGGCTATCCACCTATCTACATTCTTCCCAAACCCACAGAACAGGGGAGAAAGACTGTTGCATACCTTGGATGTACATAGACAATTGTGCTACTACTTGGACAGAACCAAGTGCAATAGAAAAACTGACCAGCTTCTGGTAGCATATGCCACAGGGAAGGAAGGAAAAGCAATTTCAAAGCAGACAATCTCCAAGTGGATAGGAAATTGCATTAGATTTTGTTACTCCTTCCATGGAAAGAAAACTCCAGAGAACATCAGGCCTCACTCCACAAGGGCTACAGCCACTACTACAGCCTTCTTACGAGGGGTGGCTACCAAGGACATTATAGAGGCTGCTACTTGGACCTCCGTGCATACATTTGCCAAGCATTATAATTTACCTCTATACTCTAGATCCCGAGCAGGTTTTGCCACTGCTGTTTTGCAAGGGATCCTAACTACACCATAATCTCTCTTTTTTCCTCCTCACCTAGTTGGCTATGGTATTCTACCCATTTGTAAGGACTGCAGATGCATCCTTGAAGGACATAGTACAGTTTTGTACCTACCATAAATGTAGATGTCCGATAGGAATGCATCTGCAGTCAGGATTACCCACCCGCCTTCCCCTCTGTGGTTCTCCTAGGGTATTTGCCACCTGTTAGCTAGCTTGGGGGGGATCTATTATGGTGTATTTGTTTGTATATATATATACATACATGCTTATTTTATGTGTTTGCTCTCTACTTTTTGGAAACATTGGCATTTATCCAAATTTAGCCATCCAAGAGGGCACCTGGCATCTGGGGCAAGAAACACTGAGGAAAATGGTGTCGGCTGATGCCTTTATACCCGAAGAACTGCAGCTATGACATCGGGTGAAGTGCGACACCAGCCGAAGCCAGACCCAGACTTTGGAATCCGGCCGACCGAAGGGCTGCCTGACGACAGGACAACCCATTTGTAAGGACTGCAGATGCATTCCTATTGGACATCTACATTTATGGTAGGTACAAAACTGTACTTTCCCCATCCACTGGTCTAGGTTGTGATTAAACTAGTTAATAGACAAACTCAGCTTCACATGAATGGGAAGACTGTTCCATAGGAGGGGCAGTCTCTGGAAATATCTGTCTTCTCAGCATGTTCTGTTTAAGTCGCAGACAAAATTCAGGTCCCTAGACCTTGTATGTTTGGTACTCTTTGACTTTGTAATATGTAGGAGATTCATAAGTGTGTGGGTTTGGATGCCTTGTAAGCCAGGCATAGATTACCCCTCAGCTCTATAGGAGACTGAGTAGAGGGAAAGGGCTTTAAGGCATTCTGCATAAGGCAGGTTTGTTATACCTTGTATTCTTTTGGTAAGGAGCCTCTGAGGTTGCTCTAGCTGCTGCAATTTACCTGATCAGGTGCATACTATGATTGGTTTGATAAGGGCAGAGTACAGTGGGATAATGACCTCTTTGGACCTAGATGCCATGCCCTTACTTATAAGTTGCACAACATAAAACAACATAAAAGAATTTCCTCACCACTGCGGCCACGTGGTGGTCAAAGTTAAGGCTACTGTCTACATGCGTTCCCTGATCTGGGTTGACTCTTGGGGGCATATTATTATCAACATGGTAGTTAGCCAGGATGGTTGACTTCCCAAAGGGGTACAGTTAATCATTTCTTCACATTGAGTTTAAGACCATGGATTTGGCGCCATTTGTTAGTAAGAGATAGACCTTCTTGAAGAGTGATCCCCCAGCTTGCAGTCATTTGCAAACTTAGCCATAAACCTTCAGCTTTGCTTCCTTTTTAGAGAAATAGATGACAAAAAGGAACGGGCTCAGTAATGAGCCCTGGGAGACTCTGCTAGTGACTGGCCTCTTGGAGGTGGCCTCACGTGTTTTGACCTCATGGGTCCCATCAGTGAGCCTGTTAGCTGTCCACCAGGTGATAAAAGGATTTATACCTAAGTTAGTGAGCTTATCTATAATGCCTGAGTGGGGTATTCTATCAAAAGCCTTGACCAGGTGGAGGTAAGCTGTGTGCACATTCTTAGTCATCTAATGCTTTGGTGACCCTTTGAAAAAGTCCACTAGATTTAATAGGCATGACCTTCCTTTAACAAAGCCGAACTGTGATGGGTTCAGTGTTTGCAGGTTAACTATGCCCTCGTTTATCATGTCCATGATTCATTCCATGGCTTTACATATGAGGCTGGTAAGACTTGTGGGTCTGTAGTTACCCCGGATCAGTGGTTGGACCTTCTTTGTGCAGGGGAATGATTGTAGCCTTCTTCCATTCCTTGGGCACAAAACCTGGCTGAAGGCTAGATTTGAAAAGTGATTCAAGTGGATCAGTGATGTCATGTTTCATCCCATTTATTAAATATCTTGAAATTTTATGGGGGTCTATCGATAAGGTGTTTTTGGCCTTGGAAAATGCATTGATGAACTGTTCCCTAGTAATAGTTGTGGGGATTCTGGTATGTGGTATTTCCTTTGGACTGTAGGGGGGGGGCGGGGGGGGGAGAGAAATTTGAGTTGAATCTGTCAGCCAAAAGATTGACAATGGCCTCTGGTACAGCATGGGTGATGCCATTTACAATATATTCTGCGCATTGTTGTGTATTTTCCCTGAGGTTACGGACATAGCTGTAGGAAGCTTTGTGGATGTCCTTTGCTTGAGAGGCTAGTTTTTCTTCAAATTTAGCCTTTTAAGAATTAATTATCCCTCTTAGTTGCCTGTTTACATTTGCTACCACTACTGTGGCCTCCATAAAGTGTGTAGACTCCCAATCAGTCTTGGAAACTACAACCTGGTCAACTGTTCATACGTTTACTAAGAACTGTTAAATAAGCCACTCAATCCAGGGCCTGGGCTGGGTTTTCCAAGGCTGTCCTGCAAAGCA
>NC_056729.1:1214074769-1214082269 GCF_019279795.1 Protopterus annectens
ACAGTAGCAGAATTGTTTAACATATTTTTTTTTATTCTTTATCTGTATTACTGTATAATCCATCTTTGTGATTATCTGCTGTCACTCCTGGCAGTCAGTGTCATTGAAGTTTCATGCTTGCTAGTTTGCAGTCTGTAAGTCAGTGACACAATGGCCATGGTTTTGCCTCATCATGTAATTTGTTGTTCTGAGTCTTTTTGCTTGTAAAATGTCTCATTTATGGTAAATTACTGAAGATTGAAAAGTCAGTAATGCCAGACATTAGAGTTTCATGTTATAGTTTTTGCAGACAGTGTTCATGATTTGATTTTAGCCTATTTTTGCCTTGTAGTCACACTAGCTCTCAAATGTCCTTGATTTTGCCGAATGTCCTGGAGTTTGCCTCTGGTCTGGTTTGGTCTATTCCTTGTAAATTGTTGTGGTTTTTAGAACATCATTAGTCATTCATTTCAGATAACTGTAACAGATCGACAATATTGAGGGTTAGGGTGAAGAGGTTAAGGGAGGGCGGAGAAAAAGAATGTTAATGTTGCGTCTTGCAGTCACTAGTTACAATGACATTGTCTAAAGTCAAAATGATTTTAATATTTTTTTTAATTTGTAGCCACCTCAGTATACTTGAAGTGCATTTTAGATTATTTGAAAAGAGGTTAAAATGTATACCCATTAGAAATGGTGATGTAGATATAAAGTGCATAGATGGAAATATAGGGAGCTCGAGTGTGGAATTTAAGACTAAGTGTTACTAATCCTCCCTAGAACCCTAAGATTCAAACTTTTGAGAAAACATTTGAAAGATACATTTATAAAGCAAGTTATGGAAACAGAAATATATGGAATAACCTGAATATAGATGAGACAATTCTCCTAAAGTCTGACTCAGACATTCACATCTTGAAACCAGATAAAAGTGGGGGCCGTGGTGGTAAGGTATACTTTCATTTATACCAGTGAAATGATTAATTTATTACAAGATGAGTAAAAATCTTTTCAGGTCTCCTGCAGTGGAATAAATATAGCATACAGAAATAATGATTTAATATTATATGATTCTCTCATGCAGTTTTATTTACACCTAGCTTATGTTTTTTTTTCTGTTACTACTACTACTATCTTTTTTGGTGTTACAAATATCCGTAAAGATGTTTTGCAACCGCATTTCAGATGTATTTCTGCAACTCGGGAACTAAAACTTACCCCTTGGCTACCTATATTGACAGAATTTTGAAGCTATTTTATGATTTGCATCCTTACTTTACCAAGGATTCCCCCCTCCCCCCGTGGGGGGTTGTAATACAAAGGATGATGTATATGTACAAATTTTCAAGAATCCTATGTAATAAATGTATTTTTAATTAACCTTGAAATTAGAATTTTAACAGATTTTTATGGAAATTGTTTTGTTAAGCAGTTTTATCTGTTTTTGTTGGGGAGTTTTATAACAGGTGTGACAGTGGGGTCAGCTTGTGCCTCCATTTATGTCAACTTTGTAATGTGGAGATGGGAACAAGAAAAAAATATATATTTCATTCTAACCATATTCCCAGCTGGAAATTATATCTAAGATTTCAAGATGACATTTGCAACATTTGGAACAAAGACAAACTCCAAAATGCAAAAAAAATGTTTAAAACTGGTAAGGAATACGCTTCTGTCCCAGCAGGTTGGGTAAAAAGCACCAAGCAAACAAATGAAGATCAATATACAAAAAAGCATGATCCGTCACGAGATGAAACACTTTATTTTTAAGCACCAAAGCGAGCTTTTCGTCTGACACATTCCAACTTCTTCAGAAAGACAATAAACAATAATTTACTACTAACCGTTATCTTAAATACTTTAAACCATTTAAAAGTCACATGATCATTAATTAGTGAAAAATGAATGCCGGCACACCAACCTACACTAAGATTAGTCATAAGTCAACCTAGCATTCAAAACAGTGTCAGCAACTGAAATATAAAATGTATATAAAAACAACCACTACTCGTAAATATAGTATAAATTAGCAACATTATTGTAACCATATAACCTTGACCCAGTGCATCTCACAACAATGATATTCTTTACACAGTGACATAAAATATCAAACACATACCTTGTTCTTATAAATTGTGACGGATCGTGCTTTTTTTGTATATTGATCTTCATTTGTTTGCTTGGTGCTTTTTACCCAACCTGCTGGGACAGAAGCGTATTCCTTACCAATTTTAAACATTTGGAACAACACTGTAGCTAAGATGGAGAAATAAGATTATATTTACTATTTGGATGTTACAATTGCTAAAAAGCTTAATGGGTTTTCCACTAATATTTATAGGAAACCTACATTTCCAAGCTCATATCTCCACATAGAAAAGTTTAGTTAAGGGCTAACTTGTAAGGTTGGCAGGGGTAATATCAGATGATACTTTTTGTACAAAAAGAGATTTACTTACTACAGTGTTTTTTTTTTTTTTTTTTTTGTATACAAAAGGAATATCGTGGATTTTCTTCGGTAAGCGAGGAAGTTGTACTTAGCAAGAATGTTAAATATACCCCACTCCACTTTAGAGTGCAGTGGTGCTTAAGTATAATTCTAAGTCCAGTTGGATAAAATATATCATTAATAGAAATTGGAGAATTCTTAGAATAATTTGGACTTGTGGATAATATTTTTCTGTATAAAAGAGGGAGAAACCTGAAAAATACATTTGAGAGAGAGTTTTACATCATGCCGCACAAAAAAGGTTCCAAAAGAAAAAAGGTGCAGGAAAATGTGGTTATTGTAGACGGTGTGTGAGACAAGGTAAAGCTATGATTATTAAAAAAAAATGACCATTGACTGATGTATTAGGGTAATTATGCTTCTAGTTTAATTTATATTGCTGTTTGTGGAAAATACCAGTCCTTTTATGTAGGTAAAACTGAAAGAACCTTCTACAGAAGGCTTTTTGAACATTATTATGAGATGGCCAGGCAAAACACTAAAATTGCTGTATTTGGACGTACTTGAGAATGTTTAGCGTCATCCAGTTTTAAAATTGCTGTACTTGAAAAAATTCTGAAGGATCCCAGGGGATCAATGAGAAACCAAAATAGAATATAGAAAATTACTTTGGCAACTCAGGATGAATAATTGTACCCCCCCCCCTCCAGATTAATTGATTGATCATGTATTTATTAGTAGCATTTTAAAATTGTGCACAGCAAAACTGAAAGTAGAATGTCTTGGGTATAATGTAAACATAGTATTTGTTATAGATGACCAATTTTGTAGTATATAGATTTTTTATTTTTATGTTGGTTTGATTTCATAATCAGTATTACATTCACTGTTATATTCTTATTTATGAATATTGGTTGCATTTCCTCCAAAGCAGACATCCAAGCAAACGCTACCCCAAAACAAAACACGCACAACACATAGCCCACAAAGTCAGTGTGCCAAGCAGCCACAGCCCTTAAGGCTGAATAAACACACCTGATACTCTTGTAATAGGTGACTCTATTGTCAGACACGCTGATGTCCCGCTCACCAGGCTGAATAAAGAGAAGGTCACAGTGAGCTGCCTGTCGGGCAGTAGGATCCGCCACATAACGCAAGCACTCAGGTCAGTCCAAAGCAAATACAAATATGACTCAGTCATTGTACATGCTGGTGTGAATGACCTGAGACGTACCTCCCTGGACTACATGAAAAGAGACTTAGAGGAGCTCTCTGATCATGTAGCCCAGGCTGGTATGACCCTGACCTTGAGCAGCATCTTACCCCCACCTAGAATGATGCCACAGTACAAAGACAAAATGATCGATTTTAACAATTGGCTAAAATTTTGGTGTCATTCTAAGGGGGTCCAGTGTCTGTTAGCCTGGGATGACATGCTCGACAAGCCATGTTGCTTCGCTAAGGACAGCTTGCACCTGTCACCACTGGGCTTTCGGATATTGGCAAAGGCTCTTGCCACCCCCATAGTGCCTTTTTTTAGGCAAGGCTCAAAAGTCAAACCCACCTCCATAGACAGCACAAGAAACTAAGGGTAATGCTGCTAAATACAAGAAGTCTTAACCTCAAGATGCAAGCACTCGAAGCTCTCCTCAGTATGGAGAACATCAATATCTGTGCAGTGACAGAAACCTGGTTCAAGGCTCCAGAGAGCACCCCAGCACTACCAGGTTATACCTCATATCATGCTTTTCGGCCCCAAAACCTGGACCGAACCACAAAAGGAGGGGAGTGTCCATATTTATCAAGGATATCCACACCTCCAGGTTAGTGGCATTGCTCGAAGTATCGGAGACCATCCTTGTGCAACTAACAATGGGCAAGACTGCTTTTCAGTTTATAGCATCCTACAGACCACCCTCTCAAAGTCAGGAATCCCACTCTGCTTTCCTGAAAACATTGGAGAACATGAAGATCTCTCCGAACACCATTATATTGGGTGACTTCAACTACCCAAACATAGACTGGGAGCACTACTCAAGCCCCAGCACCTTAGCCCAAAGGTTCCTGGAAATTATAAACTCAAATGCTATGGAACAACTAGTCACCACTCCCACAAGGCATAACATACTAGACCTGATCATTACCAACATGGGGACTCTATGCTCCACACCTGAAGTATATCCCTCATTGGTAAGATCAGACCATAAATTAATTTCACTGGATGTCCACATCCCGACCCCACCCCCAGCCCAGAAAACCACAGTGAAAAACTTCTCAAAAGCGAACTTCTCACTTCTCAAAATCGAAGTGGAATCCTTCAAGGCCCCAGGGCCAGTGGAAACTACGGCCCAAACTGCAGAATCCTATATAAACACATTCTACGGACATCTCCAGGAATGCATGGATCATGCTATCCCAAACAAAACCAAAACCCAAACATTCAAAGGCAGGCATCCAGTCTGTTGGACCCCTGCCATAAATAAACCGTACAACAGAAGGAGGAAGATACTACATGATAGAGCAAAATCCCTAATTAGGGAAGGCATCCCTGATCAGTACTAGCAAAAAATTATGATCCCTCATAAAATCCTCCAAGGCCAGCTTCGAGAGAAAAATTGCTCAGGACACTAAAGACAATCATAAGGCTTTTTTCAGTTATGTTAGGAACCTGGGCTGCAACTCCCAGACTTGTTCTGAGTTGATTCTAAACGACAAAAAATACACTGAACCCACAGACATTGCCAATATCCTGGCAGACAGGTTCAGTGCAAACTTCTCCACCCCCTCCCCCCAAAAAAAAAAGAGCAAGTATCTATCCCGGCAGAGGGCTGCCTTCCAAACATCTCTGATGCTCAGGTGAAGGCTGCCCTCTCCAAAGCAAAAAACACTGCTTCCATGGGACCAGATGGCGTCCCGGGTTGCGTCCTACATGAACTCCAAGAAGAACTAATCCCTCAAATAAAACAGCTGTACAATCTCAGCCTCACTACAGGATATGTGCCCACAGAATGGCGTACAGCAACAGTGGTCCCACTCCACAAAGGTGGAGCCTCCACGGACCCTGGAAACTATCGCCCCATAAGCCTGACTAGCTTAGTCTGCAAGGCTGTGGAGAGGATCATCATAGAGCTCATAAACAAAGACATTGGGGACCTACAGACACTAGATCCTACCCAGTTCGGCTTCGTCAAGGGCAGATCCTGCCTTTTGAACCTGGTTGACTGCTTCAAAACAGTCACCAAAGCCAAAGATGAAGGGAAGGTAGTCCACACAGCCTATCTGGACCTAGCAAAGGCATTTGACACAATACCCCACTTGGGCTTCATAGATAAGCTATCCAGCTTAAATATAAACACCTATGTCACAAGATGGGTCGCAAACTGGCTCAAAGACAGAACCCACAGAGTGAGAGTTGTTGGAGCCATGTCAGACTCGAAACCGGTCACAAGTGGCATCCCGCAAGGTTCTGTCCTGGGACCGCTCTTGTTCGGTATATACTTTTCCGAGGTACAGGCCAACATGGGAGGACTATGGCTCACCAAGTTCGCAGATGACTGCAAACTAGGCGCCATAATCAACTCTCCAGCTGACACAAACATCCTTCAAAAAGGTCTCACAGAGATGGATAACTGGTGCCAGAGCCATGGTCTAAAGCTAAATGCCAAAAAGTGTATAGTCATACCCTTTGGCAAAAACAATGTGCCCACAAATTACCACATAGGCGGTAACCCATTAAGTACAGAGAAAGTAATTAGGGATCTGGGAACCCAAGTTGATAGCAATCTCTCCTTTGACAACCACATTGCCAAAGTGGTTAGAAAGACCTTTTACATAGCCCACCTCATCATGAAAGGATTCACATCTAGATCAAGAGAGGTAATCGTGCCTTTATTCATCCCTCATCAGGCCCATCATAGAATACAATGCCCCTTTTGGGATGTACCTTACCCGACACCTGCAGCAATTAGAAAGACCCCAAAAGTACCTCACCAAGAGGATCAAGGGACTCAAACAGATGCCATATGCTGCTCGGTTAAAAAAACTCCAGCTCTACTCAGTTGCATACCGCCTACTTCGAGGCGATCTATGCCTGACATATAAAGTTATGTCTAATCCAGAATTAATGGACATGCTCCACCTCAGTAAATCTAAATCCCTTAGAGCCACACGCTCGAGGGACTTGAACCTCAGCACTGAAATAAATAGAACTTGCTGGAGGGACAGATTCATAACCCAGAGGCTCCCTTCGCTCTGGAACAGAATTCCAATTCATGTTAGGCAGAGCACCTCACTGAATCTCTTCAAGAAGAATCTTGATGAGTGGATGGGGGATCGTAGGTTTGTCCCGGGGATTACTTCCGTGTCACTATTAGACAGAGGCACAGCAAACTAAACCTTAAAAAGGGCACAGTATACTCAAATCAAGGGGTGGCGTAAGCCAAACAAAATTGGGCTAGGCTTATAATTGCCCCAGGGCAGATAGCCTAGTATGAACCTATGATTTATGTCATTGGACATTGTTTATTTAATATTTAAATTGTGATAGAGGGGCATTTTGTTTAGTTTTGAAGTAGTCCTTGATGTTAATACATGTGAATGAAAGTGGTCAACTAATAAATCCCATTTTTGGATGTATTATTTGGCTGTATGATTACTCAGCATGATCTGTGTAGAGTGGCTAGGTTGCAGTGTTTTGCTGTGGTTCTCAGTGATTTTTCTCTTAAAATTTTTGAAGACTACAGGCAATAAAATAATGACTGACATTTGTGTTTTAGACTTCACATCTTTCAAAAATGCATGCTAATGCATGGTCTGAATTCTGGCAACTTTTTCTTTATAAGAACAATATTGTTCCAAATGTTTGTCCTTTATCTCCCTCATTATTTTGGTTTTGGCCCAGATTCTTGTGCTAAGAGGTTGAGAGCTATGTGCTGAGGATTGTAGTTGGTCAGTAAATAATGCCAGACAGTAGAACTTCATACTTATTGTTATGAAGAGATCTTTGCTGATTTTTCCTCAGTTTTGTCCTAGCCCTTGGGAAAGTTATGATTTTTCTGGTCAGCAGCCCTCAA
>NC_056729.1:1214089769-1214097269 GCF_019279795.1 Protopterus annectens
GATCTCATTTCTTTGATCAGGGGTTCCCAACCTCACCCTGACAGGGCCTCTCATCCCCCTCCAGAGAAGAGGCCTAGAGCAGAGCCCCCTGAGCCAGTTTCTACAGACTGTTCCTCTGATGATTCAGAAAACTCAAATCCTCCAGTAGGCCCTTATTCTCCATATGAGGACTCTGACGCAGAAGACTCCATTCCTTCTGCCTCTCCTCCTGAGGAATTTTCTTTTGGGGAAACCTTGCATGCTATGAGAGAACAATTTCAATGGCAGGGCCAGGATTTTTCAGATTCTAGGAAAAGGCTTAGGACCTTTTTACATTTGCCACAGCATAGGCCTTTAGCCATTCATCCAGTACTTACAGTTGTGGATGATGCATTTAATGATGCTTGTACTGCCCCTGACTCTCTTCCCCCGGCCCCTGCTAAACCCGACAGATACTACAGGGTCCCGGACACACATTATCACTTGTATAAGGCTCCTATTGCAGATCCTGAAACTATTTCACAGGGCCCCAAAGCTGTAGCAGCTACCTCTGCCAAAAACCCCCTCCCCTCTGACAGAGAATCTAGAGCATTAGAGAGATGGGGTAAAAAAGTTTATACTTCTGCTACTCCTTCGGCTAGGGCCTTAAACTGTCAATTCCACATGATTCAGTATCAGGAATTTTTGTTAGATCAGCTAACTAAAAAACTGTCCTCTCCTGAACCTATAGACCGTAAGTCCCTTCAGGATTTGGTACATAACACTCAGCAGGTCAGTAATCATTCCTTAAAATGCAGCTATGATGCACTGGAGGCTTCCTTTAGATCAGCTATGACTGGTACAGTGATCAGAAGGCATGCATGGTTAAAAGAGCAATCCTTACCAGACCATGTAAAGTCAAAGCTCCTAGATGCTCCCATGGAAAAACACAGTTTGTTTGGCTCCCCTGCACAGCAAGTGTTAAAGAAGGTGGAAGAAAAAGCAAAATCTGTCCAAACAGTCAAGGATTTCTTACAGGTCCAGCCTCCGAGGTTTAGTAGGAATTGGCCTTGAAGAATTGGTCCTTTCAGACACCACCAGAGCACAGAGAGGCAGAAATAGGCGCCCAAGAGGCAGAGGTCAATCCAGAGGTGCCTACAGGGGCGTCAGTGGCAGCCTAACAACCAGAGAAGTACTGCCACAGATCCAGCCACTACCACTTCCACAGGACAGTCACAGTGACTTGGCTCTGATACCGCCTACCAGGGAACAACTAGAAGCACCCTTAGGTGGAAAGCTAGCCTTATTTTCAGTAAACTGGCATTACATTACAGGAGACAAATGGATTTTACAGACAATAGACAAAGGTTACAGGTTTCACTTCCATACTCTACCAAGGAAGAGAGGAATGCCAAACCTACCACCAAACCAAAAAACAAACGCTCTAGAACAAATCGACCACTTACTAAGGATGAGAGCTATAGAAAAGGTACCGTCTATTGAACAAGGACAAGGATTTTATTCCAGACTTTTCCTAGTACCAAGAAAGGAAAACCAATGGAGACCTATTCTCGACCTGGCCGCTCTGAACACATATCTCATTGTCCCAAAATTCAAGATGCTGACCCTACAGCAACTTCTTCCCATGCTGGGCAAGGAGTCTTGGCTGGTGACTCTAGATCTCAAGGAGGCATACCTGCACGTCCCCATATGACCAGATTGCAGAAGATACCTCAGATTTCTTGCAGGATCAGAGCATTATCAATTCTCAGCATTGCCTTTTGGCTTATCTACTGCGCCCAGAGTATTCATGAAATGCCTGGCATCAGTAATTGCTCATTGCAGGCTTCAGGGAATTCAAATTTATCCATACCTGGACGACTGCCTGTTACAAGCGGACAACAAAAACAAATTAAAAGATTTGAGAAAGGTTATTCACCTATTGCAAGCCCTGGGATACACAGTCAACATAAAAAAGTCAAGGCTGATACCATCCCAAAGGATAACTTTCTTGGGTGAAGAGCTGGACACATCAAATCAAATGGCATTCCTCACAGCAGAAAAGCAAAAGCAACTACCACTCTATTTCATGGCATTAACGCAGAACCAGCTTACAGCAAGGAAAGTCCTGCAAGCCCTGGGTTACATGGCATCCTACATAATATTGATTCCACATGCCAGACTACATATGAGGAAGTTGCAATGGTACCTAAGGAATTTATGGTCTCAGCACAAGCACAGCCTAGAAGCCCAAATTCCAATAATTCCATGCCTGAAGCAAGAATTCCAGTGGTGGGCTCAGGCCTGTCAATTGAACAAAGGACTGCCTTTCCACAGCCCTCACCCAAGCCAGACTATCACCACGGACGCCTCAGACCTCGGTTGGGGGGCACACATGGTGGACAAGTGCATACAAGGCTTATGGACACAAGACCAGCTGAACCTACACATAAATCAAAAAGAGATGCTGGCAGTAAAACAGGCAATTCAGACATTCAGACCGTTTCTTCAACAAGGTCATTTGCTGATAAGGGTGGACAACACCACAGTTATGTGGTATATCAACAAACAGGGAGGCACACATTCATATCCTCTATGCCGGATGGCAATGGACCTCTGGAATGTGGCCCTGAACCTCAACATTCAGCTCCAGGCCATATTTGTGCCAGGAAAAGAAAATATACTAGCGGACATCTTAAGCACAACTACCACGGATGCCCACGAATGGATGCTGCATCCAGACATCTTCAAATCCATTACAAAGAAATGGGGACTACCAGAAATAGACCTGTTCGCATCCCCGCACAACCACCAATTGAAAAAATTCTGCACAAGGACATACCACCCACTTGCTTGGAAGGTGGACTCCCTATCCTTCAGTTGGGAAAAACTGACAGCATATGCATTCCCACCTCTTCCTTTGATGCACAAAGTGCTACTGAAGATCAAAGAAGATCACCCAAGGATCATCCTGATAGCTCCAGACTGGCCGAGGCAGCATTGGTACCCGCTACTGAGGAGTATGTCTCGGGCACCGCATAACCTCTACCTCTAGTTCCTTTACTGCTAACACAGAACAACTTCAAAATCCTGCATCCAAACTTGAAAACACTGCAGCTAGCTGCTTGGAACATTACATAAAACAAAATAACCCAGATTTATCTCAAAGGGTTAAAGACATTATCCTGGAGGCTCGCAGACCCTCCACAAGGAAAACTTATTCAGCAAAATGGAAAAGATACCTCATTTGGAGTGCAGCAAAAGGAGAAAATGTATCATTGGCAAACATAGCTAACATCCTGGAATATTTAGCATAGCTTTTCCACAATGGCCTGTCTTACTCCTCCATTAAGATTCATGCATCAGCAATTTCAGCAGAATACAACATGGATCCTCCACTCTTCTCTCATCCTCTACTCAGGCAGTTTCTGAGAGGAATTAAAAATGTAAAGCCTCCAAGGAAGCCACCTTTGCCTACATGGGACCTGAACTTTGTGTTAGAAATGTTAACACTTCCCCCTTTTGAACCAGCAGCAACAGCAGAATTACAGTTCTTATCTTGGAAAACTGCTTTCCTACTTGCAATCACTTCAGCAAGAAGGGTTTCTGAATGACAGGCATTAATGGCAGTACAGCCCTTCCTTATCTTCCATCAGGATCGAGTGTCCTTGAGAACTAATCCTACTTTTATGCCGAAGGTGGTCTCCAGTGTATCATTAAACCAAGCAATCCACCTGCCAACTTTCTTCCCCAACCCACAGAACAGGGGGGAAAGACTACTGCATACCTTGGATGTGCGCAGGCAATTGCGCTACTACCTGGACAGAACCAAGAACAATAGAAAAACTGACCAGCTTCTGGTAGCATATGCAACAGGAATGGAAGGAAAAGCAATTTCAAAACAGACAATCTCAAAATGGATAGGAAATTGCATTAGATTTTGTTATTCTTTTCATGGAAAGACAGCTCCAGAAAACATCAGACCTCATTCCACAAGGGCTACAGCACTACTACAGCTTTTTTACGAGGAGTGGCTACCAAAGACATTTTAGAGGCTGCTACTTGGAGCTCCGTGCATACATTTGCCAAGCATTATAATCTACCTTTATACTCCAGATCCCGAGCAGGTTTTGCCACTGCTGTTTTGCAAGGGATCTTAACTACACCATAATCTTCCTAGTGCCTCCTCCCCCAGTTTGGCTATGGTATTCTACCCATATGTTAGGACTGCAGATGCATCCTTGAAGGACATAGTACAGTTTTGTACCTACCATAAATGTAGATGTCCGAGAGGTATGCATCTGCAGTCAGGATCCTACCCTCCTTCCCTCTGTGGTACTCCTAGGGTATTTACCCATCTTGTAGCTAGCTGGGGGAATCTATTATGGTGTATTTGTTTGTATATATGTATATACATGTTTATTTTTATTTGCTCTCTACTGTTTGGAATCATTTGCATTTATCCAAATTTAGCCTTCCTAGAGGGCACCTGGCATCTGGGGCAAGAAACACTGAGGAAAATGGCGTCGGCTGATGCCTTTATACCCAATTGACTGCAGCTATGACGGCGGGTGAAGTGCGACATCAGCCGAGGCCAGACCCAGACTTTGGAATCCTGCCGACCGAAGGGCTGCCTGAGGCAGGACAACCCATATGTTAGGACTGCAGATGCATACCTCTCGGACATCTACATTTATGGTAGGTACAAAACTGTACTGTCTTACTCCTAGCCGGACCTCAAAATGCGGGTAACAACAGAGGATCAGCACCGATACATTCCAACAGTGGGACTGGGGCAGCAAGTCCATTGCTTGCGAGCCGCCTCTCCGACACAGCAGTGGCATTCCCTGACGCTAGAGGAGGCCCTCAGCAAAGCAGCACCAGCCTTACGGACAACAATCCCCCCCAATCAAGAGCATCCACCCCAACACGACAACATGAGCAGCCCACGAATGAAGATATTTCCAGTTTTTTGCAACAACAGAACGACCATAACCCCTTCCTTCAGGCAAGGGACACCATGAATATTCCCCGAGAGGAACAGTTAAGGGAAATGCCCAACCACCAATGCCGGGACTTAATTTTTTAACTTGAAAGGAAACTCATCCTGTACAAGAATATCGAATATGACATATTTTTCCTGAAAACATGTGTGCATCACAGGATAGTTCCACAGGGATTAAGAGCCTACAGATTCCCCAACGGCATGACGAGGGACTCTGACATTTACAGGGACCTTGTCAAACTCTTTAATGACACTGGGCTAGCCACACTCAACTTCCTGATTAACCATAACCAGACTAGATTGGACAGTCTAAGAGCAGAACTGCAACAAAGACCGTCTGTAATACTCAGACACCAGGATCTGGACTTGGTCAGGCATCTATTTGATAGAATCACCCCGAAAATTACCAGACATGTGGCCACCCTTGTCTTTCGTAAACAGAAAAAACTTGACAGGGACCTAGGTCAGTACCAAAGGAACTGCGCTTACCTCCTGAATGGGGAGAGAGCGCCAAGGGGTTTTCCGCAGCACGTACCCCAGAGACCAGCCACTGCCCCCACTAGTACTCAAATGGAACCCAGCCCCCTGCCTACACCACCACCGCAGGCTCCCCCTGGATTCGGTGGACCACCACGGGGAATCCCACCTGCCCCAGGAGGGGCAACTGGAAACCAAGTATTCCCACAAGACCAATTTAACCTAGATGGGAATGGTGGCCAGAACGAGCAGCCTTTTTTATGGCATGGCCACATAGCGAACAACAGGAGGAGGGGGAGAGGCAGGGGAGGGAACAGAAACTACAACTCGTTCCACTACACGAGAGGTCGGATGACAACAAGGAGCATGACCAGGGGGCATTTCTAACAAACCCTGCAAGTGGGACAGTCAGCCAAATTTTTAATCTGACGGACATTAATATTTCGGAAGCCCAACTTCAACTACTGGCAAAAGGCTTCACCTTCATACCATCGCAGAGAGCCGACATCACTAACGTGATACTCGACCTAAGACTCTACACCAGAAAATTAAACCTAAAGGCACTCTATAATGCGGACACCACCAGGGACAGATCCATGTCCCAAGAAAGTGCCTCTCTCCCAACTAAACTGAAGAGAAAACGTTTATACACCCCTGGACTAAACAGCAACCTAAGCACGTTTCAGAATGTATGCGAGTTTGAACTACATAATCTTTTGAGCAGCCCCAGCCAGGACAAATGGTTTAACCTAAACCATCAAGAAAAACGGGCGCTGTACGAATTAAGGGAGAATAAAGACCTCAGAATTATGAAAGCCGACAAGGGGACAGGACTAGTCCTGATGAACCAGACTGTCTATGTCAATAAAATTAAACTAATCCTTCAGGACAGAGATTTCTACAAGCCAGTAACGTTGGCAGAAATTAACAAAGGACTGAAAACCATAGACAGATTACTAGCCACTCTGGAATCCAAGGTTCTAATCTCTGATGAAGAGCACACCTTTATGCAGGTCCCTTACCCCAGTTTGGGGAAAGCGTTTGGCATCCCCAAGATCCACAAGGATGCCAGGGACCCACCGTTCAGACTCATCATCTCGGGTAAAAAATCCAAAACGGAATACATTTCCGAGTATCTGGACAGCATTTTTAACCCCCTAGTACAAAGCTCTCAATACTACACGCGAGACTCCTGGGATTTCCTTAACAAACTCTTCGAACTCCGAATCAACCTCACCGATGGATTGCACCCTAGTAACACTGGATATAGTGGCGCTTTATTCAAACATACCCCACCATGAAGGCATGAAAGCAGTTGAATTCCTTTTGCTCAGACACGTGAAAATGGATGCGGGTGTCACGGAGGCACTAATGGCACTAACAGCAGCAGTCCTCAGAAACAATGTATTCAGCTTTCAAGGGGAAACGTTCCAACAATCAAAAGGGGTAGCTATGGGGTCCAAGATGGCCCCAGCATTCGCCAACTTGGTGCTCTGTGAATGGGAGCTGGAAACACTTAAAGGGCTGAGGGGTTTCGATCATGTAATACTCTACCGATGCTTTATCGACGACATAGTCTTCATCTGGAAAGGAACTGGCACGGACCTACAGTCGTTCATACAAGAAATCAGTAACAGTATCCCCTACCTTGAGTTTGTGGTGTCAGGGTGTGGGAATAGCATCAATTTTCTTGACACCAAGATAGACATTGACCTATCCACGGGAAAACTGGAGTCCACGGTGCACAGAAAAGACACCTATCGCAACAACTTTCTCGACTTTAATAGCCAACATCCCTTCTTCATGAAGAAGAACGTGGTAAGAGGCCAATTCATACGCCTCTCCAGATTAGTGTCCAATGATGACACATTCCAAAGAGAAAGCTTGTACTTATCTAGCCTCTTCCATAACAGGCATTACCCCAGGAATTTGGTGGCTAACATACTCAAAGAAGTAAAGGAGCTCAGGAACACCAAATACAAGCCTATACTTAGGTTTGGATTCGTTCCCCAGAGAACGAGTAATGCCACCAACAACACGGAGGACAGACACAGCAGCTT
>NC_056729.1:1214109769-1214255739 GCF_019279795.1 Protopterus annectens
TTAATAAACTTTCCACAAGGTTTGCTATGACCCTGAACCAAATCATCATTGACCTGCAGTGGCTGCAGTCTTAAACACAACAATGTCTTTGCATTTTGTACAAGGTATGATAGAGAAGTGTGGTTTTAGATGAGCCCACATTCTCAATTAAATGTTTAAGTAAGGCTGCAAAATATAAGCAAAAATGCAACAGCACAGTGTATTATACAGCGTTTTTTGTCTGTAGTTAGTTTGTAAAATTGTACCTTGCCAAAAGAAGTACACTTGGATGACTGTTGTTAGAGTAACTCTGTGGTAGAAGGCACAGAAACCTTGACATTTCTTTGGAGACTTCCAAGATGACTGCACATTGAGTATTTCTAGCTGGCCCAGTGTGAAAACAGAAATTCAACAGAGAAGGCCAGTAGACTTGAGTTTATGGGTAAATTTCAGTAACTGGCTAGTAAGTGCCCTGGCTGGATGCCAGGACTAAAAGAAATAAAGAAGACTCTAAAAAACTGCTACAAAAAGTGAGGAAGAAACACTGTGGAAAGTTCTGCAGCTGTTAAGCAAAAAGCAATGCAACCTTCACACATGACTTCCAATAACCTACAGGAAGATGTATGACAACTGCATACAGACTTGGTTAAAATAAACAAAACACTGATGGAGTACATCAACACAAACAACACAAGGATGGAAAAAATGGAAGAAGCTTTAAACGGATATTCAGATGAGATGATAAAGCTGCAAAAATCAGAGGTCGAGATGAAGAAAAGGCTGACTGAATGAGACTGCTCAGGAAGAGACGTTGCAAGAAGTAATAGAATTAGAGGACAGAGCATGCAGGGAAAACTTGATATTTATAGCTATACCAGAGAAGCTGGAAAGAACAGACTGCATTAATTTTATGAAAGCACAAATAAGCAGCTGGACTGGTATTCCACAGCAGGAGTTCTTACTTGAAAGGGCACATCGTGTGTATGCTCCAAACCTGGCTATAAGAAAGCAGCCTAGACCTTTAATAGTAAATATGCAATCCTATCAGCAGAAGGAGTTGATTCTGACAAAATTGGCAGAAGGACAAAGTACTAAAAGTGATAGAATGTTTGTGGAGAATGATTACTCATTGTACACCAGAGAGCACCCCTGCAATACCAGGCTACAACTATTACCACACTTTTCGGCCACCAAACCAAGTCCGAAACACTAAAAGATTTTCACACCGCCAGTCTAGTTGCCCAACACAATGCATCTGAAATTCTCCAGGTGCAACTAACACTAGGTAAGACTGCAGTCCAAATTGTAGCTTGCTACAGATACCCCACCATGCCCCAAGATTCTCACTACACCTTTCTAAACATACTAGAAAATGTTAAGCTACAACCAAACACCCTAATATTGGGTGATTTTAACTACCCTGTCATTAACTGGGAAAACGACTCTGGTACCAACACCTTTTCCCAACAGTTCTTGGAATTCATAAATTTCAACGCTCTGGATCAACTAATCCATTGTCCAACCAGGGGCTCCAATATCCTAGACCTGGTCATTACCAACATGAGAGAGAGATGCTCCACACCAGTGGTCACCCCCTCAATGGTCAGGTCTGACCATAAGCAAATCACCTTTGACATCCACATCCCACCCCCACCCCCCAGTAAGGAAACCTTCTTAAAAAACTTCTCCAAGGCCAACTTCATGCTATTCAAGTCAGAAGTGACAAACTTCATGACACCCATGCAGATGGGAGTTGAAAGTTCGACTGCTGAGTCCTACACTAAGGCACTGTACAAGCACATCCACTTGTGCATGAATTGTGCCATCCCAATTAGAACCAAGACACTCTCCTCCAAAGAAAGGAAGCCAATCTGGTGGTCCCCTGCCTTAAACAAACTATATAACAGAAGGAAGTAACTGTTGCAGAAAAGAGGAAAATCCCAGGATGCAAAAAACTCCCTTACCAGTCTCAGTAAGAAGCTGAGATCCCCCATAAAATCCCCCAAAGCTAGTTAGGAAAATAAAATTGCCAAACATTCCAAAGACCACCACAAGGCATTCTATAGTTATGTCAAGAATCTAAATGGCAGTGCTCTGATCTGCTCTGAGCTGCAACAGAATGGCATTAAATATACTGATCCCAAGGATATTGCCAATATCCTGGCAGATCGATTTAGTGCCAACGTCATCCCCCTCTCATCCCCTAAAGGGCCCATCTCAATACCAAAAGATTGCCAAATTCCAGTAATCACGGCCACACAGGTAGAAACCGCAATCTCCAAAGCTAAGAATACAGCATCCTTGGGACCAGATGACATCCTGGGCTGTGTACTACATGAACTACAAAATGAATTGGCACCTCACCTAAGTGTTATGTTTAATTATAGCCTCACCTCAGGCTTCGTGCCCACTGAGTGGTGCACAGCTACAGTTATCCCACTCCACAAGGGGGATCCACCTTGGAACCCGAGAACTACTGTCCTATCAGTCTGATGAGCCTGATCTGCAAGGGCATGGAACGCATTGTCATGGAACTTATAAACAAAGGCATTGGCAACCTTCAAACACTGGACCTCACCCAGTTTGGGTCCGTGAAGGGGCCAGTCTTGTCTCATGAACCTGATTGATTTCTTCGAATCAGTCTCCAGAGCTGTGGATGAGGGAAAGGTGATCCACACAGCCTATCTGGACCTCACCAAGGCCTTCGACACAGCACCCCACTCTGGAATCATAGATAAACTTACTAAGCTGGGCATAAATCCCTATGTCACTCGATGTGTTGCCAACTGGCTTACTGACAGAACCCAGACTGTAAAAGTAACCGACTCCAAATCCAGCTGCAGACAAGTGGAGTACCTCAGGGTTCAGTCCTGGGACCGCTCTTGTTTGGCCAACACTAAGGGACTCTGGCTAACAAAGTTCGCAGATGACTGCAAACTGGGAGCCATTATTGAATCCCCAAATTATGTGGGTATTCTACAAAAGGGCCTTACAGAAACAGATGCTTGGTGCCAGAGCCATGGGCTCAAGCTTAATGCCTAGAAATGTATAGTTATCCCCATTTGGGAAAAAACATGTACCCCTGAATTTACCACATAGGTGGCGCAGTACATTAAACACTGAAAGTGTGATGAGCGACTTAGGGACACAGGTGACAGTGGTCTCACCTTCGATAACCACATCGCCACAATAGTCAAAAAATCCTTCTATGTGGCACACCTCATCACTAAGGGCATTTCATCCAGAAATAAATGTGGTCATTGTCCCACTGTACTCATCTCTCATTAGTCCCATTATAGAGTACAACGCCCCATTTAGTATGTACCTCACAAGACATCTGCAACAGCTGAAAAGGCTGCAGAAATACCTCACTAAAAGAATCACAGATGTTCTTCATCTCACATTGCTGCAGTCCTAACACTTGGGTAGTCCGCTGTCCCTCGGTCGGCCCGAATATCGGAGTATAAGGCTGACGTCGGTCAGGGCGCATTTGACTGACATCAGAACGTCAGGGTACAAATGCGCATGACCGACGTCATATCCTCAGTCTTTTTTGCCGCATGGTCCAATGCAGAAGCAGTGTTGCAAGTGCCATTCGGCGTTCTGAAATTTTTCGAATTCGGAGTTTCAGACCGAAGTCAGAGTTGGTTAAGTACCCCGTTGGGGAATATTTTGGTTTTTTCTTGCCTCAGTGGTTTAACGGATGTCAGAAAAAGTGAATAACTGTATTTTTTGTGGGAAACAGATACCGCATAGGGATTACCATAATTTGTGTATACCTTGTTTGGGACCTGAGCACGACGTTGTTGGGTGCCGCTTTTGTGCTAGGTTCAATAAACGCACTATAAAGCGGAGGTTGGATTGTGCCAGGTTGGTCTTTGGGAAGCGGTGCAATTACAAAATGCCGTCGGATGCTCCGGCCGCTCCCTCAAAGAAGCCCAAGGACAAGGCAGTTAAACCTAGGTTAGAGGAGTCGTCCAACCGGACGCCGGTTATTTAGAGGCGCCAGTGGAACCGGTGGTTCCGACGGAGGCCTCTGCAGTCTCAGGGGGAAACTTTGATTTTACAGGATGTGGCCTCCCAGGAGGCCGGTCAGGCTGTAGGGGCTTCTCATATTACTGTACTCCCTCCCTTCCTAAGGGGTCTAGGCCCTCGTTCTGGTTCCAAGGCTTCTCCTAGAGGCAGGTCTAGTTTAGCTTCTGTGGGTGTCACTCCTAGTTCTTCAGGTTCTGTGCCCAAGAAGCACATGCTTAAAATGGCAGAAGATTTAATTACTTTAATTAGAGGCTGTATGCCCCCTCCTGATAAAAGGCCTAGGATAGAACCAGTGTTGGGGGATTGGGAGCAGGCTTCGGATGTGTCTGAGTCTTCGGCTGAAGACTTACAGGAGTATGCTCATTATTCTGATTCTGATGTGGATGATTCTACTCCTTCAGCTTCTCCTCCGGAGGATTTTTCTTTTTCAGAGACCCTTCACTCCATGAGAGAGCATTTTAAATGGGAAGGTCAGGACTTCTCTGATTCCAGGAAAAGGCTTAGGGAATTTTTGTTTTTACCCCAGCATAGGCCTTTGGCTATACCTCCTGTTCTAAATGTGGTGGAAGATGTATTTGCAGAGGCTTCTCTTAATCCTGATTCTTTGCCTCCTGCTCCTGTTAAACCTGATAGGTATTACAGGGTACCTGAAGCTCATAAGTATCTTTTTAAGAGTCCTAGGGCAGACCCTGAAACTGTTAGCCAGGGGCCTAAGGGTGTTAAGGCTTCTGTTGTCAAGAATCCGGTTCCTGCCAGGGCCTTGGATAGATGGGGGAAGAAAGTTTTTACTTCTTCCACTCTAGCCATGAGAGCTTTGAATTGCCAGTTTCACATGTTGAAATATCAAAATTATCTCCTTTCACAGTTGAAATCTAAGGTTGATGCTCTGGCGGAAGGTATTGATTGTAAAGAGTTACAAGATTTAGTGCATGTTTCTGAACAGGTGGGTAAGCACTCTTTGCAATGTGGTTTTGATGCTGTACAGGCCTCGTCCAGGGTGGCTGCCACTGGGTCAGTTCTTCGCAGGCATGCCTGGCTGCGGGATCAAAATTTATCTGACCATGTTAAAACTAGGATTTTGGATGCCCCTTTGCAATCTGATGTCTTGTTTGGTTCTCCTGTTGAGGCAGTTTTAAAGAAAATGGAAGACAAGGCTAAGTCTATGCAGACTGTTAAAGAATTTTGCAGGTTCATCCTCCAAGTTTAGTAGAAATTGGCCTACTAAGGGGTGGACGATCCTTCTTATGATTCCCAGTCTAGGGGTAGATCTAGATGTGGCAGGGGCAGAGGTCAGGGCTCTTTCAGGCCTAGGACAGGGAGTTCTCCTGCACAGTCTTCAGGTGAGGGCAGGGGTCAGTCCTTTCGTAAACAAACCCAATGACCTACCTTTTCAGCTGCCAGAACCTTCTCGCCTGGCAGCACCTTTGGGAGGAAGGTTGGCACTTTTCAAAGAAAATTGGAGGTTGATTACCCAAGACAGATGGGTATTGGACATCATACATCACGGTTACAGGTTTTATTTCCATACCTTGCCTCCTTTCAAGGGCATGCCAGACATTCCTCCTCAACAAAGAATAGAGGCTCACAAGCAAATTTCTCTGTTACTCCAAATAGGGGCCATACAGCCGGTTCCTATGCCAGAAAGGGGCCTAGGATTTTATTCTCGCCTGTTCCTTGTACCAAAAAAGGGGAACACGTGGAGACCAATTTTGGATTTATCTATCCTCAACACTTATCTGGACATTCCCAAGTTCAAGATGTTGACGTTACAACAACTTTTACCTCTGCTGGGCAAGGATCACTGGATGGTAACTTTGGATCTCAAAGAGGCATACCTTCATGTTCCTATCAGACTAAGTTGCAGGAAGTATCTGCGTTTCCGGACTGGGACTTCTCACTATCAGTTCTCTGCATTGCCCTTTGGCTTATCTACTGCGCCCAGAGTATTTACGAAAGTTCTGGCTCCAGTGATAGCTTTCTTCAGGCTGAAAGGAATACAAATCTATCCTTATTTGGACGATTGCCTGATTCTGGCTCAAGGAAGGGAAGAGCTTCTTCGTCATTTGGAATATGTGATAGCAGTGCTAAGATGCCTGGGGTATTCTGTGAACGAAATAAAGTCCAGTCTAGTACCCTCTCAAGACATGTGCTTTCTGGGTGTAAGACTGAATACAGCATCCCAGATGGCCTTTCTAACCCCGGACAAACAAAAGAATCTTTCCCTTTACTTCCATCATCTATCTCTTCAGTCCGGGCTGACTGCAAGGGCAGCCCTACAAGCCTTAGGGTTCATGGCATCTTGTATTCTGGTGCTTCCCAATGCCAAACTGCATATGAGGAAGTTGCAATGGTACCTCAAGAATGTATGGACACAGCACTGCCAGGATCTGGACACTGTCATTCCAATAATACCTTGCATTCAAAAGGAATTTTTGTGGTGGGCTCAGGAATGTCACCTAAACAAGGGACTCTCTGTGACCCGGCCAGTGGCAAGTCAAATTTTAACGACAGATGCCTCGGACAAAGCTTGGGGAGCTCATCTAAACGGAAAGTGGATACAAGACAAGTGGCCTGTCAGACTACAGCATCTACATATCAACTTGAAGGAGATGTTAGCAGTCCAGTTTGCATTAATAGCTTTCAAGGATTTACTTCTTCCAGGGCAGGTGTTGATTCTAACAGACAACACAACTGTCATGTGGTACATCAACAAGCAAGGGGGAACACATTCTTATCCTCTATGCAGACAAGCAATGATTTTGTGGGAAACTGCTCTCAGTTTACAACTAAGTCTTCAGGCAAGGTTTCTGCCAGGAGCACAGAACTCCTTAGCAGATGTGTTAAGCAGACAAATCATGGATCCCCACGAGTGGAAACTGGATCTTCATGTATTTCAGAAATTGACAGTGTCCTGGGGAACTCCAGACATAGATCTGTTCGCTTCTCCACTAAACCATCAGCTGCCAAGGTTTTGCACAAAGAGGTTTCATCCCACAGCCTGGAAAGTGGATGCTCTTTCTTTCAGTTGGAAAAATCTTCATGTGTATGCCTTTCCACCTCTGCCTCTCCTCCCAAAGGTACTTCTGAAGGTCAGACAGGACAAGCCAAGGATGATTTTGATAGCTCCAGATTGGCCTCGGCAGCACTGGTACCCATTACTGAGAAGTCTAGTGCGGAAGCCTCCATGGCCTTTGCCTTTGATTCCACATCTGTTGTCCCAGGAGGACAGTCATTTGCTCAATGTCAAACTTCACTCTCTTCATCTAACAGCCTGGCATATTCTGTTTTAAACCATAGAGGGTCTCAACTTCCACAACAAGTTTTGAATGTGATTTTGGAAGCTAGAAGGCCTAGTACAAGGAAAGTGTACGCAGATAAATGGAAGAGATTTTTGTTTTGGAGTGCAGCTAAGGATTTGGATGTTTCTGAGCCTGATTTAAGTGTGGCTCTTCAATATCTTACGGAGTTATTAGACAAAGGTTTGTCCTTCTCTTCTATTAAGATTCATGCTGCAGCAATTTCAGCTCACTACGACTGTGACCCACCATTGTTTTCTCATCCTTTGTTCAAGCAATTTCTTAGAGGGGCAAAGAATATAAGACCCCCACGAATGCTCCTACTCCTGCTTGGGATCTCAATTTTGTGTTGGAGAAACTCACTCTACAACCTTTTGAGCCTGCAGCTACTGCTGAGTTGAAATATTTGTCATGGAAGACTGCTTTTTGTTGGCCATTACCTCTGCAAGAAGGGTTTCTGAATTGCAGGCCCTTATGGCAGTTGAGCCTTTCTTAATTTTCCATAAGGATAGGGTATCTGTACGTACTAATCCTTCCTTTATGCCTAAAGTGGTTTCTAGTGTGGCTTTAAACCAAACTATTCATTTGCCTACTTTTTATGCAAATCCCCAAAATAAAGGGGAAAAGATTTTGCACACTTTAGATGTACACAGGCAGTTGCGATATTATTTGGACAGAACTAAAGAGTTCAGGCAATCTCAGCAGTTATTAGTTTCTTTTGCTTTGTGCTCTCAGGGCAAGCCCGTGTCAAAACAAACTATTTCTAAGTGGATTGGATTTTGCATTGCTTTCTGTTATTCCCATCATGGCAAAGAGATTCCAGCTGGGATTAGGCCTCATTCCACTAGGGCTACTGCCACTTCAACAGCTTTTTGAGGGGTGGCAACTAAAGATATTTTGGAGGCAGCCACTTGGAGTTCAGTGCATACCTTCTCTAGGCATTACCACCTTCCATTGTACTCTAAATCCAGGGCTGGGTTTGCCACTGCTGTGTTGCAGGGCATTCTGGCAGCTCCTGCTTCATTATAGTTTAGCCATCCTCCCTTACCTCTGCTTTGGGATTCTACCCAAGTGTTAGGACTGCAGCAATGTGAGATGAAGAACATAGTACAGTTTTGTACCTACCATAAATGTAGATGTTCGAAGATCCACATTGCTGCAGTCCAATTTACCCTCCCTCCTTCCCCTCTGTAGTTTGAGGTGGTTGTGGGGGTTGGGTTATCCATCTGAGGTACATTGTGTTTATTGTATATATTGTATATTTTGTACATATTCTTGGTGTTAGGCTGGTTGGTTGTTTAGCTGTTGCCTATGGGTTTTGACCTTTTTCTTTAGGGTCTTCTGACATCTGGGGCAAGAAAAGACTGAGGATATGACGTCGGTCATGCGCATTTGTACCCTGACGTTCTGATGTCAGTCAAATGCGCCCTGACCGACGTCAGCCTTATACTCTGATATTCGGGCCGACCGAGGGACAGCGGACTACCCAAGTGTTAGGACTGCAGCAATGCGGATCTTCGAACATCTACATTTATGGTAGGTACAAAACTGTACTGTCTAAAGCAGATGCCCTATGCTGACTGTCTAAAAAAAAAAACTCCAGCTATACTCTGTGGCATATCGTCTATTCAGAGGCCATGTCTGCTTAACATGCAAGCCCATGTCAAACCCCTGAGCTGTTGGACATGCTCCACTTAAAAAAATCCCAATCCCTCAGAGCCACACGCTCCAGGGATCTGAACCTTGTCATCACAATGAACAAAACATGCTGGAGGGATAGGTTCCTGACCCAGAGACTCCCCATACTCTGGAATAGACTGCTCATACATGTCAAGCAGAGCGCATCCTTGGCCGTCTTCAAAAGGAACCTTGACGATTGGATGGAAATTCACCCCGGGGATCACGTCAGTTGCCCTGCTAGACAGGGGTCCAGGGAAGTAAATATTGTGGGAAGAAATATCCAATGAATTGTTATGGCTAGGCTTGAATAGGCCCTAGGGTTGATAGCCTTGTACCCAACCTATGACAGAAGAGGATGAAGTTTATTCCATTATTCAGGGAATGTTGAGATGCAGTTGTGAGATTCAAACTGCTGTACCCAGCTGTATTCAAAGTATTATTACCTGGAGGTACAAAATAATTTTTTGATGAAGTACATGCTTAGGCAGAAGTACAAAAGCTTGTCAAACAAAAAAGTAAGCTGTGAAACAGAAGGAGATTCTGCTTGTTCTTCTGGTAATAAAGACCACAGAGTGGCTGCACCTATGAAACTTTCTCAAAATTTTCAGTGGAAAATGTTGGAGAGAAGGAAGAGGGAGCATGAGAGTAGACTAGAAGAATCAAGAGTACTTTGGAAATGTAGCAGACACAGGATTTTAGATATGAACAGTCATAAAACCAGTAACTTAATATGGGATTACAATACAGTAGTTATATTTGTGAAATATGACAGAACGAGAACATCTGGAAATATTGGACTTTTTCAGAATTTATTGGACTAGTGGGGGACACTAAAGCATGTGCTCTACTTCGTGTCATTAATGCTCAGAAAAGTGCTTTGGGGAGGAAAGAGGAGGGAAAAGTTAACTCTAAGTAAAGATTTTTTTTAAATAATACATATTTTGTTGCTTTTTTTACATGCTATAATGTCATTTTTTCAGTTGCAAGTGTAATACGGATTGTAAACAGGTCCTGCTGCTCTTCTTTTTTCTTTCTTTTCTTTTTCTACCTTTTCGCTCTCTCTTTGTTCAGTTTTAATAAATGTAGACAATGTAATCTAAAAAGAAGCCTGATTAACACCTATGATGAAAGGAAAATGAATGCGCTTTTTCTTATTATTACATGGATAAATTACTGAATTAAAGACATTAGGCTGATTTAGTAAAGTTTTAAGAGAGCAAGTAAATGAAAAAGAACATTGAATATTTTTTTTCTAGCAAATATGTGTATGCTCAGTAGTGATTCTGCATCTGGTCCTCATGTTCCCATGGAAGCAACCTGATAAAGAGAAACTGGCTACAGTCTGGTGTAGACTGGCTGGGGAAAAAAGAAAGAAAAGAGAAATTGGTTAGGAGAAGATTCTCTAAAAGCATTCAGGAATTTTTTCAAGGTAGATAATGTTCTGTGAAAGCATTCAGGGGCTTTCCCAAGGTAGTTAATGTTATCTGAAAACATTCAGGGGTTTTCCCAGCTGGGAGAGTTATAAAGATAAGACTAAACTGATCGGCTCTTAGTAGAAAAACAGGTTGCAGCATGAGTCTTAGCATGGATAAACTTTATTTTAGGTTAACTCAAGCTTGGGAATGTGGCTGTCAGTTTGGGACTTCTGTTCCTATTGGTAAAACTTCAATATTTGAAGCTGTACATAGTTTTGTATGTTAGTATTAAGTTAGTAGGTTTTTCGGGTATATTGGAGGGGGTGTTTTTTGTTTGAGGGCTTTCAGTAAAACAAAAAGTTTTATAAGGTGTGACAAAGGCTCAAATGGATACAACAAGAAAGAACTGTATAAAAGTTCAACCTGCCAAATATGCATGTAACGCAAAAGCTGGACAGTGCAGTGGCGTAACAATTAGCATTGTCACCTCACAGCAAGAGGTTCTCCACATCAATTCTCAGCTGGGGTTCCTTCAGTGTGGAGTCTGCATGTCCTCCCTGCGTTCATGTGGATTTCTTCTGGGTGCTTAGGTTTTCTCCCATGTTACATGCATCTGGAGCATTTCTCCCTGGGCCTCTGCTGAAAATTGACTCATTCCAAGTCAGACTTTCCCGGTAAACAAATGTTAAATGAAATAAAACAATAAAAACTAGACATTTAACAAAAAGGTGTTTGTTATACACAACGGGCAAGAATAATACATTTTTAATACAATGATGCTTTCATTAATGTCTTTAAATGTAAATGGCCTCACAGATAAATACAAACAAAAAAGAGTAGTGGCCTATATTAAAAATTTAGAATGCAAATAGTTGTGTTTCAGGAGACATACTTAGAACTAAACTTGTGAATTTCATAAAAAAATTCTTAAGAAAATTCTGGGAGAAGTTATCAGTTTTCAGCAAGGAATATTACTTAATAGGTTGGGACTGGAATTGGATTTGTAGAAGTGAAGATGTGTCTGGGGGACCCAGAAGGGAAAATATAACAAAGGAGGGAATCTATTTGAAGAGATTTATGAAGGTATTTGGCATGGAAGATGTGAAATCAGTAATAGGAGTTTGGAGTGAATTTACATATTTCCCAAGATATAAAAACTGGACTAGGCTAGACGGAATTTACGTTTCACAGGAACGTGCATTTAAATGCAGGTCTTAATAATCATCCAGTAACTATTTCAGATCATATGTTAATAGTAGCTAAAATAAAAGCACAGTGTAATGGAGTAAACATGAGATATTGGTGCTTTCCTACCTGTGTGTTGAAAAGAGATGAATTTAAGGAATGGGTAGTGGATATTATACAAGAACTGTTAGAGAGGATAGAATTTTTTTCTGAAAATATAGCTAGGAAGTGGGATAAAATTAAGGTGAAGTTTAAAAATAGGGTGGAAATAAAAGGAGCTAAGGTTAAGAAGTAACAAGAATTATTTAGAGGGACTGACAAGTGTTGCAGAAGATGGGGATTCTCACAGAAAAGAGGAGGATCAGCTGCAGAGTGCTAGGCAGAAAATAAAAGGATTACCTCAATAATATTTGGGCGGCACAGTGGTGCAGCGGTTAACATTGTCACCTCACAGCAAGAGGTTCTCCAGTTCGATTCTCGGCTGGGGTGCCTTCTGTGTGGAGTTAACATGTTCTCCCTGTGTTCGCGTGGGTTTCCTCCGGGTACTCCGGTTTCCTCCCACATTCCAAAGACATGCATCTGGAGCATTTCTCCCCGGGCCTCCGCTGAAAACAGGCTCTGTGGAACCTAGTCGGACATTCCCGGTCAGCAAATGTTAAATAAATAAAATTAAAATAAAATAAAATATGCACAAGCTTAGAAAGATTGCTGTTAAGCGACTGTTTTTTGATAATAACACTAGAACACAAAATCTTTTAGCAGAACGACTTGGGCAACAGAAAGTAGAAAGGACTGCTGCCAAACTTAGGGAGCCTATAACAAGGAATGTAACGAGATCCTGAGGTATTAGAAATATTTCAGAAGTTCTTTGAGAGTCTCTATAAAGCAGAGAAATATGAAAATCAAGAAAAGATACAAATGGAAATGTTTATGGAAGAATTAAATATGTCAAGGTTAGAGGTAGATGAGACTTAATTATTAATGGTTAGGATAGGAGATGAGATGAGATGAAAATGATGATGTATAATCAACCTACAGGAAAGTCCCCAGGAATAGATGGTATTCCTGTGGAAGTTTGGAAGTTAGCAAGAAAAAAACTGATAAAGATCTGGAAGGTTTTGTTTAA
The DNA here is from genome assembly GCF_019279795.1 of Protopterus annectens. NCBI lineage: Eukaryota > Metazoa > Chordata > Ceratodontiformes > Protopteridae > Protopterus > Protopterus annectens. The sequence continues at coordinate 1,214,122,486 of NC_056729.1, forward strand.
CAGTATCTTAAGAGGAAGAGAAGTACCGCCGCCCTGGAAGATAGCAATGGTAGCTATAATACCTAAAGAAGGTAATGATCCATCAGATCCAGCTTCATATAGGCCCGTTTCAATCCTAAACCATGATTATAAAGTGTTGTCCATAATGGCTAAAAGAAGAGCAAAAGTAATGCCAGACCTGATAGATATGGATCAGTGTGGGTTTGTGGAGGGGAGGCAAAGGTTTGACATTAAGAGAACATTGGTGATCCAGAGGGAAGCAGAATGTAAGAAAATACTATTGTTTATGCTGGGTCTTGATACTGAGTTAGCATTTGACAAAGTAACTGGGACTTTGAGTAGGGTAGTGGAAGCATTTGCATTTCCTGGAAAAGTTATAAGGTTGATTAGGAGGATATATGAGGGATCGGAGGGGAAAATTAAAATGAGTGGGGTCCTCTCTGATAATTTCTGCTTGAGCAGAGGAACCACGCAGGGGTGTCCTTTTTCCCCTTTATTATTTGCATTATGTTTAGAACCATTGGCAAAGAAAATAAGGGACTCAAAATTCAAGGGTATAATTGGTATGGTAGTCGAGAAAAGCTGGCTTTATTTGCAGATGATATTTTATACCTGACAAAACCAGAAAGACATTACAGTGTTGTGGAACATTTAGAGACAGTTTCATATCTTATGCAAAACCAGATACAACTAATAAAACTAAACCAATAGCTCAAAGTACGTTCCAAGTTTAATAAAATAAAGTATTGTAAAACCAAGTTAAGCGCTTTCGGCTGTGACACCAGCCTTCATCAGACAAAGTAACACCACAGTACATTCCCTTATATACAATCTACACTATTACTTAATTAATCAATTAAATTATTGACATATTAAAAGAATTAAAATATATCATTAAAACCATTTATCTATTGTATGACTTCATTTTTAAAACACTAGTAATCGAAATTGTTTCATTCAACCCTGGGAGTTATCCAGCATTTAAATAAGTTTGCCACCAGTATTCTCTGGTCTCTAATGTAATTTTCCATGGACCTCCCTTAGGACCTACTTTTACTTGTTCCAAAACTACAAAACCAAAGCTATGCCCTTATTTTTTTTTCTCTGTGTTTGTAAAGTGCATTAGTGTTCTTTGATTTACCAATATCATAGAGATGTTCATATATACGCTGTTTAATTTTCCGTTCAGTTTTTCCTGTGTAGTAAGAAGAAAAATCTAGGCACTTAGCTGCATATACTACTCTCTTAGTATTACAATTAAAATAACCTGGAATATAAATAGTCATTCCACCCAACATAATTTCACCACATTCCAGAATATTATCACACTGACTACACATATTGCACTTTCTCATTTTACCCTTTACCTTGGTACCAGGATGAGAATTAATATTACACCAGTCTTTTAAATTATCTCTCATATAAACTACATTAGGGCAGTCTCCCAAGACAGTATTTAAATGTTCTTCGTGTTTCACTGTTGCAGTCATCACATTTGGGTTATCTGCTTGCAGGTAGCCCTCAGTCGGCCTGATTTTCAAAGTTTTGGGTCCTGCATCGGTTGCTGTCTCATCTTCCATGACGTCAAGTAGTCAGGGGTACAAAGCATGCAGCCGACACCATTTCATCAGTCTTTCTTGCCCTGCGGTGCCCGAAGCAGAAGCAGTTCGCCAGTGCCGGTCGGCCGACTCCTGAAATTTTCGTTTTTGAGTTTCAGATCCGAAGTCTTCAACTAAGCTAAGTACTCTGTTGGGAATCCTTTTTCTTGCTTTAAACGATGTCAGTAAAAGTTAACAATTGTATTTCTTGTGGAAAGCAAATACCTCGTAAAGATTTTCCTTGCCTAGGCCCAGACCATGACGTACCTCGCTGTCAGTTTTGTGCCTTATTCAAACCTTGTGCTATTCGTCGTCAGTTCATTTTTGCATCTAAATACTTTGGTATTCGGTTCAATTATCCAGAAATGGCTTCGGTAAGCCATTTGACTACCGACATTCTGAAAAAACGCAAAGATAAAGACAGAGACAGACCGCATAGGTCCAAAGCTGCCGACGGCACTTCTCCTAAGCTAGTTGCCAGTTAGCTGGTACTCAGTGAGGCGCTTTTGTAGCCCCTGATACCCACTACTTCAGATTCACAGGCCTCTACTGAGACCCGTTCGGAGTCTGGTATGCTGCGAGATGCTTCAACTGTGGTATCTGAGGATGGCTCTACCTTGGATGCGTCCAGAGCTGCTGTGCAGGCACCGGCTTCTGTGGGTGCATTCAGGCCTACTGACTTGCATATTAAACAGACGTTATCTTTTTCTTCAAGTCCTAAAACTCGATCCATGCCCAGAAAACCGGCGCCCAGACCGCATGGTCAGGCCCCTATGCCTAAAGAACAAATTATAAGAATGGCTAAAGACCTTATTACTCTAATCGGGGAAAGCCACCCTTCTCCCTCTGAGACCTAGGACTGATTTTCCTTCTGATTCTTCTGATCAGGATTCTGAAATTTCTTTCCTTATCTACCTAGAGGATTTTGATGCAGAGGACTCCATTCCCTCTGCTTTCCTTCCAGAGGATTTCTCTTTTGGTGAAACCTTGCATACTCTTAGGGAGCATTTCCGCTGGGAAAGCCAGGATTACGCTGACTCTAAAAAGAGGCTTAGGGAATTCTTACTCCTGCCTCAACACAGGCCTTTAGCTATCCTTCCTGTACTGGACATTGTTGATGATGCCTTCTCGGAATCTAGCCTGGCCCCTGACACTTTACCTCCTGCTCCCAGAAAACCTGATGGGTATTATAGGGTTCCTGACTCTCACAAGCTCCTCTTCAAAAATCCTACTGCAGATCCTGAGACCATTTCACAGGGACCCAAGGGCATTAAGGCTACTACTGCCAAAAACCCTATCCCCTCTGATAGAGATTCCAGGGCGCTGGATAGATGGGGTAAGAAAGGTATACACTTCTGCAACTTTGGCCATTAGGGCCTTAAACTGCCAGTTTCATATGTTAAAGTATTAGCAGCATATTATTGGATTGCTTAAACAGAAAATGATGTTGATTCCTGACTTGTGCTGAAAATAAAGAATTACAGGATTTAATGTTCTGCTGAACAAGTTGGAAAACATACTTTGCAATGTGGTTTTGATTCATTAGAGGCATCTTGCAGGGCTGCTGTCACTGGGTCTGTACTGAGAGGGCATGCTTGGCTTGAGGAGCAGTCTTTGCCAAATCATGTTAAAGCTAAGTTACTGGATGCTCCCTTAAGTCAAGGCCACCTGTTTGGCAACAAAGCAGAAGTACATAAAAATATGGAGGAAAACGCTAAATCTATGTAAACTGTTAAAAGATTTCCTGCAAGTACAGCCTCCTAGATTTAGTAGGCATTGGCCCTCTAAGAATTGGTCCTTTCCTGCCTCTTCCAGGTCTTCTCAGTCCAAACCCAAGACCAGCAGGACACCCAGGCTTCAGTCCCAAGGTACTCAAAGGCCTAAGCAGTGGGGGGCTCCCACTTCCAAAGCAGGGAGTAGTAAGACTCCCCCCTACGGTTAACTGTCTCAGTGACTTAACTTTAAACCTTCCAAGCCCTGCTCAACTGATTGTTCCTTTAGGAGGAAAGTTCACCCTGCATGCAAAAAATTGGGAACTCTTTACCCAGGACAAATGGGTTTTAAATATGGTTTCCCAAGGATACAGATTCCACTTCCACTCCTTACCAACCCCAAACGGTTGGCCAGACCTACCCCAAATAAGTGGGCAGAGGCTCAAAAGCAAGTTCTTTCTCTTCTAAGCATCAGGGCTATTCAACCTGTTCCAGAAGAGTAATGGGGACAAGGTTTTTACTCAAGACTTTTCCTGGTACCCAGAAAAGACAGTTCCTGGTGTCCTATCCTGGACATGTCTATCGTAAACACATTTTTGGTAATCCCAAAATTCAAGATGCTAACTCTTCATCAGCTGCTTCCCATGCTAGGCAAAAATGCCTGTTTGGCATCACTGGATTTAAAGAAAGCATACCTGCACATCCCAGTAACGGAATCTTGCAGAAGATACCTATGCTTCAGAGCAGGCTACGTTCACTATCAGTTCTCTGCACTGCCTTTTGGCTTATCTACTGTGCCCAGGGTATTCACAAAGTGCCTAGCTCCAGTCACTGCATTTTGCAGGCAAAGAAATATTCAGATATACCCATACCTGAACGATTGTCTAATTCAGGCAGAAAGCCAGGACATACTATTAAATCATCTGGCATTTGTAAAGAAATTGCTAACTTCTCTGGGGTACACCATAAACGAAAAGAAATCACATCTTGTACCCTGCCAACAAATTGTATTCCTGGGAGCAAGCTTGAATACAACTTCCCAGTCAGCCTACCTCACGCCAGTGAAACAAGTTCATTAGACAGCCTACTTCAGACTACTGGCAACAAAGACCCAGCTGTCTGCAAGGAAAATACTGCAAGCCCTGGGGTTCATGGCCTGTTGCATTCTGCTAATTCCATATGCAAGACTGCATATGAGGAAACTACAGTAGTGTCTAAAAAGCCTATGGTGTCAACATTCTCAGGATCTAGAATCAATGATTCCTTTCATACTTTGTCTAAAGATAGATTTGCTTTGGTAGGCAGAGGCCTGCTACCAAAACAAGGGACTGCCATTCACTCTACCCCCTGCCGCCTAAACGCTAACAACAGACTCATTAGACTATGCATTGAAGGCTCACTTGGCAGGGCAGTGTATTCAGGGCAAATGGAACCCAAGTCAAATGCACCTGCATATCAATCAAAAAGAAATGTTAGCTGTGCAAAATGCTCTGACAGCCTTCAAGGACCACATTCTTTAAGGACATTTATTGGTAAAGACGGACAACACCACTGTTATGTGGTGCATAAACAAGCAGGGGGGACCCACTCATACCCTCTCTACAGACTAGCCATGGCTCTTTGGAACACAGCCTTGAGCTACCAAGTGCAACCTACAAGCTCAATTCCTGCCAGGAAAGCTAAATACACTGGCAGACAACCTAAGCAGAAATCTCATGGACCCACACGAGTGGAAACTGGAACCAAAGATATTCAGCATGTTGAGAAGCAAATGGGAGAGCCCAGAAATAGACCTGTTTGCCTCCCTCCAGAACTAGCAATTGGACAAATTCTGCACAAGGGCTCCCCACAAACAAGCTTGGAAAGTTTATGCCTTTCCCCCCTCTGCCTCTCCTCTCCAAAGTGCTACTAAAGATCAAACAGGGCAAACCAAGGACATTACTAATTGCACCAGACTGGCCACACCAACACTGGTGCCCCCTCTTGCTCAGTGTGTCACTGATGGCTCCATGGCAGCTGCCTGAGACCCCGGCCCTGCTGTCCCAGCAGGAGGGCCAGATTCTGCACCCACAGCTTCAAACCCTGAACCTTGCAGCGTGGCTACCTGATCTCTCCGTTACCATCCCTCAGTAAGCAAGTGATGCATGTCATTCTTGCGGCAAGGAGGCCTAGTACTAGAAAATCCTATGCTGAAAAATGGAAAAGATTCTCTTCTTGGAACCAAACTCGGGGGATGGGCACAGTGGTGGCCAATGTACCTCATATTCTTCAATACTTAACTGAGATGTTTCACAAGGGCCTTTCCTTTTCTTCCATCAAAATTCATTCCTCAGCCATTTCATCGCATTACAATATGGAGCCACACCCCTCTTCTCTCACCCATTGCTGAAGCAATTCCTCAAAGTGGCCAAAAACTTAAGACCACCCAGGAGAGCCCCTACTCTAGCCTGGGACCTTAACTTTGTATTGGAAAAGCTCACTTTACCCCCCCTTTGAGCGAGCTGCAAATGCAGAGTTGAAATTCCTTTCTTGGAAAACAGCCATCCTCCTAGCCATCACTTCAGCAAGAAGGGTGTCTGAATTACAGGCCCTCATGGCACTGGAGCCTTACATCATCTTTCACGTGGACAGGGTGTCCCTCAGGACCAATCCCTCCTTTATGCCCAAGGTGGTATCCAGTGTGTCCCTTAATCAGTCCATTCATTTGCCAACCTTCTTTTCCAATCCACAGAACAAAGGGGAATGGAATACTGCACTCCTTGGACGTGCACAGACAACTTAGATTTTACCTGGACAGGACTAAGCCTCTCAGGAAAACTGAACAGCTGCTGGTTGCATTTGTTGCAGGGCCAGAGGGGAAGACCATTTCATTGCAAACCATTCCTAAGTGGATAGGCCATTACATTTATTTCTGCTATAAGCACCATGGAAAACCTACCCCACAGGGGATAAGTCCACACTGTCAACCAGGGCTGCATCTACCTCTACAGTTATTTTGTAACTACTTTTAATGTATTAAGTAATAAGATTTGGGGAATTATTAAATATTTTTGGAAGTTTTTACTTCCGATAAAAGTCTTTATAAATTATTTCCTGTTATTCCTAAAATAGCTTTTAAGAGAGGTCAAAATCTATCTGATAAATTGATTAAAGCTTATTATATTTTTCCTGTTAATAGGGTAAGTTATACTTTACATACATATGGTACTATTGCCTGTGGCCACTGTAATATATGTAGACATGTGAAGTTATATTTTGATAAAATTAATGGATTTATATTTAAACCTAATAATATTTTTTCTTGTAACTCCATTGGTGTAATTTATTGTATTAGATGTCCGTGTAAACTTTATTATATAGGGGAGACAAAAAGAAAATTTAAAACTAGAATGCAAGAACATATTAGAGATATAAAAAGAGGAATATTAGATAGTCCAATTGCTTCTCATTTTATGGAATTTCACAAAAGTAATGTGGATGTGTTTGAATGTTGTGTTCTTGAGAAAGTTTTTATTAGAAAAGGTGATGAAAGGTTAATAAAGAATGCTTTATTATTTAAAGAAACTATTTATATATTAAAATATAATACTATGTCACCAAATGGTTTGAATTTAGAAGTAAATTGGAAAAGTTTGTTATAATTTATATTTTAAAGTTTTTTTGAATATGTAATATCTTTTTTAGTATTTAATTGTATTTAAATTGATTAATTTGATATAATTGTCTAATTAATTAGAGTATATATAGGAGTGGGTGTGTTTTGTAATTTGTGCTCACTGAAGGCTATTATGCCGAGGCGCTAAGCTGAATAGCTGAATTAAATCATTTCGTGGAACTGGCGTTGTTTTTTGGCTGTTGCCTTATTCCTTTTGTTGTTTGCGCCACACTGTCAACCAGGGCTGCATCTACCTCTACAGCCTTTCTCAGAGGTGTACCTACCAGGGACATCCTAGAAGCTGCTACCTGGAGTTCTGTACATACCTTCACCAAGCATTACCACTTCCCAGTTTTTTTCTAAATCAAGAGCTGGCTTTGCCACTGCAGTCTTGCAGGGCCTTATAGCTGGTCCTAATGCTATCTAACTACCTCCTCCCATCCTTAGCTTTGGGAATCTACCCAAATGTAATGACTGCAACAATGAAACACGAAGCACATCGTACAGTTGTGTACACTTACCATATATGTAGATGTTCGAGTGTATTAACTGTTGCAGTCCTGGTTACCCCTCCCTCCAGCCCCCTGTCTTCTATTGATATACCTATTCTTCATAGGTTCATAGGTTCATACTAGGCTATCTGCCCTAGGGCATTTATAAGCCTAGCCAGAGTGTGTTTGGCTTTCGCCACCCATTTTAAATTAATTTTGCTATGCCCTTTTTCGAGGTTAGTATACTGTGCCTCTGTCTAACAGTGACACAGAAGTGATACCCGTGGTAAACCTACGATCTCCCATCCACTCATCAAGATTCCTCTTGAAGAGAGTCAATGAGGGACTCTGCCTAACCTGGACTGGGATTTTCTTCCAGAGTGAAGGGAGCCTCTGGGTTATGAATCTGTCCCTCCAGCATGTTCTATTTATTTCAGTGCTGAGGTTCAAGTCTCTCGAGCATGTAGCTCGATGGGGTTTGGATTTTCTGAGGTGCAGCATGTCCATTAATTCCGGGTTGGACATGGCTTTATACGTCAGGCACAGATCGCCTCTGATCAGGCGGTATGCCACCGAGTAGAGCTGGAGTTTCTTTAACCGGGCAGCATATGGCATCTGTTTAAGCCCTTTGATCCTCTTGGTGAGGTATTTTTAGGGTCTTTCCAGTTGCTGGTGTCTGGTAAGGTACATCCCAAAAGGGGCATTTTGCTCAATTATGGGCCTGATGAGGGATGAGTAAAGAGGCACGATGACCTCCCCTGATCTAGATGTGAATCCCTTCATGATTAGGTGGGCTATATAAAATGTTTTTCTAACCACTTTGGCCACGTGATTGTCAAATGAGAGATTGCGATCAACTTGGGTCCCCAGGTCCCTAATTACTTCTTCTGTACTTAATGGATTACCACCTATGTGGTAATTTGTGGGCACTTTGTTTTTGCCAAAGGGGATGACTATACACTTTTTGGTGTTTAGCTTGATGCCATGGCTCTGGCACCAGTTGTCTGTTTCTATGAGGCCCTTTTGGAGGATGCTTGTGTCGCCTGGAGAGTCGATTATGACGCCCAGTTTGCAGTCATCTGCGAACTTGGTCAGCCACAGTCCTTCCGTGTTGGCCTGTACCTCCGAGAAATATACACCGAACAAGAGAGGTCCCAGGACTGAGCCTTGTGGGATGCCACTTGTAACTGGTTTGGAGTCTGACATGGCTCCAGCAATTCTAACCATGTGGGTTCTGTCCTTGAGCCAGTTTGCAACCCATCTAGTGACATAGGGGTTTATATTTAAGCTGGTGAGCTTATCTATAATGCCCAAGTGGGTATTGTATCGAAGGCTTTTGCGAGGTCCAGGTAGGCTGTGTGGACCACCTTCCCCCTCGTCAATGGCCTTGGTGACTGTTTCAAAGAAATCGACCAGGTTTAAGAGGCAGGATCTGCCCTTAACAAAGCCAAACTGGGTAGGATCCAGTGTCTGTAGGTCCCCAATATCTTTATTTATGAGGTCCATGATGATCCTTTCCATAGCTTTGCAGACCAAGCTAGTCAGGCTTATGGGGCGATAGTTTCCAGGATCTGTTGAGGCACCACCTTTGTGGAGAGGGACCACTGTTGCTGTACGCCACTCTTTGGGTACATATCCTGTAGTAAGGCTGAGATTGAACAGTAGTTTTATGTTTGAGTTTAGCTCTTCTTGGAGTTCATGTAGGACGCAGCCTGGGACACACTGTCTGGTCCCATTGATGCTGTGTTTTTTGCTTTGGAGAGGGCGGCTCTTACCTGAGCATCTGAGATGTCAGGGGGGCAGCACTCTGCTGGGATAGATATTTGCCCTTTTGGTGGGGAGGGGGGAGAAGTTTGCGCTGAACCTGTCAGCTAGGATGTTGGCAAAGTCTGTGGGTTCGGTGTATTTTTTGTCATTTTGGACTCATTCTGAGCATATCTGGGAATTCCCACCCAGGTTCCTAACATAACTAAAGAAAGCCTTGTGATTATCCTTAGTGTCCTGTGCAATTTGTCTCTCGAAGCTGGCCTTAGACGATTTTATGAGTGCCGGTAGTTTTTTGCTAATACTGATCACAGATGCCTTCCCTTTTTGGGATTTTGCTCTATCATGTAGTAGCTTCCTCCTTCTATTGTATAGTTTATTTATGGCTGGGGTCCACCAGACAGGACGTCTGCCTTTGGAGGATTGGGTCTTGGTTTTATTTGGGATTGCATGATCCATGCATTCCTGAAGGTGTTCATAGAATGCGTTTATAAAGGATTCTGCGGTCTGGGCCGTATTTTCCACAGGCCCGGGGGCTTTGAAGGATTCCACCTCTGTTTTGAGGAGTGTGAAATTTGCTTTAGAGAAGTCTTTCACTGTGGGTTTCTGGGCAGGGGGTGGGGTTGGGATGTGAATATCCAGTGAGATTAGTTTATGGTCGGATCTTACCAGTGAGGGATACACTTCTGGTCTGGAGCATAGAGTCCCCATGTTAGTGATGATCAGGTCCAGTATGTTTTCCCCTCTTGTGGGAGTGGTAACAAGTTGTTCCATAGCATTTGAGTTTATAAATTCTAGGAACCTTTTGGCTAGAGTGTTGGAGGTAGGGTAATGTTCCCAGTCTATGCTTGGGTAGTTGAAGTCGCCCAATATAATGGTGTTTGGAGAGACCTTCATATTTTCCAGTGTTCTCAGGAAGGCCAAGTGGGGTTCCTGGGTTTGGGAGGGTGGTCTGTAGCAGGCTATAAACTGAAAGGCAGTTTTACCCACTGTTAGTTGCACATGGGTAGTCTCTGATGCTTCGTGCTGTGCCACCAACCTGGAGGTGTGGGTATCTTTGACGAATATTGATACTCCCCCTCCTTTTGTGGTTCGGTCCAAGTTTTGGGGCCGAAAAGCATGGTATGAGGTATAACCTGGTAGTGCTGGGGTGCTCTCGGGAGCCTTGAACCAGGTTTCTGTTACTGCACAGATATCAATGTTCTCCATTCTAAGGAGAGTTTCGAGTGCGTGCATCTTGAGGTTTAGACTTCTGGCGTTGAGTAGCATTACTCTTAGTTTCTTATCCCTTGTGATACCTATGGAGGTGGGTTTGTCTTTTGAGCCTTGCCTAAAAAAGGCACTATGGGGTAGTAAGAGCCTTTGCCAATATCCAAAGCCCAGGGTGACAGGTGCAAGCCGTCCCTAGCAAAGCATCGTGGCTTGTCGAGCATGTCATCCCAGGCTGACAGGCATTGGATCCCCTTTGAATGACACCAATACTTAAGCCAATTGTTGAAATTGATCATCTTGTCTTCATATTGTGGCATCATTCTTTGTGAGGGTAAGATGCTACTCAAGGTCAGGGTCATACCGGCCTGGGCTACATGCTCAGAGAGCTCCTCTGTCTCTTTTCATGTAGTCCAGGGAGGTACGTCTCAGGTCATTCACACCAGCATGGACAATGACTGAGTCATATTTGTACTTGCCTTGGAGTGACCTGAGTGCTTGTGTTATGTGGCGGATCCTAGTGCCCGACAGACAGCTCACCATGACCTTCTCCTTGTTCAGCCTGGTGAGCGGGACGTCAGTGCGCCTGACGATAGAGTCACCTATTACAAGTGTATCAGGTGTGTTGTTTAGCCTTAAGGGCTGTGACTGTTCGGCACACTGGCTTTGTGAGCTATGTGTTGCACGTGTTTTGTTTTGGGGTAGCGGTTGCTTGGGTGTCTGCTTTGGAGGTCTCTGCTGCTTAGGCAGATTTTTATTTAGAATCTCCGAGTATGTTTTTGTGTGTTTGGTTTGCTGTCGTGGTAGGTCTATGTGAGACTGGAATTGTAGTGTGTGTGGTTTCCTTCTCCATCTGACTGGTTACACCAGTACTGAGTTGAGAGAGCTTAGCCTCCAGTTTGGCTATATGGTTGCATCTCTCACATGTGTTGGAATTTGTTGGGAGGAGGAGAGGGTTGTCTGTGTACATGAGGCAGTTGTAACATTGCCTCAAGATTCCCAGATTCACCAGCTGGACCAGAGAGGAGATTGATAACTGACCTTTGGACATGCTAGAATAGTATTGGGAATTCCTTTATAATTGAAAAAAGGGCCAATGGAAAACAGGGTACTCAAGGGGAGTTTGTGAGGGTGTAGTGCTTTTAATTTTTTAGTGCTGACTTAGTGAGCAAGTGCCAGGTAACTTAAATGCAATGTGTTACAGGTAAATAAAATGCAAAAACGACAAACAGTAACTTTCTTTCAAGTGAAACAAGGAAATAAGTACAGTACGCCAGTAACTTTCTTTCAAGTGAAACAAGGAAATAAGTACAGTAAGCAATGCAAATATCACTAGGGATCCACAGAAGCGCTGAAAAGACACGTTTTAGGTGGCATTAGCATTTCAGGGAAATAACAAGTAAACAAACAACAAGCATACAAACAAAGCTAGATTCAGCAGGCCTGGATCTAGTCTATGCTACAGCAAACAAGGTGTACCAATTTCAGTAAGAAACCATTCAAATATGCAGGCACTATAAGCCTTTAACCAGAAATTCCCAGCTCAGAAGGGCAGTCCAGCCTCTCCTCCCAGAACCAGAACTAATACACTTTTAGAATAACAGACACTGAGCCCTCAATCAGCAGTTCCCGACGTAGAAGGATGTAAGCTATACCTGTCCTGCCACCACAGTGCAGGCCACAAACCTTCCTACTGTAAAACAACTGGTCTGAAGCCCAAGTGCTTAATCCAAAAGACTTAGAATGATAGCTACACTTTAATCAAGTTACTACCAAGCAGTAATAAATACAATTGAATACTTTAAAGAATGCCTGGATTAGTGCTCAAGTTATACAAACAAAGCTAGATTCAGCAGGCCTGGATCTAGTCTATGCTACAGCAAACAAGGTGTACCAATTTCAGTAAGAAGCAGTTCAAATATGCAGGCACTATAAGCCTTTAACCAGAAATTCCCAGCTCAGAAGGGCAGAGTCCAGCCTCTCCTCCCACAAGAGTGCAGACCAGGAACCCTCTTAATGTAAAATAACTGGCCTGAAGCCCAAGTGCTTAAACCAGAATTAATACACTTTTAGAATAACAGACACTGAGCCCTCAATCAGCATTTCCCAACTTAGAAGGATGTAAGCTACCTGTTCTGCCACTACAGTGCAGACCACAAACCTTCTTAATCTAAAACAACTTTTCTGAAACCCAAGTACTTAAACTAAAAGGCTTAGAATGAGTTACACCAAGCAGTAATAAATACAATTGAGTACTTTTAAGATGACACAAAAGCAAAATAAAGTAGGAAGAAACACAAATGCAGTAAAAGCAGATAAAAAAAAATAAGTGGAAAGAGAGAAAGGAGTAGCAGAAACTAAGCTGATTGGCCTTCTCAAATGTTCTCCCTGTACTGGGTAGAATGAGGTAATGACACTAGACTGGGAGGAGGGTCCCAGATCAAATTTACACTAGGAGTGGGCAACTGCAAAGCCACCAACTATAAAAACCCTATAACAACATAGAGGGAGAGTGGGAAACAAACTGCAGAAATGTTTCTCACAGCTGAAAAGCAGCAGTGAGCCTTTAAATGAAAGTTTTAAACAGCTAAAGGAGCCTCTAGAAAAAAAGTGTTTAACTGCAACAAGTTATCAGAAACAAACAACCCAACAGATGCTTAATAAAAGTGGACAATTTCCAGTTAATACCTCACACACAGTGAAACTAGCTAGAAAAATACACAGTACACAAAGTGCTATAAATAACAAAGAAATAAAGAACAAAATAAACAAAAAACAGGATGCTTAATGTTATATATTATAGCTCCGAGTTTCCTCAGTGTCTTTCCTTCGATCAGCTCAGTGTGAAATGGCAGAACACTCACAACTGAACTTCTTAGGTAACAGAAAGTTGAAACCTGAGTCAGCTTTTAAGAAAGAAATCTCAAAAGAACCAATGAGGTGCTTAGTCTAAGCTGTAGTCCAGGTGACCTCAGTCAGCCAATGACTTCAATCAATTCTCTCTCTCACTGAAATGCTTGATGGCTTTGGCTAAACCAAGTTGTCCCTGAATATATGCTCAGACACCCTCCACAAACACTAGGCCCAAATACAAACCTGAATATGGAAATGCTACAAATATCCCCACTACTTAGAACAAACTGCAGAAATGTTTCTCACAGCTGAAACGATTGCTTACTATGCTTTAAGCTTTTTGGTGTATTTGCTTTCTCCCTTGAACCACTAATTGGGTCCATATTGGTGTTTTAATATGTCACATTATTATTAATATTCAATTTCAAAGGGGGTCACATTATCACTGACACTACCCCCTCCCTCATACTCATATACTACATCCATACCATATCTCAGTAAAGGCATATATATGCCATGCAGTCTTTTATTGACCACCTCTTTAGTTATTTTATCAATAAAATATTCTAGATAGTCTCTGTTACGGAACATTCTCCCTATAAATCTGCATTCCTCCTTGTAATCATCCACATCTGTCACCATCCTGGCTGCTCGTACCGTCTGGCCCTTTATGACTGCTTTCTTTACATGATATGGGTGATTGCTGGAAAAATGCAAAAATTTCTTCTTGAATATATTAGACTTTAAACATCTCCGTTCATGATCTTTACAAATTAAGAAATCTAAATATAAAATTTGTTAAATTCCAATTTCATGTGTAAAGACCAAAAAGTCAGTACTCTGGTTTATAAACTGTATGACTTCTGTTAATGTTCTTCGTGTTTCACTGTTGCAGTCCTTACATTTGGGTAATCTGCTGACAGGTTGCCCTCAGTCGGCCTGAATAACAAAGTCTTGGGTCCTGCGTCAGTTGCTGTCTCCTCTTCCATGAAGTCAGGTCATCAGGGGTATAAAACATGCAGCTGATGCCATTTTATTCAGTCTTTCTTGCCGCACAGTGCCCGAAGCAGAGTTGGCCGACTCCTGAAATTTTCGCATTCGAGTTTCAGAACCGAAGTCTTCAAACTAAAGCTAAGTACCCCGTTGGGGAAACTTTTTCTTGCTACTTACCGATGTCAGTAAAAGTTAATAATTGCATTACTTGTGGGAAGCAAATACCTCATAAGGATTTTCATTTGTACTGTATTCCTTGCCTAGGCCCAGATTATAACGTGCCTTGCTGTCAGTTTTGTGCTAGATTTAACCAACGCACTATTAAGCGTCTGTATATTTTTGAATGTAAATATTTTGGATCAAGGTTTAATTATCCTGAAATGTCATCGGTTACCAATCCGACTACCTGAGTTCACAAAAAACACAAAGAAAAAATAGAGACAGACTGTTGAGGTCCAAAACCGACAACGAAGCTTCTCCTAAGCCAGTCGCCGGTTCGCCAGTACTCTGGCGCTTTCACAGCCCCTGATACCTGCTACTTTTGAGTTGCAGGCCTCTACCAAGACCCATTCGGATGCCGCGAGATTCTCAGAGTATTGAACCCGTGAATGTCTCTCCCTTGGATGGGTCCAGAGCCGCTGAGCAGGCACTGGCTTCTGAGGGTGTTTTCAGGCCTCAACATTTTTATATTAAACCGATGCCAGCCTCAAAAAGAAGGTCAGAAACATCTTCTATGTCTAAAAATCCGATGCGTGAGCCACGTGCTCAGGCCCCTATGCCAAAAAAAGGTAATCAAAATGGCTGAGGACCTAATTACCTTGATCAGGGGTACCCCTGCTAAGAGGCCTAGGCAAGGCACTGATTATGAATCTTTAGATCAGGTTTCCATTTCTTCTGATTCCTCTTCTGATCAGGAATTTTCTATTCCACCCTATGAGGATTCTGATGCAGAGGATTCCATCCCATCTGCATCTCCTTCTGAGGATTACTCTTTTGGAGAGACTGCATACCTTAAGGGAACATTTTCAGTGGGAGAGTCAGGACTTCTCTGTATCAAAAAAGAGGCTTAGGGATTTTCTTCTTCCTCAGCATTGGCCTTTGGCAATACCTCCTGTATTACACATTGTTGACGATGTGTTTTCGGAATCATGCATTGCTCCTGATTCCCTACCTCTGACTCCTAGTATGCCAGACAGATATTACAGGGTTCCTGACTCCCACAAATTTGTATTCAGAAATCCTGCTGCTGATCCTGAGACTATTTCACAGGGTCCCAAGGGTGTAAAGGCCTCTACAGCCAAAAATCCTACTCCCTCTGATAGAGATTCCAGGGCGCTGGATAGATGGGAAAGAAGGTTTGTTCGTCTGCTACATTGGCTATCAGGGCCTTAAACTGCCAGTTTCTTATGCTTAAATATCAACAGCATGTTATGGGCTTACTGAAACAGAAAATTATGTTGATTTCTGATTGTGTGGAAAATAGAGTTACAGGAATTATTACATTCAGCAGAACACATTGGAAAGCATACTTTGCAATGTGGCTTTGATTCCTTGGAGGCATCTTGCAGGGCCGCAGTTACTGGATCTGTGATTATAAGGCATGCCTGGCTCAAGGAGCAAAGTCTGCCTGATCATGTTAAAGCTAGATTGTTGGATGCCCCCTTGCAGCATGATACTCTGGTAATAAGGCAGAAGAGGTTTTAAAGAAAATGGAAGACAAAGCTAAATCTATGCAAACTGTCAAAGATTTCTTACAAGTGCAGCCACCCAGGTTCAGTAGGCACTGGCCCACTAAAAAATGGTCCTTTCTGGTGTCCAACAGAGCCACTCAAGGCAAATCCAGATGCTCAAAAGGCTCCAGTTACCAGTCACAGGGTTCTTACAGGTCAAAGCAATGGGGGTGCCTCCACCTCCAAACCTGGAGGAAACAAAGCACAACCCTCTACAGTAAGCAGTCTCGATGACTTTCCTCTACCATCACGAAGCACTTACCTTTTGGCAGCCCCCTTGGGGGGAAAACTAGCACTTCATGCTCAAAATTGGCAGTTAATTACCCAGGACAAGTGGGTACTAAACATAGTATCCCAGGGGTACAGATTTCATTTCCATACTTTGCCAATTCCAAACGGATGGCGAGATCTGCCACAAAATCTGTGGGCAGAGGCTCAGAAACAAGTTATGTCCCTCGTGGATATTGGGGCTATTCAACCAGTATCAGAAAAGGAAAAAGGACAAGGTTTTTATTCAAGACTTTGCCAGGTACTCAGAAAAGACCATTCTTGGCGTCCAATACTGGACTTACCGATTTTGAACACGTTCCTAGACATTCCAAAATTCAAAATGCTGACTTTACAACAGCTACTGCCTATTCTGGGCAGGAACGCTTGGTTAGTGACTCTAGAATTAAAAGAGGCATACCTGCATATCCCAATAAGGGAATCCTGCAGAAGATATCTCCACTTCAAAGCAGGTGTTTTGCATTACCAATTCTCTGCACTCCCCTTTGGCTTATCTGCTGCGCCCAGGGTCTTTACAAAAGTGTCTGGCACCAGTAATTGCATTCTTCAGACAAAGAAGCATACAAATTTATCCTTATCTGGATGACTGTGTCATTCAAGCAGAGGACAAGGACACTCTCAATATCTGACGTTTGTTAAAAGGCTTCTAACATGCCCAGGGTACACAATAAACGAAAAGAAATCACAACT
Organism: Protopterus annectens; assembly: GCF_019279795.1. Classification (NCBI taxonomy): domain Eukaryota; kingdom Metazoa; phylum Chordata; order Ceratodontiformes; family Protopteridae; genus Protopterus; species Protopterus annectens. The sequence goes on from NC_056729.1 coordinate 1,214,139,469, forward strand.
GGTACCCTCTCAAATAATTACATTCCTGGGTGCAAGCTTGAATACAACTGCCCAGATGGCTTACCTTACGCCAGACAAACAAAGGCAACTGACAACATACTTCAAACAAATGGCAACAAAAAAAACAATTATCTGCAAGACAAATTCTGCAGACTTTGGGGTTCATGGCATCCTGCATTCTGCTAATTCCATATGCGAGACTGCATATGAGGAAACTTCAATGGTACCTAAAACGTTTATGGAGTCAACATTGTCACAGTCTGGAAACAATGATTCCTCTCATTCCCTGCCTACAACAGGAGTTTCTTTGTTGGGCAGAGACATGTCACCAAAACAAGGGACTGTCATTTACTGTACCGCCTGCCACCCAAACCCTAACTACAGACACATCAGACTATGCGTGGGGGGCCCACCAGGCGGGGAGATGCATTCAGGGCAAATGGAGCCCAAAACAAATGCATCTGCATTATCAACCAGAAAGAGATGCTAGCTGTTCAGAATGCTCTGACAGCCTTCAAGGACTTACATCATCCAGGGCAAGTACTGATGAAGACGGACGACACCACGGTTATGTGGTACATAAACAAGCAGGGGGGGTAGACATTCCTACCCGCTTTGCAGACTAGCCATGGCATTGTGGAACACAGCTTTGACTTACCAAATACATCTTCAAGCTCAATTCCTGCCAGGAAAACAAAATACTCTGGCAGACCATCTAAGCAGAAATCTTATGGACCCGCACGAATGGAAAATGGATCCACAAATCTTCAGCATGTTAACAGAGAAATGGGGGAGCCGAGACATAGATCTATTTGCCTCTCCCCAAAATTGTCAGTTGGACAAGTTCTGCACAAGAACTCATCACAAAAAGGCATGGAAAGTGGATGCCGTATCCTTCAGTTGGAAAAACCTATAAGTCTATGCCTTTTCCCCTCTGCCTCTTCTCTCCAAGGTCTTACTAAAAGTCAGACAGGAAAAAACTAAAATGATCCTAGTTGCTCCGGAGTGGCCTTGCCAGCACTGGTACCCACTTCTAAGGAATATGTCTCAACTTCCTGCTTGGTACTTGCCACAAATACCTTCTCTACTATTTCAGCAGAACAATCAAATTCTGCACACTCTGCTCCAAACTCTGAATCTTGCAGCATGGCTGATCATTTAATTATTCAACCCCTCTCAGTAAATCTGTGATGGATGTCATTTTGGAAGCCAGAAGGCCTAGTACTAGAAAATCTTATGCTGATAAATGAAAGAGTTTCTGTGCTTGGAACCAAGCACAAAGAACAGACACAGCAAAGCCCAATATTCCTCAGATTTTACAATATTTGACTGAGATGCTTGACAAGGGCCTATCTTTTTCTTCAATAAAAATCCATGCCTCTGCCATCTCAGCTCATTACAACACAGAGCCCTCCCCTCTTTTCTCATCCTCTGCTTAAACAGTATCTTAGAGGGGCCAAAAATTTAAGGCCTCCCAGAAGATCACCAACTCCTGCATGGGACCTCAACTTTGTGCTGGAAAAACTCACCCTGCCTCCTTTTGAACCAGCAGCTACTGAGGATATAAAATTTCTATCTTGGAAAACAGCTTTTCTCTTGGCAGTCACTTTAGCAGGAAGGGTTTCAGAACTACAGGCTCTCATGGCTGTGGAGCCTTTTATTACATTTTACCCTGACAGGGTGTCCCTCAGGACCAATCCATCTTTTATGCCTAAGGTGGTATCCAGTGTGACTCTTAACCAGTCAATGCACCTGCCAACATTTTACCCGAATCCACAGAACAAGGGGGAGTGGATTCTGCATTCATTGGACGTTCACAGACAACGAAGATTCTACTTAAACACGACCAAATCTCTAAGAAAGTCTGAGCAACTACTGGTAGCATTTACTGCAGGGTCAGAGGGGAAGGCTATATCAAAGCGGACTATTTCAAAGTGGATAAGCCACTGTATTAGTTTCTGCTACTTACACCATGGTAAACCTGTGCCCAAGGGGATCAGGTCACATTCCACCAGGGCTGCCTCTACCTCAGCAGTTTTTCTCAGAGGGTTCCAACCAAAGACATTCTAGAGGCTGCTACGTGGAGCTCTGTTCATAGCTTCAGAAAGCATTATCATTTGCCTCTCTTCTCCAAATCCAGGGCAGGCTTTGCCACTAAAGGGCTGCAGGGCCTTATAGCCACTCCTAATGCTTTTTTAGTTCCATCCTCCCATCCTTAGCTTTGGGATTCTACCCAAATGTAATGACTGCAACAATGAAACACGAAGAACATAGTACAGTGGTGTACACTTACCATAAATGTAGATGTTCGAGTGTATTCACTGTTGCAGTCCTGGTTACCCACCCACCATCCCCCTTTTCTATACCTTTTCTTTCCTTCACTATATACTAAAGCCTTTGTGGTGTATTTGCTTTTAGATGAAGGTAAAGTTTATGTTGCTAAAAGTGCATTTACATATATTTCTGTTTCTTTATATAGCTATGTGTGTGTGTGTGTGTGTGTGTGTGTGTGTGTGTGTGTGTGTGTGTGTGTATATATATATATATATATATATATATATATATTTTGCTCTCCATTTGGGGGGCAGCTGACATCTGGGGCAAGAAAAACTGAATAAAATGGCGTCGGCTGCATGTTTTATACCCCTGACGTCATGGAAGAGGAGACAGCAACCGATGCAGAACCCAAGACTTTGTTATTCAGGCCGACTGAGGGCAACCTGCCAGCAGATTACCCAAATGTAATGACTGCAACAGTGAATACAGTCGAACATCTACATTTATGGTAAATGTACACAACTGTACTTTTTTCTCCATTGGTCCATTACAAATGAAAAGTAAATCGTCCAAAAAACGTGTGTATAACTTAACATAAGCCATATATTCAGAAGGGAAAAGATATCTTTCTTCCCAGGCAGCCATGACTACATTAGCATATAAGGGGCCCCACAGGGGACCCCATTGCTACTCCTTTAACTTGTTTAAAGTAATGACAGTCATGAAAAATGTAATTAGTTGTTAACACAATTTCCAACAAATGTGACAAAGTATTGCTATTCTGTTGACCAACTGGGACCAAATCAGTAAAAAATTCCGTAAACCATTCTGTTCCTAGTTGTTGTGGGATACATGTAAATAAATCTTTGACATCTACCATGATGAATACTATATCATCAATTCCCGTCATAGATGGAGGAGGAGGAGGTCATTGTCCCACTGTACTCATCCCTCATTAGACCCATTATAGAATACAATGCCCCGTTTGGTATGTACCTCTCAAGACAGCTGCAGCAACTGGAAAGGCTGCAGAAATACCTCACTAAAAGAATCACAGGCCTAAAGCAGATGCCCTACACTGACCACCTTAAAAAACTCCAGCTATACTCTATAGTCTACTCAGAGGTGATCTCTGCTTAACATACAAGGCCATGTCATATCCAGAGCTTTTGGACATGCTACACTTAAAGAAATCTCAGTCTCTCAGAGCCACATGTTCCAGGGATCTAAACCTTGTCATCACAATAAACAAAACATGCCGGAGGGATAGTTTCCTGACCCAGCGACTCCCCAGACTCTGAGATAGACTGTCCATACATGTCAAGCAGAGTGCCTCTTTGGCCTTCTTCAATAGTGTTGGAAGAAATAGCCAGGGAGTTGTTATGGCTAGGCTTGTATAGGCCCTAGGGCCGATAGCCAATACCAACCTATGAACCTAAAAGACTGGTGTAATATTAATTCTCATCCTGGTAACAAGGTAAAGGGCAAAATGAGAAAGTGCAATATGTGTAGTCAGTGTGTTAATATTCTGGAATGTGGTGAAATTATGTTTGGTGGAATAACTATTTACATTCCAGGTTATTTTAATTGTAATACTAAGGGAGTTGTATATGCAGCTAAGTGCTTAGATTGTTCTTCTTACTACATAGGAAAAACTGAATGGAACATTAAACAGCGTATATATGAGCATCTCTATGATAGTGGTAAATCAAAGAACACTAATGCACTTTACAAACACACAGAAAAAAAAAACAAGGGGATAGCTTTGGTTTTGTAGTTTTGGAACAAGTAAAAGTAGGTCCTAGGAGAGGTCCATGGATAATTACATTAGAGACCAGAGAATACTGGTGGCAAACTTATTTAAATGCTGGAAAACTCCCAGGGTTGAATAAAACAATTTCTATTACTAGTGTTTTAAAAATGAAGTAATGCAGTAGATAAATAGTTTTAATGATGTATTTTAATTAATATGTTAATAATTTAATTGATTAATTAAGTAATAGTGTAGATTGTATATAAGGGAATGTATTGTGCTGTTACTTTGTCTGATGAAGGCTGGTGTCACAACCGAAAGCGCTTACCTTGATTTTACTGTACTTTATTTTATTAAACTTGGTACGTACTTGGAGCTGTTGGTTTGGTTTTAACAGTTTAATATCTTTTCGGGATACAAAATTAATGACGCTAAAACAAAGGCAGTAGCAGTAAATTAGGTACCCTCACACGAACTGGTTCAGGTATACTCGTATTTATGGGGACATAATAAAATGAAGTACTTAGGAGTATGGATTTAAAATGATTCTAGTGTGGCAGCTAAAGATAGGTGAGAAGAAACTAAACAAAAGATAATATAAAAACTGATAAAATGGAAGCTTTGTTATATGGATATGGATAGTAAGACACAAGCAGTTAAAATGTTTTTAGTCCCTTTAGTCTTAAACGTAGGTCAGGCACATCTTTATCAACCTGAGTAATTGTGGGTAGCAATTAATAAGGAACTGAAGGACTTTATCTGGGAGAGGAAAGACAGCAAGACTTGCGTGGGATAAACTGATTCTTGCAGTAGAACAGGGTCGATTGGGATTACCCGATTTGAAGGGATATTTCAGAGCTACACAATTAAGACTCTTGTACATAGCACAAGCAGATAACTAATTCAAAGTGGAAAGGGTTAATGATGAAACGGGGGAAGCTGAAGAAACAAGGAGAGACCTGGATTTTGGATGCAGGGCTTTAAGGAGAATAACAATATTCGTACAAAATATTATATCCATAAAGTAGCAGAAAATATTCTAAGAACTAAGCCAACATGGGAATGGAAAAAGGAGATTCTGCTGATAGGGTTGACTGCAGTTAGGGATACAGACAATAGGCTAGATGGTCTGGAATTTATTGGAGAAAACTGGCAAAGGAACAAAGGTATTGGGAGCAAATAACTAGAGAGGGAAAGATGATAGAATGGGAAGACGCCAAGAATGTATGTGGATTGCAGGATAGAGATGGTCTTTCCCCGTCAGGGATTGATATTAGAGTATAGGCAAAGAGAAAGAAATAGGGTGATCTTAAACAAAAGACCAGCACTAGTAGAATTTTTAATAGAATCTAGAATAGAAGCTGCCATTAAAAAAGGAATAATTAGTAGAGCATATAAAATATTGCATGATAACTTTAAGAATCAATTAGAGGAGTTTAGAAAGGATTGGGAAGAGAGATTGGATAGGCAATTCACAAGAAAGAATGGGAGAATATATGTATGTCTTCCAAATGTGCAATAAAATGTATAAGATTTAGGATTTTTGCCTGGAAATACTTCATAGATATTTTTATACCCCTAGTAGACTCCAGAGAATTTTTCCTCAGGCAGACAGCAAATGTTAGAGGTGAAAAAGAGGAAGAAAGAGGTAATTGGGAACATATTTTCTGGGAGTGTGGGGAGAAGGATTCCCTGTGGGATGCATTGTCAGAGATGCCGGGTTGGCAAATTGGTCTGACGAGGGAGATGATTTTTATGAGCTATGATAACAGAATCAGAATTACCTAGACATGGTATGGCCTTGCTGTGTCTAATAACAGTGGCTGCCAAAAAATACTACTAGAAAATGGACATCAAAATCTAAACCAACTATACTGGAAGTAGTCAATATAATAGAGATAAAACAACTAGAATTGAAATCTTAAGAAAAGATAGTTTCCTATTTAGTTTGCAGCAAAATTCACATGCCTCAGGAAAAACAAAATGCAGATGTTCATCGTGCGTACAGCTGCAGTAATCACAGATGGGTTTTCTGCCGTCGGGCGGGTCCTCGGTCGGCCGAATTCCAAAGTCTAGGTCCGGCGTCGGTTGTTGTCGCTTTCTTTCCTGACGTCAGTGCGACAGGGGTATATAAGACACAGCCGACATCATTTTCTTCAGCCTTTTTTGCCGCGCGGTGCCCAAAGCAGTTCGCAAGTGCCGGTCAGCCAGCTCCTGAAATTACGAAAAATTGGAAACCGAAGTCTTCTTTAAAGCTAAGTACCCCATTGGGGAAACTTTTCTTGCCTCAGACCGATGTCAGACAAAGTTAAGAATTGTATTTCTTGTGGGAAGCAAATACCGCATAAGGATTTCCATTCCCTCTGCATACCTTGTTTAGGCCCAGACCACGACGTCTCGGCCTGTCGCTTTTGCGCTACTTTCAATAAACGCACTATTAAGCGTCAGGCGGAGTTCGCCCAGCACTTTTTTGGTAAAGCCTTTGATTATAAAATGTCATCGGATACTCCAACTACCGTTTTGTCCAAAAAATGCAAGGACAAAGACCGACACACGAGGCCCGCGGTCTCCACCGATACCATGCCAAAACCGGCTACACGTGGTCCGGTTCTCAGTGAGACTCCTACGCTGCCCCTGACTACCGACGACACTTCTTTGGCAGTGTCCTCTGTAACCGAGACCGCAGGTACCTCGGCCCATACCCAGACTTCAACCACCGAAGCCACTGTGAGTGTTGAGCCTCCTAATGTGGACAGGTCCACTTCCACCCATGGTGTCTTTAGACCCTCATCTTCCTTTTCCATAAAGGCCTTTACTAAGTCCAAATCAGCCATGCATCCCAAGAGGCCTGTTGCACAGGGCCCATCTCCAGGCCCCATGCCTAAAAAGCAGATGCTAAAAATGGCTGAGGATTTAATTACTCTTATCAGGGGTTCCCAACCCCCTCCAGACAAGTGACCCAGAGTGGAGGAAGCTTCTCCCTCTTCTGACCAGGACTCCATTTTTTCAGAACATTCTGATGAAGAGGAACACTTGTACTCCCCTTTTGAAGATTCGGATGCTAAACAGTCTATTCCTTCTGTATCTCCCCCAGAGGATTTTTCCTTTGGGGAAACCTTGCACACCTTGAGGGAACACTTCCATTGGGAAGGCCATGACTTTTCTGATTCCAAGAAAAGACTTAGGGAATTTCTTTTGTTACCTCAGCACAGACCTCTGGCGATACCTCCTGTCTTGGATATACTTGATGATGTTTACTCGGAGGCTTGCCTAAATCCGGATTCCCTGCCTCCTGCCCCAGTCAAGCCTGATAGGTACTACAGAGTTCCCAACTCTCACCAATTTCTTTACAAAAGCCATAATGCTGACCCTGAAACCATTTCTCAAGGCCCCAAGGGAATGAAGGCCTCTACTGCTAAGAATCCACTACCTTCCGAAAGAGAGCCTAGATCCTTAGAAAGGTGGGGAAAAAAGGTATATACCTTGGCCACCCTAGCCATGAGGGCCTTAAATTGTCAGTTCCATATGCTTAAATATCAGCACTTTGTTATCACAATTAAGAAATAAAATGTCTCAACCTGAACAACCAGATTTGAAGGAGTTGCAGGACATGATGCATAGTGCAGAACAAGTGGGTAAACACACTTTACAATGTGGCTATGATGCCCTAGAGGCCTCAAGTAGAGCTGCTGTGACAGGATCAGTCATTCGTAGACATGCCTGGCTTAGGGAACAAACCTTGCCTGACCATGTTAAAGCTAAACTACTAGATGCTCCTTTACAAAAGGATGTACTATTTGGTACTAATGCTGAGGAGATCCTACGGAAAATGGAAGAAAAAGCTAAATCTATGCAAACTGTCAAAGCTTTTCTACAGGTTCAACCACCACGTTTTAGCAGAAATTGGCCTTCAAAAAACCGGTCCTTTCCAGCCACGGACAAGCCACAAAGAGGTAGATACAGGCGCACAAGGGGCAGAGGACAACCTCAAGGATCATATAGAGGCAGACAATGGCAAACTCCAGCACCAAGAAGTGGCGAAGACAGTGCACAACAATACAGGAAACAAACCCAATGACTTCCTCCTTTTCATGCCAAGCAAGTCTCAGCTGACAGCACCCTTGGGAGGAAAGCTGGCATTATTTACAAGAAATTGGCATATTATCACAACAGACAAATGTATCCTGGACATTATAAACAGAGGCTACAGATTTCATTTTCACACTCTTCCAAAAATGAGAGGCATGCCGAACCTGCCACACAATCAAAGGGTAGAGGCTCAAATACAAATTTCAAAGCTTATGGACATGAAAGCTATTCAAGAGGTACCTACTCACGAACAAGGTCAAGGTTTTTATTCCAGACTTTTCCTGGTACCAAGGAAAGGAACCGACTGGAGACCCATTTTGGACTTATCCATCCTAAACACATTTCTACTCGTACCAAAATTCAAGATGCTCACATTACAGCAGCTTCTTCCCATGCTGGGCAAGGAGTTTTGGCTGGTAACATTGGACCTCAAGGAGGCATACCTGCATGTCCCAATCAGACAAAGCTGCAGAAGATACCTCAGATTTCTTGCAGGTTCAATCCACTATCAATTCTCTGCATTGCCCTTTGGCTTAGCTACTGCGCCCAGAGTATTCACGAAATACCTGGCATCAGTAATTGCCTACTGCAGACTTCAAGGGATACAAATTTACCCTTATTTGGATGACTGCCTGATCCAAGAGGACAGCAAGCACATACTTCTGGAACATCTGGCTTATGTAACACGGTTATTGAATTCTCTGGGATACACAGTCAACAAAGAGAAATCCAGGCTAACACCATCTCAGAAAATAACTTTCCTGGGTGCCAACTTGGACAGAAACACCCAGATGGCCTGTCTTACGCCAGAAAAACAGGGGCAACTAACTCAGTACTTCAAAATACTAGCAAATTGTACCAGGCTCACTGCAAGGAAAATCCTGCAGACTTTGGGCTTCATGGCATCTTGCATTCTTTTAATCCCATGTGCAAAGTTGGCATTTGAGGAAACTTCAGTGGTACCTAAAAAACCTATGGTCTCAACACAGCCACAGTTTGGAAACAATAATACCAATAATTCCATGTTTGCAAAAGGAATTTCTATGGTGGGCCCAAGCATGCCAAACAAACACAGGTCTTCCATTCTGCAAGCCTCAAGCAAATCAAGTCATCACAACAGACGCCTCAGACTACGCCTGGGGGGCGCACATGACAGACAGGTGCATTCAGGGCAAATGGTCCCAAAAGGAAAAACACCTTCATATCAATCAAAAAGAAATGCTAGCAGTGATAAATGCAATTACAGCTTTCAAGGACCTCCTGCATCCAGGGCAATTATTGATAAGAACAGACAACACCACAGTAATGTGGTACATAAACAAACAAGGTGGAACACATTCATACCCCCTGTGCGGGTTAGCCATGTCACTTTGGAACTTGGCTCTGGAATGGCAAATCGAACTTCAAGCACCGTACTTGCCAGGATTGGAAAACACGCTGGCAGACAATCTAAGCAGAAATATGACAGACCCACACGAATGGAAGTTGCATCCTCAAGTGTTTACAAAGATAATCCAAGCGTGGGGAAGGCCAGACAGATCTCTTCGCCTCCCACAGGAATCATCAATTGAAAAAGTTCTGTTCAAGGACCTTTCATCTAAAGGCCTGGAGAGTAGACGCCCTTTCTTTCAGTTGGGCAGCATGGACAGTTTACGCTTTCCCACCTTTGCCTCTTCTGCCCAAGGTGCTCTTGAAAGCAAGAGCAGACAGACCGAAGATGATACTGATTGCTCCAGACTGGCCAAGACAACACTGGTACCCACTCCTGAGGAGCCTAACACATACTCCTCCCTGGACCCTACCTCTAATGCCTCTTCTACTGACTCAGCACAGCTACAAAACTCTTCACAGCCAACTGAAAACACTCAATCTGGGTGCATGGAAAATTCCTTAACACCACAACAGACCCTACTCTCCAAAGAGGTGCAGGATGTCATTTTGGAGGCCAGAAGGCCATCTACTAGAAAGGCTTACTCCGCAAAATGGAAATGGTTTTGCGCTTGGAATGAGAAAAAAGGCCAGGATCCTAGAAAACTGAATTTGCCTCAGATATTACAGTATCTAGCTGAGTTGTTGAACAGTGGACTTTCATTTTCCTCCATCAAAATTCATGCCTCAGCCATTTCTGCAGAATACAACACTGATCCACCCTTATTCTCTCACCCACTTTTAAGACAGTTCCTCAGAGGAGCTAAGAATATAAGACCTCCAAGGAAACAGCCAATACCAGCCTGGGATCTTAACTACATTCTAGAAAAATTAACAATGCCTCCCTTTGAACCAGCTGCCTCAACAGATTTGCAATATTTGTCCTGGAAAACAGCTTTCCTTCTGGCCATTACCTCAGCTCGTAGGGTTTCAGAACTACAAGCCCTCATGGCTGTGCAGCCCTTTCTCATCTTCCATCAGGACAGGGTTTCCCTATGAACCAACCTGTCATTTATGCCTAAGGTAGTATCCAGGGTAGCTTTAAATCAGGCCATACACTTACCTACCTTTTACCCCAATCCTCAAACCGTAGGGGAAAGGCTGCTACATTCCTTAGACATCCATAGACGGCTACGTTACTATTTGGACAGAACAAAGCCTTTCAGGAAATCAGAACAACTTTTTGTGTCCTATGCTGTAGGAGCTCAAGGGAAGCCAATTTCCAAACAGACAATTTCAAAATGGATAGGCCACTGCATACGGTTTTGTTACTCCTTTCATGGCAAACCTGTTCCTACAGGCATCAGATCCCACTCCACAAGGGCCACAGCTACCTCTACAGCCTTCCTCAGAGGAGTCCCTACCAAAGATACTTTGGAGGCAGCCACTTGGAGTTCTGTGCATACCTTCACAAAACACTACCACCTGCCTTTGTACTCCAAAACTAGAGCAGGCTTTGCCACTGCTGTGTTGCAGGGCATTCTGGCTGCTCCCAGTTCCACCTAGTGCCTACCACCCTGTGCGTAGCTTTGGGATTCTACCCATCTGTGATTACTGCAGCTGTATGCACGATGAACATAGTACAGTTTTGTACCTACCATAAATGTAGATGTTCGAGTGCTAATACAGCTGCAGTACAGGTTTCCCTCCCTCCTTCCCCTCTTGGTAAAGGCCTAGTGGCTAACACCTCCTCATACAACCTGATTGGGTTATCCTTCTATGGTGTATTTGCTTGCAACTACTGATTTTTGATTATATTGCATTGCTTGATTATATAAATAATTTATGTATTGCCTTCCTTCTGGGGGCACCTGACATCTGGGGCAAGAAAGACTGAAGAAAATGGCGTCGGCTGTGTCTTATATACCCCTGTCGCACTGACGTCAGGAAAGAAAGCGACAACAACCGACGCCGGACCTAGACTTTGGAATTCGGCCGACTGAGGACCCGCCTGACGGCAGAAAACCCATCTGTGATTACTGCAGCTGTATTAGCACTGGAACATCTACATTTATGGTAGGTACAAAACTGTACTATTTATTAAGTGATTTTGTTTCAATACATTAGACACTTTTTCAGATTCTGAAGACGTTTCTAATGTATTGAAATTAAAGCATTTAATCAATACATTTGTATTTTGTTTTTCCTGAGTTGCATGATTGTTGCTGCCATTTGGATATAATTCACAGAAGATGCATACTTCAGCAGACAGTTTAAACAATGAGCAAGTAATGAAGTAGGAGAAAAACAAACATGGATTAATTTTAGTAGTAAATGTGGGAGATGAGCAGCAGGTGAGAACATAGGGTGGAAGTGGACATGTAGATGAGGGAGGGTTTAAGTGATGTCCAGTGGAAAAGCACTTGGAGTCATATTTTTGATTGAGGTATCTTTTGTATTGTGCTCTGAAAGCGGGGAAAGATGAGATTTTTTTGTAGATTAGGGAAATAAATTTTCTGAATTTTGGTGCCCGAATGGAGAATGGGTGGTCAGTGTAATGCACTTTGATTTAAAGTGTTTTGAATGAGGGAGTCAATTGGGAGAGGTTGTGGAGGAGGTAGATGGAGTTTTTCAGCAAGAGTTAGGAAGGTATGTGGTTGAAGTAGTTTGAAAAGTAGAGACCTTAGGAGTAGTGCAACCGTGTAGATGGCTTGAAGCCATCTGGATTTGGAGATGGTGATGCAGTGGTGTTTGGAGGGGGTGTTGGAAATGAATCTGAAAATTTTGCTTTTAATGAACAGTAGAGTAATGTGTTTTTTAAGATGGAGAGCCTGGTTTCATATTAAGCAAGGGGAAGTTCATTTGCCTAATGTAGCTCTAGATGGTTGGGAGAGAAGGTTAAATATTTTCCAGGATCAGAGTAAGAGTTGATCTTTTCCTGAAATTTTCTCTGGGGTTATGGGGGTTAAGCAACTGGCCCAGCCGTAAACCTTAGTATTTAAAGGATGTGGTTGTTTTTTTGATTTTTAGCATTTTTGTTTTTTTAAGTTTTGTGAAATTGTAGATGTTATGCTTCTTTTGGAGGGGTTTAGGTCTAGCTTATGGTTGTGTAGCCAAAAATTAAGGGAGATGATGTCAGATTGAAGCTGGGTTTGAATTTGATGGATTGGATAGAAAGATAACCATGTCATCAACTTAGAGTGATAGTAAGGCTAAGGAAGTTGGAAACTAGGTCGTTAAAGATTGAAAATAGTGGAGCAAGTATGGAGTCTTGAGGCAATCATTTGGTAAGATGTGCTGGAAGTGAAAGGAATGAACCATTTTTGAATCTGAAATATCTATTTGTTAAGAAATCATGAAACTAGGTGACAGTGTTGGAGCCATCTCTGATTTCTTGGAGGGAATGAAGGCGGGGTGTTAAAAAAAAAAATAATAAAAAATCAAAAGCTTTGGTAAGGCAAGTAGAGTGCGGGTAAAAGGTTTCCTTTATCCATGTTGACAAGGATCTCATTCATAAGCAACCATGATGCTGTCATAATGCTCCAGGCAGCCCAAACTCCATGCTGTTTGAAAAAGGAGATGGCACTTTTGGATGTTAGTAACCAGGTGGTTGTAGATTAGTTTAAGTATTTTCCCAAAGGTAGGGAAGATGGAGATGTGGAATTAGGAGGCATACTCAAGAGGCTGTTTAGTAAGGGATTTGACATGAGCAGTTTTCTGTAGGTCTAGAATTGTGCTTTGAGTTAAGCAGATGCTGTAATATGGAGAATAGGTGTAGTAAGGAAGTCTTTGCAGAAAGAAATGAGCCGGGAAATAAGTTGTCTGCATCAAAGGATGCACCCAGGTGTAATTTTTTTAACAGGAGTCAAGGTCTTTTGAGAAGAGGGGGGATAAAAGGGTGAGTTGGGGGAGAGGTAGAAGTTGTGGTACTAGGGAGATAAATATAAACACACACAAATATTTATATAGTGAATTTTATAGTAATTCTTGGAGTGAACTATTTTTAAAGTTCATTACTTTTTATATGCCTACAATGGGCATATTCATTTTATATAGAAGGATATATATATATATATATATATATATATATATATATATATATATATATATATATATATTCCAACACCAACAAATTTAATTTGTAAACATTTTAAATGTTTGTTTTAAAATACACTGGCTTTCATTTTTGGTGGTCGCAGATACAGGATGAGACAGTACGGAACTGTTTATGTTCCGGTGGAATTGGCTGACCCTGATTATATTATTTTAAGTCTACTCTATTAAGTTGTGGTGGTACAAAGTTCCTGGGTAGCATTTACCTACTGTTCCTGGATGTGTATCAAAGCATTACATATTATACACTTTATATTATATGTATATATTGTTTGGTGATCAATATGTAAGGTGGTTCTTTAAGAAATGAATTACTAATTATTCAATGTTGATTGCCAGCACATTTGGTGAATATAGATAAGACACAAGGTTTGTTTGTTAATTGATTCTGAAGAAGTCTCCGGATGGAGACAAAAGCGCTCAATCACTGGATGTATTCATTTTGTTTTATCTGGTGGATTATTAAACCTGTTTTTTACTCTATTGGACTATTCGTTTTGCGTTTGTGCATCACATATTGGAATTGAGAAGACAGCCTTTATTGTCACTGGAGCTGTATTGGTTTTGGTCCAGTTTACAGTTTTGTGCACTTGGGTACTAGGGAGATGGCTGAATTCATTGAGAAAATCTGAAGTTGAGAGTCTGCCTTGAGAGGTCTAGATAATGTTAGCAGGGAGGTAGAATCTGTGGATCTCTAGCCTGTGAAAAGGTTCACTTCCTGCCCGATGTGTTTGGATTTGCCTAGCAAAGCAAGTTTGAAATAGTAGGTTTTGTGCCTGTGCATGGCTTGTGCATCTTCCTTGGCTGAAGTCAGTATGTGAAGGTGTGCTTGGTGGTAGTGGAGAATGTAGAGATCAAACAGCCCAAGCGCAGTAGTGGCCTGATTTAAAAAAAACAAAACTAAGCTCTCCTGAATGGGTAAAGCTCTGAGCATTCACCTTCAAGACCAGCAAAAAGTGTGCTCAAGGAGGAAACGCACATTGAGAATGTAAGAAAACCTGGTGTTTTCAGGCCTGCTCTTTTGGCAGCCCTTCATTCACTATATGAAGCAGACCTCTACTTCACTCTTTGAAAAGCACTTGTCAAGATGGGGTTTAATTTGTATATGGATGAGGGAAGAGCTTTGTAATTTGTGAAGTCATAGTAATTTTAAGACTTTTGAAATATATTAGCAGTGGGACTTTGGTTGTTATACATGTTCGTACCAGTCACAGGAAAGTTCCAAAACATTTGAGAAATGAAAGTATCTACAAACAGGTCTCCCTTAGAGAGATTAATTTGGCGCACCAGTGCATAGATATTCGGTTGCTAGATTTGTCATGTAATGGCTTAATTGATTACAACACACAATATTTTTTAATGTGTACATCATCCTAACATTTTTTTAACTTACCAAAGTTATGGAAGAATGCTACAGAATCTCAATTGAGACCCTTAGTTTTTGCAGAAAGGTTAAAAATAGATTGGTATTTCTGTTTATTTTGACAGTATTTTAAACTCGGCGTCACCAAGAACAAGTTGGCCCCTGCAATTTTGTGGAGGCTGAATAATGTTAAAATAGATACTAGTAGATGGGATTTATACTTGGTGTCAGCTGATATCAAGCCATTATGTACTGCTGTTCTTCAGGATTTTAGGATTAAAACGTTTAGACATTTTTCTTAGTAAAGTTACTAGTTTTAACAACAGTGATGTCAGTTTTTTTATCTTAATGGAGACTGTTCTTAATATTTGTTTTCCTCAACAAAAATTAATTTTTATTGAATAAGGAAGTTAGCTAGCATTGGAAGTGGCATTTGGGCCCATGTTTTCAAATTGTATCCTTAATGAGTGCAGAAGGACTTTTGAATGCAAAATAAGGATATTTGGTGCTGTTTTAATTTGTGTGCTCTTTATTGATTCATGTGAACACTGTAATAAAAACAATTTAAGACTTGATAGATTAATTGATTGTATAAACAGTTTAGACTTCTTGGATTTACTTTTACTTGTAGAAGGGACACTATTCAATCAGATGCGGACTTTGCTGAGGTACATTTTGATGCACTGTGCACCTTGAACAATAACCGTGTACATGCCAGCAGTTATACATGCACGGCATGTTAAGAAAAACATAGTTAAAACTCAAGCTGTCACATTGGTTAGATTGATGTCAGGTGGTAGATTTTTTGTGGTTTGGACATTTTAACCAATTTAACTTTAGGAAAGCGGATACAATGCCTCTTGGCTACACAGTATGTTAAACAAATAAAGGGGGCAGCAAAGAATTTACAAATCTGTTGATGACTTAACTTCTTTTGGTAGAGGTGGGAACAACAGTGTGTGTCCAGATTTTCTTAAAACACTTTTAGTAACCAACAGTGTTGATGGAAACAGGAATAAAGTGGAAGTTGTTTTATGAGTAGCATGAAGTCCTTAAGGTAGGTGAAAAATTTCTTCTTTGTAGGTAAGAGGGGAAAGTAGTTATAAAATGTTATTTGAATCATGTAACACTGCTAGTAAAACCCAGATGAACAGTCAGAATATGGTACTTTTCCTTGTGAATTCTTGTAGACTGTACAGGTGTATCAGTAGAAAACCTTTGCTAGTTTTGCGATGCTATGACAAAGCCACTGTAACAACTCTGGAATAGTTTGTTGTGGTATTTATACAAGTTGTGATACCTTTTGTGTAGGCAAAGCTTCTAGGAATCTGATAATCAGCGGACAAGCATGTGTATAAATGCTATTTAAACTAAGAGCAAAAACAACACATGGGAGGATAGGGGTGTTAAACTAGGGTGAATTTGTGGTTATCCATTCATCCAGATAGTTTGAATGTTGTAAGATAAGTATATTGTTTTATGTAGCAAGGAAGAAGATTGCAAAGAAGTGGTATTCCCTGTGATACATGTATGTCTGTCCTTTTTTAAGTTGCAAAATAGATTTAGATTTAGGTTCATAAATTAGTTCTAGGCTAACTGACTTTGTGAGCCATTTTAAGCCTAGCCATTTATCCCTTGGGAGACTCGAACCCTGCACCTTGTGTTTGTAAGGCAAACACATTAACCATTTAGCCACCCTCCCAACCCAATTTGAGTGGGTGTTATTTGCAACATAAACAGAACATGTGAAGAGATGATGTTAAGTTGTCTATCTCGTCTTCGTTCTTGCTGTTTGGGTTCGGAGTCAATCCTTGGCTCCGACTCGGCCATCTTCAATAGCTCGAGAGCTGTTTACTGGCTCAAGGCTACCCCTTATCCCATGATGCCTAGCGAAAGTTACCCAGATCTCGTTTGCCGATTCAGCTACGAGGTGTGTCGTTTCTGGCTCAGGCTTGTATACTTTTGTATATTTATATAATTATATTTGTTTAAACTTCTTAAAACTAGTGTACTTCCCCTTATAGTTTTATTCTCTGTGGGTGTTTTGTGGACTTCACTTCTTTCTGCAGTCCCTTTTTTTCTTAAGAACTTGTTTAAATTAGAGAGTTCTCCCCCCCCCTCCCTTAGGACAGCAGTTTAACTTAGAGGCTCTCCTTCCTCCTTCCCTTCCTTTTTTGTTACTATATTCAAAAAAAAATAATAATCTGTTCGTTTAGTAGTGTAGAGATTTTTTGTCTGTCTGTATTGTGGTACTTGGATTGTGTGTAGTGGTTGAGTTATGTCCAAGGATACGAAAGTTTCTGGCTTCAAAAAGTGTGACTCATGCTGTCAGAAAATGTCTCTGACAGATGGGCACACTAGTTGCGTTTATTGTTTGGGCGCTGTTCACCTGCAGGATTCTTGTTCTAGTTGCCACGCCTTTAGTCCAAGGGTCCTGCAGGAGCGCAAAAACAAATTAATCCTTCTGGGTTTATTGAAGCCTCAGGATTCACCGGCAAAGAGTTCTCAGCCATTGAAATCCCCTAAATCTGTCAAACCATCAGCTCCACCTTTGGAGCCGACTCCTGTACTGGAACAACCAAGTATGTCTGTTCCGGCTGGCACCGACAAGACAACTCCTCCGTCGGCTCCATCAGATGTTTCGGAGCCGTCACGAAGCCATAAGAGACTGAGATCCCCTTCTTTAGAGTCCATTCACTCGGCGCCTTGGTCACTATTATTACAAAGTGAACGTAGCCACCATTCTTCACACTCCTCTCGATCCTCTAGGCTTTTGGATCATGATGTGGAGAGAGTAGTAAGTAGGTTGTTTAAGTCACAGGCACTAGCTAAATTACTGTCCAGCCCACCTCAACAGGTATTTGCTCCAACCGCCTCTCCATTCCTCCTCCGACTCCATTGAGTTTGGAGCCGGAGTTCGTTGGAGTGTGGGTAGTGGAACTGGCGGCTCCGATCATCATTTCTTCTTTGGCTCCGATTACCTCGATTGTTCCTTCTCTCGAGGAATCTGGATGCCAGGTCTCTCTCGTTGGTTCCGAGGGGGGGAGTGGCATCGGACCCTTGTCCGACCCCATTCTCCCCATCGGAGCTTCGATGCAGGTGAGCTTGGTCCTACATCGGCCTCGGAGCCATTGCCCTCAGTGCGGAGAAAGATTCCTATTTTTTCGGAACCGGAGCTTTCTCTGCCTCGAGGTCGGGATGCCTTCGAGGTCATGCGGAGTGTGCTGTTCCCCAAAACAGCTCCACTACCAGCCCTATCGGCTCCGTCCCCCATAGTGTCTGTGCCAACCTCTGCTCCTCCAGACCCCAAGCGTAGGGAACCGATGCCCCAGGACACTCCATTGGGTGTTCCCTCTTCTTCCGAGGCCTCCCCTGATCACTCAGAGGAGCCCCCTCGAAAGAAGTGCAAGAGGAAGCACATTGACTCCCCTGAGTCTGTCACTTCAGATACAGACTTAGATGAATCGGAAGGGTCCCCAAGGTCCCCTTCTGAAGATGTTTCCTTTTAGGACATCCTTAAAATGCTTAGGCAGAGGGGGAACTGGACTTCCCTAGCCCCTACTGAGGATGTCTGTACTCCTGGACGCATTCGGTTCCCGACCTTCCACCTCCTGGGTTTCTCCACCTTTCGACCCATTCATGTCTGTGGTGGCTCGAAAGGCTTGGTCAGCTCCAGACACTGTGGAACCAACTCCGAGGAGACCTAACAAGTTTATTACAGCCCCCCAGGATAAGCAATTCCTTTCCAAAGGTGTGCCCATTGATGCCATGGTGGTAGCAGCAGCCACCAAGAAAGAGTTAGCAGAAACTTCTTCATCTGTTCATCCCCCTAACAGAGAGTCTCAGACGATGGACAGATATGGAAAGTGAATGTTTGCTTCAACGACTTCGATGAGGTCCCTGAACTATCTATGTCATTTTACTCGTCTTCAAAGGGATCTCCTGAAAGAGCTTGGAGATGCCCTTCAAGATCCTACAGCTGAGGGAGTACAAGCCAAAGTAGCTTCCCAGCTGGCGACTCTTAATTCCATAGTCATCTCCTCCATGAGGCTGATTTCCTATGCAGCCGATGGAGCGAGCAGAGCCGCTGGCACAGGTGTGGCCCTCAGGAGACATGCTTGGATGCGGCTGTGTCAGTTTGCAGAACCCTTTCAAGCGTCCTTCACCAGTACTCCCTTTGATGGCTTCTTTCTTTTTGGGCCTCAGGTGAAAGACACGTTGACCAGGTGTGAGCAAGGAGGCAAGACTCTCTCTGCTGTGGGAGTCCGTTTTTCCACTCCGTCTAGACCTTACCCCAAGGGTCAGAAGAATGGGAAGATGTGGTTCCGGAAATCCCAGGGATCCTTGCCTGACACACGTGGTGATTTTTCCTCCAGAGGCAGAGGGGGAAACAACAATAACAGACGCTGCCATGGCAGAGGGGGTCTGCAGAACCAGGGTGACAGAGAATCCTTCTCTGGCAAGCCCTTCCAGCATCCCTGAAGGGTTGCCCGGCTGCTCACCTCTGGAGCCATTCAGGGGAAGACTTTCACTGTACCCAAAAGCCTGGCATAATTTAACAAGAGACAGATGGGTACTTAACATTATATACGGAGGTTACAAAATTCCCTTCCATCAAGCCCCCTTACAGTCAAAAAAGGCCCTTCCAGATGTTCCACCCAATCTGAGGGAGCAAGCAGTCATAGAAGTTTTAAAACTGCTAGAAAAAAGAGCCGTTCAGGAAGTCCCCGCAGACCAGCTTGGGTCCAGAACTTACTCAGTATTCTTTTTGGTACCAAAAAAAGACAGGGTACTGGAGACCGATTCTGGATCTGAGCAGACTAAACAAATCTGTACAAAGAGGAAAGTTTCGGATGGTCACACTATAGTCCATTCTACCCTTTCTGGGTCAGGACAATTGGATGTGCACGATAGATCTTCAGGACGTGTACTACCTTATCAAGATGGACAGACGCTCCAGGAGATTTCTTCGCTTCCGGGTAGGGGCCAGTCATTACCAATTCAGAGCTCTGCCCTTTGGTCTCTCCTCAGCCCCCCAGGGTGTTCACCAAGTGTATGGCAGTAGTTACGGCTTACCTGAGGCGTCAAGGATTCCAGGTGTTTCCATATCTAGACGAATGGCTCCTCACTGCTACCACCAGGCATCAACTCTTAACAAGCGTGGGATTATACAATCACATCATGCACTCAACTAGGCATCACAATAAATTTTGAAAAATCTGCCTTGTTGCCCTGTCAGTCTATCACTTACATAGGAGCAGAATTAAACACAAGGGAGATGTTTGCAAGATTACCACTGGAAAGAGTTTCCACAATTCGTCAAGTGTTAATCCTAATGCAGAGCAAAAGGATTCAAGTCAGATATGTCCTTCAAGCTCTGGGCTCCATGGCAGCTGCCATTCTTCTAGTTCCATTAACGCATTTCCACATGAGAATTCTTCAGTGGCTTCTTTTCATGCAGTGGTCCTTTCAGGAGCTTCCCATGTCTCACATGATCCTGATTACAGAAACATGCAAAAGGCACCTGTCTTGGTGGATGGACTCCCCACTAGTGTCTCATTGCAGACCTTTCATACAGCCTCCACCGGTAGCCACAGTGACCACGGACGCCTCCCTGAGAGGGTGGGGGGCATTATCTAGGCAGGACAGTCCAAGGCACTTGGCAACCTCACGAGTACCATCTGCATATCATTGTCCTAGAAATGAGAGCCGTGCTTCTGGCGTTGCAAGCCCTTCAAGACTCTCTTCCTTCTGGGACCATTGCAGTTCAAACAGACAACATGTAAGTGGTGTGGGACATCAACAAACAGGGCGGAACCAGGTCCTACCCCCTGTGTCAAGAGGCAGTCAGACGGTGGCAATGGGCGATTTCCTCCCAGCGTTTTCTGATCGCGATGCACATCCCTGGGAGATCCAAAGTCATAGTGGACAGGCTCAGCAGAGCTATTCTCATGCCTTATGAGTGGTCTCTCAATCAGGAAGTTGCAGATCTTATCTTCCGTAAATGGGGACAGCCTTGCTGTGATCTGTTTGCCACCCCTCTCAACAGCAAATACTTCTCCCTTCTTCCGCTTCCAGGTCACATACCCAGAGGTGCTCCCCGATTGGCCTCAGGGACTTCTTTATGCTTTTCCCCCATTTCCCCTAATACCAAAACTCATACAGAAAGCAAAATCGTTGGGTTGCAAAATGATCCTCATTGCCTCTTATTGGCCTTGTCAGATATGGTTTCCGTTCCTGCACCCCTACTTTGTCGATCAGCCCTGGATTCTGGACCCGATTCGAGATCTTCTGATTCATCAATCAGGCGGGTTGCATCAATCCCTCCAAACACTCCAGCTTGCAGCTTGGTTACTCCAATTCCAAACTTAGCCAGGCTACCCGGTATCTCCCCAGCAGTCCGTGATATTATCGTTTCCTCACACAAGTCTACTACGAGAAAAACGTATGCTAGTAAATGGAAACGTTTTTCTTACAGGGCAGAGTGTAGAAATGTGGATCCTTTCTCAGCCCCAGTCCATGAAATTCTTGAATTTCTAGCAAAACTTTTTCAGTCCGGTGTCACTTCCGCTACTATTAGAGTACAGTTAGCGGCCATTTCAAATTTCATATAGGATTGTTGAATTCTAACATCATGTCTCATAAGCTCTGTAAGGCTTTTTTGAGAGGAACATCTCTTAGACCTCCAGTGAGAGAGCCCCTCCTCCTTGGGATCTTAATTTAGTCTTAATTTCCTTAATTTTGCCTCCTTTTGAAGCGGCAGCATCATGATCTCTTACGTTTCTGTCTTGGAAGACACTTTTTCTGGCTGCTATCACTTCAGCTAGGCGTGTCTCAGAACTTCAAGCACTATGTGTTCACCGCTGGTGTTTCACAAGGACAGAGTTTCTCTGAGGACCAATCCATCCTTTCTTCCTAAAGTTTGCTCAGAGAACAATTTAAATCAACCCATAGATCTCCCAGTGTTCTTTCCCAATCACAGCAACAAGGCAGAATACAAGCTCCACCAACTGGATGTTCATAGACAACTGGGTTTTTACCTTCATAGAATTAAAGAACTAAGGAAGTCAGACCAGTTATTTCTCTCTTATGCCTTCAACAAACAAGGCCTCCCAATTTCCTAGGTGACCTTATCCAGATGGTTATCTAATACTGTTACCTATATTTACCAGTTATGGAATAAAGAGTTACCAGCTAAACCAAAAGGTCATTCTACCAGGGCATTAGCCACCTCCATAGCCTTTCATTCTAGGTTGCCCATAGATTCAGTCTGTTCAGCTGCCACGTGGGCAAACCCTCATACCTTTATATCTCATTACAAGGTGGATATGGTCTCCCGGAGCAGAGCTGACTTTGTTTCCACTGTTCTGAAGAGTCTGTTCCAATGAGCCACCCAGGATGTTAGGTGCTAGGGACGCTGTCCCAAACAGCAAGAACGAACGCAAGATAGACAACTTAACATAAAGAAGTTATGTACCTACCATAATGTTCCATGTTAGTTGTCTTCGTCTTGCCTTCCTTCTTGCATCCCCCCCTCCCCCCCCCGGCCTAGTTTACTGAGAAGAGTTCTTGTTTTCACTGGCTGAGTATTTTTTTCCTTATTGTTCTTCTGGCCAGGTTTTTCATAACCTATTCTATAATTAGATGTATTGAACAACCAGTTTTTAGAGAACTGGTTTTCTCAACTTATGTCTGGGATTAGCTATTACAAACGAGATCTAGGTAGCTTTAGTTAGGCATCATGGGATAAGCGGTAGCCTCGAGCCAGTAAACAGCTCTGGAGCTATTAAAGATGGCCGAGTCGGAACCGAGGATCAGCTCTGAACCCAAACAGCAAGAAGGAAGACGAGATGAAGACAACTAATATGGAACATTATGGTAGGTACATAACTTATTTTTATGTCCCTATAGAAATGGGTATTGCTGAACCAATTCATGTGTGGCACATAATTTACTGCTATAGCATTTGTTTTATGTAAATTTATTTTATATCCTGAAAAAAATTGAAACTCTCAGTATGTTTCACCACACTGAAATGCCCTTTTCTGGATTTATCAAGCACATAACGTGTGAGAATAATTTTAATGTTTCTTAATTATCATACCATATATATATATATATATATATATATATATATATATATATATATATATACACGATTTTATGCAGAATGACAGAAAAGTCTTTCTAGGAGGGTGTGTAGCCTATAAAGAAATATTTGTGTGGATAATAGACTGATACCTTTGGGTATCACAAGGTAAGCTACTGAAATCATCTGTACCATTGAGCTTGCAGTCAGTGCCACTGGAAAAAGACACTTCATGTGTTTATGTAGTTTAGGCTTGTTAGATCCATTGTATCTTGATAGATATGGCTTTCTTACCTGTGAGCAACTTGTCCTACTGTGAAAAATTAAGCTTTTACGCATGCTACTGTTCCTTCCAGTGCATACAGACCCATACTGCAAAACCTGACCTGCTGATCTAGAAATATGATCCCATCTCCTACAAAGTCATACATCCCATACTGATCTATGCCAAAAGTGTACTCTTGACCCTTGCTTTCTCTGTCCATCTCTGCAATGCATTTATAGTCACGGATCTATTATTTTTCTCTGTAATTACATTAGTAAGACTTACCTAGCAAATGACTGATGAAACTGATTGTTTCTTCATACAGAGAAAAACTCCAGGCTTGGGTTGTCCTAGTGTGTTTCTGCGCTTCTACTTTTTGTCCATCGCCACCCACATATTCATATTTAGCCAAACAACTTCAGTCCTGTGCAGCATTGTTCCTTTTAATTACCTAACACTCACTCTATCCAATCAACAGTTCTAACACTAACCTTTCTCCTCCCTACTATACATTCCTTATCCTCTCTTATGTAAATCTTTGCCAGTGTGCATAGTAGAGCTTACTTCCACCTACAGTGTACCATGCTTGCTTATCTTTTATCATCTTTCTTGTCCCATTATTGCCCTTCCTAAAATGAACATGTTTGCATTCCCTTCAGTTCTCTTCCTGTGTGTACTGTCATCTTACATCCTCTCACCCTTTCCAACAAGTTTTATTTCTCCCACAAGCACACACAATTCAGAACAAAATTGCATTCTTTGTCATATCATACCACCACATCTTTGTCACTACACAAACACCAACCTGTTTAAAATTAGATCTGATGTTGTCCTTTTCATTCTTCCTCACCAGTGAATTCAGACCCCTCGGATCTGACTCGACTGCATATACTAGTCTTCAGATCCAGCTCTTGAGCTCCTCCCTCTACCCACAATGCTATATTCCATCCCCAGCACCTCGGATCTCATTTGCCGCCATCGTGGTTAGACATAGGTTCTGCTCTTTAGTTGTAAGCAACTAGTTTTTGGATTATTTTTTGGATACATTTTCGCTTGTTATATTCTTTTTACTTCTTTTCTCCTTCTTTTTAGCTTCACTGGGCATTAGGAGTTAATGTCATCTTGTTTCCTGTATCACTTTCTGTTCTACACTAGTAGTTCTCCCGTACCATTATTGGTATAATTTCCTTACCTATTCAGGTGTTTTTAGCATACCATAGCTAGTATTTCTATTTTCTTTTTTCTCCTTCCCCTTTGTCGCTGAGTACTTTTCTTTTGTGGTTTACTCTGTCGTCATTATTTCTCCACTATGTCAGAGAAACCAACAGGGTTTAAGAAATGCACTTCTTATTGGCTTAAGATCCTCAATTTGGATGCCACAAGAATTGTGTTTATTGCTTAGGTCTTGATCACCTCAGTATGGCCTGTTCGGTATATTCTACCTTTAACGTAAGGCATTAGCCGACAGACGCAATAAGCTTATTCTTAGAGGTCTTTTGCCCGTTTCTTCTGGGGCTGAAACCCCCACCAAATCGATTGAGTTTGTTTCTTAAGAAACCACAAAAGAGGTCTCCACTGAAGTCCCTTAGGTGTTATTCGGAGCCATTGAAGAAGATCCAAAAAATTTCAGATCCTACCATTTTGGATTGTAAACCTGTGAGCCTTCCTTTGGATCCTAAACACTATGTGGATGCCATAGTATCGGCTTGAATAGTAATCTCTCCATGCCCTTCTACCTCCTCATCTGATCCCAAGGCCTCAGATTCGAGAGCTAGCTGTGCCTGCAGGAGCCGTCCTCTGGAGTATAGCATTAAGCCCAGTATCTATTACCTGCCAGGCCAGATTTTCCAGACTCCAAGGAAACACTCCAGATGCTCATCCACAGTGTCTTCCAGGCATTGGTGGCTGGTGACTTCAAATCAAAGGGAGGCTGCAGGAGACAGTTGAATGGGTTGGGCCAATGGGAAGGGGTGTGACCAACTAGAAAGGGGTGGAGCTATGCTGAAAACCACAAAAACTGGGACGTTAATTAAATACACTGCCTTGGGTGCCAAGCCGTCATTATGAGAGTCCAATCAAGATAAGATGAAGTGTAGAAGAAAAAAATATTTCAGTGCATTGGCTACATGACAGCTTACTTTATCTAGATGGAAACAAAAAGGTGTGAGGCCTGAAAAAATAAATTACTTTTTAAATACATTACTGGAATGCCAGTCAAAATCAAGTATAAAAAAACAAGCAGCACTCAACTCAAACCACTTCTTCGTGCACTGCAGTTGTAATTATAATTTATATTCAGCTTTATAAAAGTACCAAGTAACATACTGAAAGTAGCAATCTCTGTGATACCACCACTTGTAAAAATGTTTCTTATCCAAAAATCACCTGCTGCCTGACAACTATCTCCTTGTTTCATGGGGAAAATGTGATCAAAGTAAAAAATGAACAGTGTAAACAAAAAACAAGCTCAAGATAAATTGCTTAAAGGATTACTGCACAGGTTATGGACCACACATGATAGATTGGCATTCTGTTTAGTTTGCGGGTAAAGCCTGCAAAGATGACTGCAAGTGTCCAACAAATGTAATGAGCTTCTGAAAATACTGTAATCCTGTCCTTTATTACAAATACTGTCATATGCATTTCAGTACCCAAGGCTTATACGTATCTAATTATGTAAATATGATCTGCATGGCAACAACAAAAAGGCTTTCAATGTTGATAATTCTTTAACAGTATGCTTATTAAAGCTTACTTGCATCTTACAATCTCAGACAAGCTTACCTGATGGTCATTAAAGCATTGCTACTTAAACACAGAGCGACAGGCACTGCAACAACATGCAGTTTCTGAATAATAAGCATAAATCAACAGTATAAAAATATGACAAAAAATCAGAACATTATGCAAAATCAAGGACAGATGAAAAGCCACTTTAGTACTTGTGTCTTCCTTGGATGGCGGGGGGGGGGGTCTCTGCACACTCGCACTGCATAACTGCTCCTTGCCTTGCTTGGAAACATCCAGAGTCACTACATGGGAGAGTGGGGTGCAACAAGTATGGCACAATTTGAAATGTCTCTGGCTGACGGAGATGGCCCTGATACATTTGTCATACCTCTTAATCTCAGAACAAGAAATCGATGCACCAGTAATGACAAAAACTGCCAAATTCAGAACATTTCCATCATAAAAGTCTACTCAAACTTGTACAATCCACCATTATCCGTAAATATGCACCATCTCTGCAGAAGTAAAAGTCATCGGACGGCGCAGTGGTAGCTTTGTCCCCTCACAGCAAGAGGATTTCTGGTTCGAGTCTCGTCTGGGATGCCTTCTGTGTGGAGTCTGCATGTCCTCCCTGTGTTCGTATGGGTTTCCTTCGGGTGCTCCGGTTTCCTCCCACATTACAAAGACATGCATCTGGAGCCTTTCTCCCCGGTCCTCCGCTGAAAATTGGCTTTGTTCCAAGTCGGACTTTCCCGGTTAACAAATGTTAAATAAATAAATATATCTAAATAATTCCACATTAAAGAGACCTGTAACTAAAGAAGAGGTTGCTGCTAGCAAATAACTTTATATTTCATTGTTTCATGTACAAGTAGTGCCTGTTGCCCTTGAGGAATAAATTTCCCATGTTTCATTAAAAAAAAATGATAAGCTAGTAATATTGCAATAGGGAATGGATGGCAAACTGATAACAGGTTGATAGTTACTAGGTATCTCCACCAAAGAGGACATTCTCAGGACTGCAGATTCCACCCCCTTTAAAAGTATAACATAGTACAGTATCAGCAATGCATCTACATACTGTGGGAGTAGAACCCCCACAGCCTTCTGCATCGAAAGCAAGTACACTACCTGTTGTGCTATGAACAATGCAAGCAGACTCAGCATAAGCAGCATTAAACTTCTGTTCCCCTGAAGCTCTTAGGTCCTTGTAAAGTCCAATCTACACTCAACTGTATCTCTGAACTTTGCAGTACATGAGCACAAGAAATCTGGAAAAAGCCAAAATTTATTGGGGGGACAAAAGCCCAAAAACCAGGGACACGTTATAAACATTGCTTGTATAACCTTGGAAAGTTGCTAGAATAAAATGTGCTAACACCATGCATTTCACTGCCAAGTCTTGAACCCAGGACCCTGTGTTCTACAGTCAGAACAACATACCACTATTCTAAAACAGCTGTTTCTTGGAAGACTGAAACTTAAATGGCTGTCATTTAGTGATTTAAGTTCTCACCATAGCTCTCGACATCTTAGCACAAAACACCTGGACACAGTGAATTCAGTTCTCACCATAGCTCTCAACCTCTTAGCACAAAAAAAACCTGCACAAAGCCAATAATGGAGGAATACATCCCCAAAAATAGGGACAAATTTCAAATATGGATCTTATAAACTTAGAAAATTGCTAGAATAAAATGTTTCATGTTACCATGTACTTTCTGAAGAATATGAAGTCTGAAATTCAAATGTTTTGTCATTTCGTGAATTCAAAATCCAGAAAACCACAGATTTTATGAGGAACAGAACAAAAATAAGAGGCAAAAATGTGAATGCTTTTCACAAGTGGTGGTGGGTAGGGAATTCAGGCTCTTGCTACCTGTACCCAAGGTTGAGGGTTTGAGTCCGAGTTACTCTCTCTATCCACCAGTTATAGTTAACTGGGGCATTTTGCACACACAGACACACACACACACACACACACAGTACCTGAGTGAATCCAGCTCACTCCAGATGCAGAGTACTGTCCTCCATTGATTCGTCCCATCCTCAGCAGCTCCTGTTTCTAAGCCAGTTCCCTGTCCCAGCCATCCTCCATTCAAAAGTCCACAGAATAAATAAGCAAGCAAGTTTCCCATTCAGAAGTCCACAGCTCCTGTTTCTTGTTCTTGGCGCTGGAACAGTTGCCCATGCAAAAGTCTGCTCTGAGTTCAAATTGCAGCAGCATCTCCTGTTTCTTAGCACCAGAATGCCACGCATGCATGCGGTGCCTCACCTCATTCCGAGCATGTGCAGACTGCAAACATTGCAGTCCGATCCCCTTTCAGTCTATGCAGTTGTAACCACATAGACTTCTGGGGCATCTGTAGATTGCTGCCTTCTTTTTGAATCCAGACTGGTTAAACAGCAGTCTGGATTCAAGTTTCCGAGCACGCATGCGTGGAGTTACGGGATTTTTTAAATTTTGGTTTACAGCTGGGGATTTTTTTATTTTGGTTTACAGCTGTATCACGAGTCGCCACTGCTTCCAGTTCTTCTGGGAGTTTGTCAGAGGCGGATGTGGTTATGGTGATGCAGAAATTTCCCAGGGCACAGATCCAGATGAGAGTCCTGCCAGCTCCATCCCCTCCTGGATCCGTGAGTGCACCTATGAAGTCCATTCTCTCTCTCCTCTGATCTGACCAGTGGTTTTGGAGTCCCATGATATGAGATCCTGGAGGGGTTTAGTATCGGATCCGAGGAAAATGTCTTCGTAGATTCTGCCAGTTTCTCTGACTGGTTCTGCTCCAATACCCTTGGATCTTGGATCCATAACATTGACGCTGGATCAGAGGGGTTTGGTTTGGCTCAGAGTTTGTCAGATCTGTGCCTTTTTCTCTGAGTCTTGGCCCTGGACAGCTCAAATCTGATTCTCCCCTTGAGGATCGGAACCATGAGTGGCCCTGACCTAGCTACTTCGGATGCATCTGCTCTAAGGAGGGGGAAAGGGGTTTCCCCTGGTCCTTCAGCTTTCAAGAAAGGGCTTTCTCTTTTCACAGAGAACCATCTTCTCTTATCTTTGATCCTATCCCTCTTCCTTTGGTTCCAAGCTCTGAGCTCATCAGACCTGTCCCACAAGGCCAGTCTGTTCCAGGAAGTCTTCAGGCATTTTCTCTAGAGAAATCCCCCCCTTCTGATACCTCTCTTGAACATCTCACAGAGGAGGTTCCTCAGAAGGGGATGTCACAGAAGACACCAATTTTGATGAGGAAGAGGGATCCCCCAGATTGCCACCTGATGACCTCTCCTTTGGAGGTATCCTTGAGATCCTCAAACAAAAGGATTATTGGTCTTCCCAATATCCTTCTCCTGAAGAATCAAGTGTTTTTGGAGGCTTTTGGTTCTAGACCATCTATGCCCCGAGTGACCCCCCCCCGGCGGATGAACTGATTGACTTAGTTTTTTGCTGGGCTTGGAAGGAACAGGACACTGTCAAACCTATCCCCAAGTGCCTGGACAAATTTCTGACCCCAGTGGAGCAAGGGAATCATGGTTGATGCCATGGTTGATGATGATGATGATGCTGTCACCATGAAGGAGCTAGCTGAACAGAGGTCTTCTGTCCATCTGCCGAACAGGAGTCCAGAGCAAAGAATAGCTTTAGAAAGCAAGTGATGTCCTTCTGTTCTCATGTTGCAGTATTCTCATGTGGGATCCTCTGCCTCAGGTGACCCAAACGTCTGGCTCATCTACCAAAGCTTAAGCCTGGTTGCTATCTGTGCATGGGATGTCGCACGTGAGCCTTAAACCATGGGCCATAAATGTGATATCTGCACACACAGACCTCAGAACTTCTCTGCCACAATTGAATATCAGCTTGCTTGTTCTGCTTTGTGTTACAGAAGATGTTAAAGATAAGTACCCCATTGGGAAATCTTCTTTATTTTGATAGAGCTTAGGTTGCTGTTTCTTTTCGATAGCCAGTGGCATCTAGGAAGGATAAATTGAAGTGCGGTCAGCAAATTCCATACAAAGATGCACACAACCTCTGCTTATTCTGCTTAGGCTCATCCCACAACCATAAGACTTATAAAATCTGTTGGTCGTTTGTCCCCAAGACCTTGCACAGCTGTCTGGCAGCTCATAAATTGTTTGTTGTGAACCAGCGACTAAAATGCCTGACCCTAGGTATGGATTCTGAGCCGGTCATCAATGTGGACCCACCTAAAAAGAAGGCCAAGGTTTCAAGACCTGCTGCTGCACCCCCAACATCAGACGTCCAGCCAGCTACAGGTCTAGGGGCTGAGGGACATCCGTAAAAACTGGCGACTTCGAGTACCATGCCAGAAGCTGCCCTAGCATATCCATTTGGCACATCTGCAGAGGTTTCTACAATGTTGGCCTCTGCTGATGTTGAAGGGGAACAGTGTTTTCCTGGACAGCCGCCTTCAGTTTCTCAACAGGGCACCTCGGCCCCAGGCCTGGTGCCTGACACTAGGCCTTCAGCCTCTCTATCTTTTCCCAAGACGACTCCTCTGAAGAAAAAACAAAAAAAATAGCATTTGTCTGCCCCAGTGGAAGACCAGTCAGACTGGCATATGCTTTCCCAGTCCCTTGTTCAGGCCTTTATGGCCCTGAGGCCCACAGCTTCACGTACTCCTGCTCTGCCCACCCTTAGTCTCAGGCATGCCTCTGCTAGTTTGATATCTCTTCCTCAGACTCAAGAGGAAGACTCTTCTTCCTCTTCCTCTGATGAGTCTGTCAGTTATACCTCTCAGCTGGCCTCCCCCCTGGAATACTGTTCTCCAGCCCTTAAGGCCAAACACAATGCCAGACACACTAGTCATTGGTGACTCCATAGTCAGACACACTGACGTCCCGCTCACCAGACTGAGTAAGGAGAAGGTCACAGTAAGCTGCCTGTCGGGCGCTAGAATCCGCCACATAACGCAAGCACTCAGGTCTCTCAACAGCAGGTACAAGTACGACTCAGTCATTGTCCACGCTGGTGTAAACGACCTGAGACGTACCTCCTTGGACTACATGAAAAGAGACATTGAGGAGCTCTCTGATTATGTAGCCCAGGCAGGTATGACCCTGACCAGTATCCTACCTTCACCAAGAATGATGCCACAATACAGAGATAAGATGATCAGCTTTAACAATTGGCTTAAACTCTGGTGTCATTCAAAGGGGATCCAATGTCTGTCTGCCTGGGATGACATGCTGGACATGCCACGCTGCTTCGCAAGGGACGGCTTGCACCTGTCACCCCTGGGATTCCGGATTTTGGCAAAGGCTCTTGCCACCCCCATGGTGCCTTTTTTAGGCAAGGCTCAAATTCTAAACCTACCACCCTAGAACACAACAAAGAAAAAAAACTAAGGGTAATGCTGCTCAATGCCAGAAGTCTCATCTTCAAGATGCATGCACTCGAGGCCCTTCTCAGTATGGAGAACATCGATGTCTGTGCTGTGACAGAAACCTGGTTCAAGGCTCCTGAGAGCACCCCAGCACTATCAGGTTTTACCTCATATCATGCTCCGCCCCAAAATCCGGACAATACCAAGAAAGGAGGGGGGGGTATCCATATTCATCAAGGACACCCACACCTCAAGATTGGTGGCAACGCACGATGCATCGGAAACCATCCAGGTGCAATTAACCATAGGCAAGACTGCTCTGCAATTTGTAGCATGTTACAGGCCACCCTCGCAAACTCAAGAACCTCACATGGCTTTCCTGAAAACACTGGGGGGGATAAATGTATCTCCGAACACCATCATACTAGGTGACTTCAACTACCCGGATATAGACTGGGAACACTACTCAAGCCCAAACACTCTAGCCCAAAAGTTCCTGGAATTCATAAACTCAGATGCCATGGAACAACTAGTCACCATCCCCACAAGAGGAGAAAATATACTTGATCTCATCATCACGAACATGGGAGCACAATGTTCAACACCGGAAGTATACCCCTCACTGGTGAGATCAGATCACAGACTAATCTCGCTGGAGGTCCTCATCCCACCCCCACCCGAAATAAAAATGACCACAGTAAAGAACTTCTCGAAAGCCGACTTCACACTTCTAAAGACCAGTGTGGTCTCCTTTAAGGCCCCCGAGCCGGCGGTAAACATTACTCAAACCGCTGAATCACTTACAAATGCCTTCTACCAGCACCTGCAGGGCTGCATGGATCAGGCAATCCCAAGCAAAACAAAGACTCTTTGTACCATAGGCAAGCGTCCAG
This sequence comes from Protopterus annectens, assembly GCF_019279795.1. NCBI lineage: Eukaryota > Metazoa > Chordata > Ceratodontiformes > Protopteridae > Protopterus > Protopterus annectens. The sequence continues at coordinate 1,214,171,751 of NC_056729.1, forward strand.
TCTGGTGGACCCCAGCCATAAACAAACTCTACAACAAAAGGAGAAAGCTACTACAAGATAGAGCAAAATCCTTAAAAGGTAAGACACCGCTGATCACTATAAGTAAAAAGCTAAGAGCTCTCATAAAATCATCCAAAGCTAATTTTGAGAGAAAAATAGCTAAGGACTCTAAAGACAACCATAAGGCATTCTTTAGCTATGTCAGAAACCTAGGAGGAAACTCCCAGATATGCTCAGAATTAGTTCAAAATGATGTGAAGACTACTGATCCTACAGACATTGCCAACATACTGGCTGACAGGTTCAGTGCAAACTTCTGCCCAAAAGGAGAGATATCTATACCAAATGATTGTAGCCCCCCAAACATCTCTAACGCCCAGGTGAGACCTGCTCTCTCCAAGGCAAAGAACACAGCATCCATGGGACCTGATGGTGTCCCCGGCTGTGTGCTCCACGAACTCAACGAGGAATTAAACCTGCAGTTAGGATAGCTGTTTAATCTTAGTCTCACCTCGGATACGCACTCCAGGAGTGGCGCACAGCGACTGTGGTCCCACCTCACAAAGGCGGTGCCTCCACCGACCCTGGAAATTACCATCCCATTAGCTTGACAAGCCTTATCTGCAAAGCCATGGAGAGGATCATAATGGATCTCATAAATAAAGACATAGGGAATTTGCAGACTTTGGATCCAACCCAGTTTGGCTTTGTCAAAGGCAGATCATGCCTTTTAAACTTGGTTGACTTTTTCGAAACAGTCACCAAGGCCATTGACGAGGGGAAGGCAGTCCATACAGCCTACCTAGACCTGGCGAAGGCTTTCGATACAATACCCCACTCGGGTATCATTGAAAAACTCATCAACTTAAATGTAAACCCATACATTACAAGATGGGTTGCAAACTGGCTGAGTGACAGAACCCACAGGGTCAGAGTTGCTGGCGCCATGTCAGACTCAAAGCCTGTCACAAGTGGTGTCCCACAGGGCTCAGTCCTGGGCCCACTCTTGTTTGGCATCTACTTTTCTGAAGTACAAGCAAACACAGGAGGGTTATGGCTGACAAAGTTTGCAGATGACTGCAAACTGGGCCGTGGTCGAAAACACATCTGACACAGATATCCTTCAGAAGGGTCTCACAGAAACGGATAACTGGTGCCAGAGCCATGGCCTAAAGTTAAATGCCAAGAAATGCATAGTCATACCCTTCGGGAAAAACAAGGTTACCCCTAGCTACCATATAGGTGGCAATCCACTGATCACAGAAGAAGTTATCAGGGACCTGGGGACCCAGGTTGACAGTAGCCTTTCATTCGACACTCATATTGCTAAAGTAGTTAGGAAGACCTTCTACATTGCCCACCTTATCATGAAGGGATTCACATCTAGATCAAGGGAGGTCATAGTCTCCCTATACTCATCACTCATCAGACCAATGATTGAGTACAATGCCCCATTCTGAATGTATCTGACCCGACACTTGCAGCAGCTGGAGAGGCCACAAAAGTTCCTCACCAAAAGGATAAAGGGTCTCAAAAATCTGTCTTATGCTGCCTGACTGAAAGAACTCCAGCTCTATTCAGTTGCTTACCACTTGCTCAGAGGTGACCTGTGCCTGACATACAAGGCCATGTCAAACCCAGATTTGATGAACATGCTTCACCTCAAAAAATCTAGATCCCTCAGAGCCACAAGGGCGGGAGACTTAAACCTCGACACGGTTATTAATAGGACGTGCTGGAGGGATAGATTCATCACCCAAAGACTCCCTATGCTGTGGAACAAAATCCCGGTATATGTGAGGCAGAGCACCTCGCTGGCCTTGTTCAAGAGGAATCTTGACCAATGGATGGGAGATCGCAGATATACCCCAGGGGTTACCTCAGTGTCACTGCTCGACAGAGGCACAACAAATTATTGAGCATAGTTTCTCCAAATTAAAGGGGTGGCATAAGCCACAAAACTATGGGCTAGGCTTGTAAATGCCCTCGGGCAGATAGCCTAGTATGAACCTATGAACCTATAAGATGAAGACTTCTTGGAATGAGACTCCCTACCCAAAGATAGCACCTTTGGAGAGACTATCTCCAAAGTGATACAGGTACAGAAAAGATACTTTGAGCTTCCTCAGATGGAGTCTCCCTGTCCCTCTGCTATTCCCCCGTGATTTCAGCTTTCCTGGATAACTTTGCTTCTGCCTCCAAGATCCCAAAATCCCAACCTCTGGCCCCAAAAAGGCCAGCTAGGTTCTATAAAGCCCCTGATGGTCATAAGTACTTCAGCAAGCCGCCCATGGCAGAACCAACTGTTACTGCGGTGGTACCAGACAATCAGTCCAGGCAGATTCCTTCCTCTTCCCTGCTGCCATCAGATAAGGACAGTAAGGTGATGGACAGACTGGGAAAAAAGTTCTAGACTTCCTCCAAAATGGCCTTTATGGCCATTAATTACCAAATTCAAATGGTACAGTATGCTTTAGATCTCATTTCCCAGACATCTGCATTGCTCTCTGCTATGCCTGATACCCCTACAAAGCCCCATGTTGCCTCCAAACTATCCTTAGCAGCACAGGTGGCCAGGCATTCCATTAAATGCAGCTATGATGCTGCTGAAGCCTCAGCCAGATCAGCAGCATCTGCCTCTGTATTAGGCAGGTACTCGTGGCTCAGACTTCAGCCCCTCCCAGATGATTTCAAGAAGAAGATCCTGGATGCTTCCCTGGGCAACAAGTTCCTCTTAGACAAACAATTTGCTGAATTATTCAGACGTTTGCAGGGAAAAAGCAAGGAAATGCAGGACTTGAAGCATCTGCTGGTATTTCCAGTTCCAAAATTCTACGTGAACTATCTTGCAAAACCTAGTTTTGTTAGAAAGGCACCTGCTCCTTCCACTTCTTCCTCAAAGCATAGGAAAGTGGCTAGGAAATCCCCGTCACGTAGGACTACTCCCTCCCAGACTACCTCAAGGCAACCTTTTCCAGGCAGACCAAACAACATGCGACTGCCTAAGTCCCCTCCACCATCTCCCCCTGTCCACTTGCCTGTCTCACTGTCTTCCCATATGGCAACACATCACTCCAGACTGCTGGGTTTTACAATAGTGGAAAAAGGGTTCTTTATGACCTGGCAGGAAAAAAACATTACCAAAAGGTATACCCCGTCCTCCAAAAAAACAAAATCACCTGATACCCCAGGTCATCTGGGAGTTATCACAGGGCATCATAAAGAGGGTGCCAACTGGACAAATGGGTCAGGGGCTTTACTCAAGGCTGTTCGTGTTCGCAAAAAAGGAGGGCCCATAGAGACCTATACTGGATATATCCATGTTAAACCCTTTCCTGCATGTACCCTCCTCCCGTATGCTATCCCTACGAAACCCTTCTTGACACCCGGCACCTACATGGCATCTTTGGACCTGAAGGAGGCTTATCTCCATATCCCCATTCACCCAGACTTAGGGAAATTTCTACATTTTGGTGTGCCATCCTTGCACTATCAATTTACTGTCTTTCCTTTTGGTTTGTTTACAGCACCAAGAGTTTTCACAGAGTGTCTATCCCCAGCAGTAGCCTTCTGCAGAAAAAAAGGCATTCAGATCTACCCTTACCTAGACGACGTACTCATCCAAGCAGAAGAGGCGAGCAGTTTTCAGGCACACCTGCAATTCACTATCTCTCCTTTAAGGTCTGGGGTTTATTTTAAACATACTGAAGTCCTCCATCACCCCATCCCAAGACCATTTCTTCTTGGGTTGCAGGATAAGGACAGACTTAATGAAAGCCTTCAATCCTCAAGACAGTCATTTCTCTAACAGATGTCTTGTAAGACCTACTTCTAGTCACCCACATCTCAGCCAGGGAATTACTGTGCCTTCTAGGCCTCATGGCAGTTACTCTTCCAATGCTTCCAATGCTACCTCTTGGCAGGTTGTACATCAGGAAGTTCCAGTGGTACTTGAAAAATGTCTGGTCTCAGTACAGTCACACCCTGGACTTTCAAGTGCCTTTCCTACCTTGCCTGAAAAAAGAGTTGGGGTGGTGGATCCTAACAGATAAGCCAGAATCCAGGTCTTCCTCTACAGCCCATCAAGGCAGTCCAATTCATGTACACACATGCCCCCGATTTGGGATGGAGGGGGCCACCATGAATGGACTCAAGGTAAAGGCTCAGCGGGAGCCCTCCCTCCAGAAAAAAACATATCAGTGTGAAGGAAGTGACTGCTCTCCTCCTAGCCCTGAAGACCTTCCTCCAGCTCATACAACCTGGTCCCCTAAAAGTCTTCACAGAAAACATCACAGTGATGTACATCAACATGCAGGGGATGCCAGATCCTGTTTACTGTGCAGGTTGGCAATACAAGCATGGGAACTGGCCACTCAGTACAATGTAATATTGCAGGTGGTATACATCCCATTACAGGACATCCATCAGGCAGATGCCCTCAGCAGATCTTTGTCTTACACAGGGATGTCTTCTTAGACATAGTTCACCATTGGGGCACTCTACAGATAGATCTGTTTGCCACCCCTCAGAACAGACGACTACTGCAATTCTGCTCCAGGCTTCCCTCGCCACTAGTGTGGAAAGAGGATGCCTTTTCAGTTTCATGGAAGGGGCTGTTCCTATATGCCTTCCCCCTTCCCTCTCATCCAGAAGGTCCTGTTGAAAATTCAGCGGGACAAGCCAAAACTTTTGTTGGTGACGCCTATTGGCCAAGGCAGCATTGGTTTCCCCTTCTTCTGTCTCTTGCCAAAGGCAATCACCACAAGTTGCCTCACAAGGTGGACCTTCTCACACAACAGAAGGGATCTCTCACCTGTCCTCATCTGCAAACTTTCAGCCTTTCCCTGTGGGTCATAAAAGTCTGATCCATTTCAGACACCTTTATTCAGAGGGCGTGCTATCTGTCCTGCAGGAGGCCAGCAAACATCCTACCAGGAGATCCTATTTATCGAAGTGGAAAAGGTTCTCCAGCTGGTGTCTTCTAAGGCAACTAGGCCCCTTCCAGGTGGTTGTACCTCTAGTTCTAGCCTATTTGTGTGAGCTCCTAAAATTAGAACGTTCATACTCTTTAGTGAAAGTCAATTTGTTAGCCATTTCAGCCTGCTTACCCTGAGGTTCCACCTCTATTATCAAGATTGGGGGTGAAGCTTTTTCTTAAAGGGGTTCTCCACATCAGACCACCAAGGAAACCTATCCCTCCTCTGGACCTGAACTTTGTTCTAGAGAATCTTACCACTGCCTGTTTGAGCCTGCAGCTTTTGCCACTTTAAAGATGTGCACCTGGAAGACAGTCTTGCTAGTAGCCCTTAATTCAACTGGAAGTCTCTCTGAGCTGCAAGCACTCATGGCTACTCCACCTTACATTATTTTCTACAGGAACAGGGTTTCTTTTCGTACTAACCCCTCCTTCATGCCCAAAGTGATCAACGAATTGTCCCTTAACCAATTTATCTACCTTATTCCCTTCACCACAGAATGACAGTGAGAGAGTGCTCTGTTCTGTAGATGTTCAGAGGCAACTGAGATTTTATCTGAATAAGACTAAGGACATTAGAAAGTCCAACCAACACTGTATCCTTTCACCCCAGGGCCCTGGGGAAAGCTGTATCCAAACACACCGTATCCTCCTGGATCTCCAAATCTTTATCCTTGTGCTACTCCTTCCATGGTAAAGAGTTACCTCACACTGTGAGAGCCCACTCTACCAGGGCTGTGGCCTCCTCACTGGCCATCCTGAAAGGCTTTGATACAGCCGCCATCCTAGAGGGAGCTCCATGGTCCTCTGTGCACACTTTCACAAGACACTATAAATTGGATAACATCTCCAGAGCTAGGGCAGGATTTGCTAAAGCCATCCTCCATGGATTCTTGGAGACTGCTTCTACTTCCTCCACCCATATATCTGGCTGAGTTTTGGTACTCTCCCACATGTGGGAATACTGCAACATGAGAATAGAAAGACGTAGATTAGTTGTGTAAAATCTTACCTTAACCATAGGTGTCCTTTCTTCCATGTTGCAATACTCCTTTCCCTCCCACCCCCCACCCCCATAGGACCTTTTCCCTTTCTGGATGGCATCTTTTCAGCTGCCCTCAGAATATTGTCCGACTGGGCATTCAGTTCTGAGGTCTGTGCATATGAACATTAAATTTATGGCCCCAGCATGTGACGTCCCACACACCTTACAGCAGCCAGGCTATGCTTCAAACACTGGACTCGACCCAGTTTGGTTTCATAAAGGGCCAATCTTGTCTCCTCAACCTGATTGACTTTGAATCAGTCTCCAGAGCAGTGGACAAGGGCAAGGTGGTCCATACAACCTATCTGGACCTCGCCAAGGCCTTCGACACCATCCCCCACTCTGGAATCATAGATGAACTTACTAAGCTGGCCATTAATCCCTATGTCACTCGATGGGTTGCCAATTGGCTTACTGACAGAACCCACACTGTAGCCAACTCAAAATCTAGCTCCAGGCAAGTAACAAGTGGAATACCTCTGGGTTCAGTCCTGAGGCCGCCCTTGTTTGGCATCTACTTCTCTGAAGTACAGACCAACACTAAGGGACTCTGGCTAATAAAGTGGGAGCCATTATTGAATCCCCAAATGATGTGGATATTCTACAAAAGGGCCTTCCAGAAACAGATGCTTGGAGCCAGAGCCATGGGCTCAAGCTCATTGCCAAGAAATGTATAGTTATCCCCTTTGGGAAAACCATATACCCATGAATTACCACATAAGTAGCAGTACACTAGACACCGAAAGTGTGATAAGGGACTTGGGGACAAAGGTGGATAGTGGTGTCACCTTCGATAACCACATCGCCACAACAATCAGGAAATCCTTCTATGTGGCACACCTCATCACTAAGGGCATTTCATCCAGAAAGAAGGAGGTCATTGTCCCACTGTACTTATTCCTCATTAGACCCATTATAGAGTACAACACCCCATTTGGTAAGTATCTCACAAGACATCTGCAACAACTGGAAAGGCCACAGAAATACCTCACTAAAAGAATCACAAGCCTAAAGCAGATGCCCTATTCTGACAGTCCAAAAAAAACTCCAGCTATACTCTGTCGCATGCTGCCTACTTAGAGGCAATCTCTGCTTAAGATACAAGGCCATGTCAAACCTGGAGCTGTTAGACATGCTACACTTAAAGAAATCCCAACTCTGAGACACACGCTCCAGGGATCTAAACCTGGTCACCACAATGAACAAAACATGCTGGAGGGATAGGTTCCTGACCCAGAGACTCCCCATACTCTGGAATAGACTGCCCATGCATGTCAAGCTGAACGCCTCTTTAGCTCTCTTCAAAAGGAACCTTGACGATTGGATGGGAGATAGGAAATTCACCCCGGGGATCACGTCAGTCACCCTGCTAGACAGGGGACCAGGGAAGTAAATATTCTGGGAAGAAATAGCCAGGGAATTGTTATGGCTAGGCTTGTATAGGCCCTAGGGCCGATAGCTTAGTACCAACCTATGAACCTTTTGTATATGAGCCAGACGTTTGGGTTACCTGAGGCGGAGGATCCCACGTGAGAATACTGCAACACGGAAGAGAAGGACATCTATGGTTATGGTAAGATTTTGCACAACTAATCTTTTCTAATAAAAAAAGCCATGAAGTCTGAACCTTCCTGATGACTGCTATTAAAATATATCTTCAAAACCCGAAACCCACCACTGTAGTCATTGATCTGCCAGTTGAATATATTAAAATGGCATCTGATGTCCTTATTTACCCCATTTCCATCCTGATAAACCAGTCAGTTGCAGAGAACTGTTTCCTATCATTCTGGAAGTAAACTTCATTCTGCATTCATAAAGCTGGTAATTCCACTGAATTCTCCTTTTATGGACCTATAGTGATCTGATCTTCTGTATCTAAGGTTCTTGAAAAATGTATCCATTCTCAGCTTCTAAAATACCTTAGCAATATTAATATTCTTTCTCAAACTCAGCACAGGGCAGTGTTTATGCTATGGTGAAAACAAAAACTATCAGTTTCACTAATGCCATACACTTTCACAGAAATACATGTAACCTTGTCTCTTCTCCTTTTCTTAGACCTGTCTAAAGCTTTTGAAACTGTCTGTTATTCAAAAGTGCTAACGAAAGCTACCTGTCAAATAGGTTACAAGCTGTAATGATTTCTCCGTCTCTGTTGGTGTTCCTCAATGATCAGTCGTAGGACCATTACTGTTTTAACATCTTTACAAATGATCTCCACACTGGATTCAAGCTTGTCAGTATAGTTCAATATACAGATGACTCTACCCTAATCTGCTCAGCTCCTAACATACTATACCTTCAGCAGATCACTGGAGTGCTTCTCAGGGTTACATACTTCCATCCTAATCCAAGTTAATGCTATTCTTACCAAAGCAGTACCAAGACCAAAACCAAGCCGTTAGCATTATATCAAAAGACAATACTACAGAATAAATACTATCACAGAATAAATTGCTGGATGTGAGTATATTTAAAGCTCATATTTAGGTTTTCATATTCGTCAAGCCAACAAAGACACAAGTTCTTTGTTCACTTTACAAAGGTAGTCCATATCTTTCAGAATCTGCTAAGAAATCTATAGATTCATCCTGTCTTTTCCTACCACTTCTTTATGCAGCCCCCATTCTTAATAGCATGCACTCTACATACATGAAGCAATTAGGTTCATACTGTAACAGGATAGCTAAATTTGCAACTAACTTTCTGCCCAGAACACATCACGGTGTTGCTCTTAAATAAGCTTCCACAGTGTCTCTTCTATGTGCATCTCATTATTGTACACTACCTAAATTATAAACCCGAAAGTTGTCCTCTTTTAACCAAGATTGTCCAGGTCTACTCGCCTACAAGGGAACTGCGCTCCGGAAATAAATGTCTCCTAATTTCTAATAAATGTCAAACCATAGCAGGTGATATATTTTACTGAACTTATGTCATTAAATTATGGATTAACATACCTATTGAACTATGCCAACTATAAAAACTGAAATCCTTTGAAGCTAGACTCAAATAATAATTGTCCAGCTCTTGGTTATGTTCCTGCCCTGCACCTGAATAATACCACTTCATCACTCTATTTATATATATTCTTATAACCAATTTCTTTTCTAAATGCATATAGCCATCATATGAATTTTTGCCCCCCTTTTTTGTATATATCATTTTTATGCGTTTTGTTTTATTCTCTTTTGTTCATGCCTGTATATGTTTTTTGGAAACTTTATTTCTCAAACCCACTTTGGGTAGTTTAAAACTGTGATCATATGCTATGTTTCATGTTTTAATAGAGCTTTTCTTCTCGGGCCTCTGCTGAAAAGGGGTTTTTGCCAAGTCAGACTATCCCGGCCCACAAATGGAAATAAATACCACTTATATCTTTGAATTTATTGAGTCCCTTATTTTCTTTGCCAGCAGCTATAAGTGTAAAGCAAATAAAGGGGTAATAAGACAACCCTGCCTAGTTTCTCTGTTTGAACACAGCTTGTCAGACACCTTAATTCTTACTTATATCCTCCTAATTAACTGTTTTATTCTGTCATGGAATGCAAATGCTACCATTCCTGTACTCATAAATTCCCAGCTGTGTCTGCTGAATGCCTTCTCTTCATTTAGATTATGACAATGTGAGGTAGTGCCAGCTATGCCAGACAGAGTAGGGCAGTGCATGTGTAACATATGCCAGCAGAGCTAGCTGGAGTTTTGTAAAGAATTTTGTGTCATTTTTATATCAGACTGATTTGTACAGAAGCTTGTGTTAAAATGCATCAACAGTAGGTCCTGTTGGACAGAAAAGAAATGTACATTTTTATCTGACTGTACTGTTGTAACTGAGGAAATGTATTTATGTTCACAGAGGATGCTGGAAGGGAAGGGGTTAAGCTCAGCTTACCTTAAGAAAAATAGCCAGAAATTAATTGACTTGGTTTAGGCCATAAAGATTTTATCTCGCAGGCCTGAATGCAGTCAGAGACTGGTCTTTTAGAAAATATTTTAGCCCTTGAGAGTAATTGCATTTATTTGGTGGCACTGTGGGCTTCATGCTCCTGAAAGTCTTGCCTCTTGGCTTGGAAATGCTACCATTTGTATAAGTATTAATTTTACTGAGAGTAATTGGGTACCCTGATAAGAGCTTTAATGTAGCTGGCTGGTAGCAGTGAATCTACCTTATAGCCTGGGGAGACCTGGTATAGCGGGGTAAATCTGTGCCAGCCTTTCCCAGGTGTGTGTGTGTGTGTGTGTATGTGTATGTTTGAAAATCAGATCTCTGAGTGTGTGTGTCAGCTACTTGAAACAGATACAGACGACTGATGTCTGCAGAGAGAAAGGTGATGCGCCTTATTTGGGAATTGGATAGGAGGTCCAGGCCCAGGTATGGAGTGTTTTCCCTGTGTGCCCGTAAGGGAAATTGTGCTTGGTGCACAGAGCTGCATTTGAAATTACTGTGTGCATCTATTTTTGTTCTAAGTGAATGTTCCCCACCGGTGTCAGTGGTGAGAATTGAGGCTCCTTGACTACTGTCCCGTAGGAGGGATGTCACAAAGATGGACCAACAATAAGGGCATTTTCTTACACTCTGCTTTTGTTTGGATCATCATTGTTATATTAATATTGCCAAATGTTTGCCTCCCTCCACAAAACCACATTGATCTAAATCTGTCAATGTTGTCAACATCTTTGCCATTGTGTTAGCTAGTACAGAAATAAGTACTTTGGTTTAAAACTGAAATGGCCCATATAAAGCTGGTCTGAGGGGTCTTTATTTTCTTTGAGTAGTACATCCAGCACAGCTTACTTCCTTTTAAAATATTGTTAAACAGAACTTTCCAGATCTCTATCACTTTCTCACTTCCTAACTTAAAAACTTCCACAAAAATGCCATGTGTTCCTGGAGACTTGGTACTATTTTTACCTCATCCCTTCTTATCTTAGTCATTAAAGTTTGAGTCTCATCTTTGTCTAAACTTGGTATAATTAAGTCGTATATATATATATATATATATATATATATATATATATATATATATATATATATATATATATATATATATATATACAATGTGTGTGTGTGTGTATATATATATATATGTATATATTTATCTGTCTCTCTCTCATATATCTATATATATATATATATATATATATATATATATATATGTGTGTGTGTGTGTGTGTGTGTGGGTCTACTGTGATAGAAAACTCATTTCGCTTAAAGTAAATTGCCTGAGCACAATTCACTGAAAGCTCACTTCACTGAAAACTCATTTGACTGAATCTCATTTCATCTAAAAAGGTATATGCCATGTTTCCCACTGTAGTGCGGGAGTAATTGCATTTATTTGGTTGGAAATGGAGTTAGTATATATAGTAAGGAGGGTGTGGGGGGCACATTGAGAGGGTGTGGGGGGACAAAGCCCCCCACCTATTTTAAATGTTGTAAACCATAGACATGGATACTTACAAGTCGAATGAATAACTCTTTCCAGAAGATAATATATACCCAAACTATGTGGGGGCCACCCCCCAAACCCCCTTACTATATATACTAACTCCAGGATCACACTACAGTGAGGAACAGGCCATATATCTTTTTAAACAAAATGAGTTTCAATCAAATGAGTTTTCAGTGAAGTGAGCTTTCAGTGAATTTTGCTCAGGCAATTTATTTTCAGTGAAATGAGGCTTTGACGAAATGAGTTTCAGTGAAATGTGTTTTCTATCAAACAAAGTAGATCCATATATATATATATATATATATATATATATATATATATATATATATATATATATGTATGTATGTATATATATTTATGTATATTTGGATGGTGCAGCGGTAGCATTGTCACCTCACAGCAAGAGGTTGTCCAGTTCAATTCTCAGTTGAACTGCCTTTTGTGCAGAGTCTGCAAGTCATGTTACAAAGACATGCATCTGGAGAGTTTCTCCCCAGGCCTCCGCTGAAAACTGGCTTTGTTCCAAGTCGGACGCTCCTGGTTAACAAATGTTAAATAAATAAGTAAATATATTGTATCAAATTACAAGTTTTCTTGTCATAGGATCCCTAATTTTGGCAACAATTCTTCTACATTTTGTTGCCTAAATTGTTGTGATAAATGTGTTTTTGCTGTAGTGGTGGTGGTAAGAATAGTTAATTAGCAACAACCTTACTAACTCATGCATATTATTCAAATACTCGCATATTTTCTCTTTAGCACTCAGCAGTGTTTCCTCTTGTTTTATGAGATTGCCCTTCCTCTGTAATACTTTAACCTTTAGCAATACCTCTAAAATAATTCTTATTACTTATTTCTCATAACTTTCTATCTCACTTATACCATATTTTTAAATTTCATTTTATTCCACTCCTAGCTGCCCCTTCTGAAGAAATGCCTGTCCTCCCTCATTACCCTTGAATCATTTCTACTGCCTATTCCTTAAATTCCTCTGTTTTTAACGAAGTAGGGAAGCATTATTACCTACCCCCTTTTTTCCTTGTCCCTGGTATTCTGCTTTATTTTGCAGTCCTTTGTTTATGCATGCTCATTTCTATCCATATGTGCCTTCTTGTAACATTGTTTGCACCCTACATGTTTTTGTATAATTTAGTACTCTCTGCTTTTTTATCTATGGCATATAATGCCATTGGCATTCCATGATAAAACTGATAAGGCAGGCATTCTGGTTAAAAAAAATACTTTCACATGTTCTGCATGGCAGTTATTTTTAATATATCTTTCCAGTGTAGAAGGTGTATACATTGTTTGGTAGGCTGAACATCCTATGCAGTTGCTGCTGCTTATTTTGTCTGAGTCCATTCTACATTCTCCTCAGATTTTGTGCTTCAGTAAACCCCCCCCCCCCCTTAAACTGTCAGCAAACACAGAATTGTATATACTTTCCTAAAAAAGGAAGTTAGCTTTCCATTTAAGGACGGTTACTCTTAAGTGAATAAACCAAAATTGTACACTGTTATTTTTAATATAGCCATATGCAAAGGTGTTTGCTTTTCTCAATATCGGGATTTCATTTATTTTCACTGACCTGCTTGCCATTTCCCCCTTTAAATACAAGTCAGGATGTTTCTTATACAAACTGAGCATATTCTTCAGTCTTTGCCTAATAAGTTGCTTGCATCTGCGCACACCGTGTGCAACTGCTGAGACTTGTTAATGGTAAAAAAATGGCTAATAGTTTTACATATGCAAGGAGCAGCTGATGTTATGTAGTCCTATCTCGCTGTAATTCTTGCTGGATGGGTTCGGAGCTGATTCTTCGCTCCGGCTCGGCTGATACTAAAGCTCGAGAGCTTTTACTGGCTCGAGGCTATCCCCTATCCCATGGTGCCTCACGGCAATTCCCCAGATCTCATTTGCTACGAATGCTTCGAGGTTGCCTCCTTACTTCCTCGTTGGCTAAATAGAAGATTTTTTGATAAATCTTGATATTTTTCTCTAGTTTCTCTTTATTATTCTGTCTAAATAGTTATCCCTTTCCTGTGTGATTATAGTGAGTGCTTGATCCCCTGTCCCACTTTCTTAGGATTGTACAGCCCATTTTAGATAGAGGGCCGTAGTTGCCCATTTAAATTAAAGGGCCTTTCCTCTTGGAGTGCTAGACCGTCTTCCTTAAAAAAAAAAAAAAAATTCTTCTCTTCATAGCTTTGCCTCATTGTTATTGTTGTATTGGTTAGCTTTGTTTTTTCTTTCTCAGCAATATGTCCAAAGACAGAGAACATAAGGAAAACTGCCCTTCTGGGTTCAATAAATGAGATAATTGTTCCCAAAAAATGTCATTGACTGACAGTCACACCAGCTGTGTGTACTGCCTTGGAGAGGCTCATTTACAAGAACCCTGTACTTTCTGTCATGCCTTCAGTATTAGGGTTCTTAATGAGAGAAAATGAAAATTGATTGGTAAGGGGTCCTATGACTAGCTCCTTCCAGGAACAGCTGGACCTTGGTCAGACAGTTCCCAAAACTTTGAAGAGAAAATATCCATCGGTTCCAGCTTCAGAACCATCAAAGAAGTCTAAAGTGACAGAGCCCAGGTGTTCTGGCTCCGATTCCGCTTCTTCTGTCTCTGTGCCATCGTCTGTTTCCTCTGTGCCGAGGCAGCCTTCGGTATCGAGACATTCACCAGTTCTGGACCCTATCTCACCTACTTTGAGATCTCCTGTATTAGAGAGATCTCCTTCTGTCTCCACCCATTCCTCCAGAAAACTTTCAGATGAGGATATCAAGCGGGTGGTGAAGAGGCTGCTCTGTGACCCGGCTCTGGCTAAAAAGTTAGCTCTTCCAGACCCAAAGGCTTTAAAGCTGTCCCATCTTCAGAAATTGCTCCTCATCTGACTGCTTCGCTCTTGGAGTTGAACACTTCAGGTCCTTCTGTGCTGGATCCTTTAGTTCCGAGAATACTTTCTGCTTCCTCGGAATCAATAACTCTATCCTAGTCGGCTCAGTCTGGGAGCCGACTCCGAGAGGGATAGTCACCCTGTTTTTTCTTCGGAACAGACTGACCCACTTGGTGTTTGAGCTCGACTGAGCTCGGTTCCCACTTTGGCTTTGGAACTTGTCCCTCCTGCTTGAAGCAAACCTTCTGTTTCCTCGGAGCGGAGGTCTTCTTCAGAGCGGGGTGGAAAGGCTTTTGAAGCAATAGAGAAAGCTTTGTCCAGTGCCAAAGCCCTGCCTTTGGACCCGATGTCCCACCAGCAGCCGGTAGCAACCTCTTCTCCCCCACCTCCCCCTCAGCGTAGGGAACCAGAGACTCAAGGAGCTCCCATTGGAAGCGTCCCCTCTTCTGAGACCTCCAAAAAGTATCCCACTGGGGAGTTCTCTTGAAAGAGACTTTGTAAGACGAAGCACACTGACTCACCTGAGTCTGTCATGTCAGACACTGATTTGGATGAGTCAGAAAGGTCCCCAAGATCCCCTCTGAAGGTGTTGCTTTTGCAGACATCCTTGAAATCCTTAGAGGGGTGATTGGAAGATATCTAACCCTACTGAGGATGAATCAGTGTACCTTGAGGCCTTTGGTTCCAGACCTTCCACCTCCTGGGTGACACGGCCATATGACTAACTCTTGGGGGTCATATCCCGGAAAGCTTGGACCTCCCCAGACACAGTGGAGCCCGTCCCTAGGAGGCCAAACAAATTTATGACCGCTCCAGAAGACAAATCCTTTCTTTCTGAGGGAGTTCCTGTGGATGCTATGGTGATAGTAGTGGCCATAAAAAAGGATTTGTCTGAGACATCTTCAAATATCCATCCTCTTAATAAAGAGTTCAGGATGATGGATAGGTATGGAAAGTGTACGTTCTCTTCAGCGGCATTTACCTTACGTTCACCGAATTACCTGTCCCATTTTACTAGACTTAAAAGGGATCTCCTGAAGGAGTTGTGAGATACCCTTCAGGGTTCAGTAGCTTCGATATCCACAGACAAGGTATCTGCGCAGCTCTCCATCCTTACAACTATAGCCAACTCCTCCATGAGACTGATCTCCTATGCAGCTGGTGGAACGAGCAGGGCAGCCGCAGCAGGAGTTTCTCTTAGGAGACCTTCCTGGATGCATCTGTGCAACTTCACGGAATCCTTTAAGTCTTCCTTTACCAATGTCCCCTTTGATGGTTCAACTCTTTTTGGACCACAGGTAAAAGAGACTTTAACCAGGTGCGAGCAGGAAGGGAAAAACCTTATCTGCTGTCAGAGTCCATTTATCCCTTCCTTCTAGACCCTGTCCCAAGGGTCAAACAGGAGGGAAAATGTGGTTCCATATATCCCAAAAAGGTTTCCCTCCGGCACAAGGTCAACCCTCCCCTAGAGGCAGAGGAGGAGGATATAATGGAAGATGCCGCTCTCGCGGCAGAGGAGGTCCGCAACATCAGGGAGATGGAGATACATTCTCTGATCATCCCTTCCATCACCCCTGAGGGATTGTCCGACTGTCCATCTTTGGAGGCAGTCGGGGGGTCGTCTTTCATTGTACCCAAGTGCCTGGCTAGAAATCTCCCAAGATTGTTGGGTACAAACCCTAATTTCCAGAGGTTACCTTATTCCCTTTGTTTCTGATCCCCCGGTAAACCGGTCTCTAACAGGTGTGCCACCCATTCAATTAGACCGTGCAGCATCAGAGGTCATCTTGTTGCTTCAAAAAAAAGAGTCGTCCAAGAAGTCCCCACAGAGCAAAGAGGATCCGGAACTTAGTCACGATTTTTTTTAGTTCCAAAAAAGACAGGGGACTGGAGATCAATTCTAGATCTCAGCAAACTCAAGTCTATAAAGAAATTGAAGTTCTGTATGATCACTCTGCAGTCAATATTTCCCTTTATCGGGAAAGACAATTAGATGTGCTCCTTAGATCTTCAGGATGCGTACTACCATATAAAAATGGACAGGAGCTCGAGAAGACATCTACGCTTTCGGCTGGGAGCCAGTCATTTTCAATTTTGAACGCTGCCCTTTGGCCTCACTACAGCCCCCAGAGTAATGCATGGCAGTGGTAACGGCTCACCTGAGACATCAAGGATTCCAGCTGTTTCCGTCCCTAGACGACTGGCTCCTCACTGCTACCACCAAGCACCAACTAATCCGAACCAGGGACGAGACTCTATCCTTGTGCGCCAGATTAGGCATTACAGTAAATCTAAAAAAATCAGCCTTATCTCCATCGCAGCACATTGTCTTCTTAGCTTCAGACATAGACTGAACCACCATGATAGCAAAACTGACACCAGAAAGGATAGAATCATTGCACAACCAAGTCATATTCTTGCTGCAGAAAGACAAAGTACAGGCCAGGATAGTCTTTCAGGTTCCAGGGGCAATGGCTTCCACGATTCTCTTAGTTCCCCTAGCCCATCTGCACATGAGAGTACTTCAGTGGCTACTATTTGCCCAGTGGTCAATGCAGGATCTCCCCTTGTCTCACCAAATAATCATCACAAACTCCTGCAAGAAGGATCTAACATGGTGGTTACATTCGGATAAACTTCATCTAGGTCGCCCACTTGCCCTCCCTCAGCACAATGCAGTCTTGACCACGGACACTTCCCAAATGGGGGGGGGGGCATTATCTGGGAATGATGGTCCAAGGTATCTGGCAGGATCACGAGAACCACTTGCACATAAATGTTCTGGAGATGAGAGCAGTGCTATATGCATTGCAAGCACTTCACAGTTCTCTTCCCACCAGAACATTTGCGATTCAATCAGACATGTCTGCAGTGTGGTACATAAACAAGCAAGGGGGAACCATATCTTACCCACTTTGTCGAGAGGCTCTGAGAATGGAAATGGGCGATGGACACTCAGCGCTTTCTGATAGAAACACACATTCCGGGGAAGTCCAGTGTGATAGCAGACAAACTAAGTTGAGCAATTCTTATGCCTCACGAGTGGTCCCTGAATGCAGAAGTTGCGGAAGAGATTTTCCACAAATGGGGCCAGCCTTGCTGCGACCTATTCGCCACATACATGAACACCAAATGCAGCAACTACTTTGCCCTAATTCCCCATCCGGGGATGTCACCCAGGGATGCTCTGGTCCACAGTTGGCCTCCGGGACTCCTTTATGCTTTCTCACTCTTTCCTCTTATACCAAAAGTGATTCAGAAAGCATAACTGTTGGAGTACCCTGATCCTCATTGCTCCTTCTTGGCCTTGCCATGTCCGGTTCCCCTTACTGTGACCCTATCTCTTGGAGGAACCATGGATCCTGGAACCGTCTCCAGACCACCTGATTCATCAGTCAAGACAGTTCCATCCTTCCATCCAAACCCAGAAATTGACAACATGGCTGCTCCAGTTCCAGGAATAACCAGGTGTATTCCCTTTTCCCTACAGTCAAACACTTCCTCATTTCTTCACAGAAACCTTCCACCAGGAAATTATATTCCAGTAAATGGAAAATGTTCTTCATTTGGGCAGCAGACCAAGGCATATATCCCTACTCAGCTCCTATAGAGTCTATCCTGTCCTTCCAGGCATCCATTTTTCAAGAAAGAGCTGCAGCTGCTACCATTTGAGTTCAGTTAGCTGCCATCTTTAATTATCATTTCGGCTACATGGGAAATCCAGTCATGCCCCACTCTTTATGGAAGACCTTTTTGAAAGGAGTCCTCCTTCTCAGACCTCCAATCAGGCAACCATCGGAGCCCTGGAACCTCAACCTAGTTCTCACATCTTTAATTTCTCCATCTTTTGAACCGTCTTCTTCATCTGATTTGAAATATTTGTCTTGGAAGACACTGTTCTTAGTGGCTATAACATCTGCTAGAAGAGTCTCAGAATTACAAGCCCTCACCATTCAACGACCTTATATTGTTTTCCACAAGGATAGAGTCTCATTTAAACTAATCCTTCCTTTCTTCCAAAAGTATGATGTTCTTCGTGTTTCACTGTTGCTGTCATCACATTTGGGTTATCTGCCTGCAGGTAGCCCTCAGTCAGCCTGAATACCAGAGTCTTGGATTTCTGTGTCTGATGTTGTCGCTTCTTCCATGATGTCAGATCATCAGGGGTATAAAACATGCAGCCGATGCTATTATATCAGCTTTTCTTGGCATGCAGTGTCCGAAGCAGTTGGCAAGTGCCGGTCGGCCGCCTCCTGAAATTTTTGTTTTTCGAGTTTCAGACCTGAAGTCTTCTAAAAGATAAGTACCCCGTTGGGGATCCTTTTTTCTTGCTCTTAACTGATGTCAGAAAAAAATTAACAATTGTCTTGCCTGTGGAAAGCAAATACCTCACAGAGATTTTCATTCTTACTGCTTCACCTGTTTAGGCCCAGACCACGACGTTCCTCGCTGTCGGTTTTGTGCCTTGTTCAATGCCCGAACTATTCGTCGGGCAATTTTTGTTGCTAAATTCTTTTGCTCTCGATCTCTGTATTCTGAAATGGCTTCGATAAGTCATCCGACTACCACTCTTCCAAAAAAACGTAAGTATAAAGACAGAGCCAGACCGCATAGGTCCGAAACTGCTGACGCTTCCGTTAAGCTAGTTGCCAGTCTGCCGCTACTCAGTGAGGTGCTTTTGCAACCCCTGATACCCGCTTCTACATACTCACAGGCCTCTACTGAGACCCATTTGGAGTCTGGTATGCCGCAAGATGCTTCTTTGACTATGGAACCTGTGGATGTCTCTACCTTGGATGGGTCCAGAGCCGCTGTGCAGGCACCGACTTCTGAGGGAGTGTTCAGGCCTTCCGATTTTCATATTAAATGGACGACTTCATTTCAAACCAAAAGTACCGATTTTCTCAGACCTAGAGTTCGCACTACGCCTAGGAAACAGATGACCAAAGCGCAATCTCAGGCCCACATGCCACAGAAACAAATGCCTAGAATGGCTGAAGACCTTATTACTTTAATTAAGGGAAGTCTGCCTTCCCCCCTCAAAAAGACCAAGAACTGATTGTCCTTCTGATTCTTCAGATCATGAGTCTGATAACTCTGACCCTTCTGTTTACCAGGACATACCCTTATCTACCTATGAGGATTCCATTCCCTCTGCTTTCCCACCAGAAGATTTTTATTTTGGTGAAACCCTGCATACCCTTACAGAGCATTTCCACTGAGAGAGCCAGGACTACTCTCAGTCCAAAAAGAGACTCAGGGAATTTTTAGACTTGCCTCAGCACAGGCCTCTACCTATCTCTCCTGTTCTGGAAGTTGTAGATGATGTCTTCTTGGAATCCAGCCTTACCCCTGGTACTTTGCCTCTAGCACCCAGGAAACCTGACAGGTACTACAGAGTACCTGACTCTCACAAATTCCTTTCTAAGATTCCTGCTGCGGATCCAGAGACCATTTCCCAGGGACCTAAAAGCATTAAGGCTACAACAGCCAAAATTCCTACCCCTTCAGACAGGGATTCTAGGGCTTTAGATAGATGGGGTAAGAAGGTATACACCTCTGCTACTCTCGCCGTCAGGGCTTTAAATTGCCAGTTTCATATGTTAAAATATCAGCAACATATTATGGAACTTATTAAACAGAAAATGCTGTTTATTTCTGATTGTGCAGAACATTAGGATTTACAAGAGTTAATGCATTCTGCTAACCGAAAGCCATGGTGGTACAGTGGTAGTGTTGTTACCTCACAGCAAGAAGTTCTCCTGTTCGATTCTTGGCTGGAGTGCCTTCTGTGTGGAGTCTGCATGTCCTCCCCGCGGTCGAGTAGCCTCCAAAAGACATGCGTGAATGGGCGTGCCTTCACTGAAGGTTGGGCATTGGGCTGGCAACTCGGCACCATAAAAATATACTGCCAATCATTAGTGGACCAGAGTTACACTGTGGCGATCCCTAACCGGGAAAAGCCAAAAAGACAAAAAAAAATGCATTCTGCTAACCAAGTTGGAAAACATACTTTGCAATTTGGTTTTGATGCATTAGAAGCATCTTGCAGGGCTGCTGTCACTGGGTCTGTTTTAGAAGGCATGCTTGGCTTAAGGAAAAAACCTTGCCAGACCATGTCAAAGCAAAATTACTAGATGCACCATTAAACTAAAAACATCTATTTGGCAATAAAGTAGAAGTCCTCAAAAGGATGGAGGAAAAGCTAAATCTATGCAAACTGTTAAAAGATTTCCTGCAGGTACAGCCACCTAGATTCAGTAGGCATTGGCCTTCAAAAAACTGGTCTTTTCCAGGCCCTCCCAGACCACCTCAGTCCTAACCCAGGGGCAGCAGACCACCAAGACTACAGTCTCAGGGTATGCACAGATCTAAGCAATGGAATGCTCCCACCTCTAAAACAGGAAGTAGTAAGCCGCCATCCTATGTGAAAATATCACAATGACTTATCCTTAACTCTTCCAAGCTTTGCCCAAGTACTTGCACCTTTAGGAGGAAAACTTGCCCTGCATGCAAAAAACTGGGAATACTTTACCCAGGATAGATGGGTTTTAAACATTGTTTCCCAGGGATACAGATTCCACTTCCACTCACTGCCAACTTCAAGCGGATGGCCATACCTCCCCCCAAACCAGTGGGCAGAGGCCCAAAAGCAAGTACTTTCTCTCCTCAGTATCAAGGCTATTCAACCTGTCCCAGCAGAGCAATGGGGACAGAGTTTTATTCCAGACTGTTTCTGGTACCCAGAAAAGAAAACCTCTGGCGCCCTGTCCTGGATCTGTCTATTCTCAACACCTTTCTGGTGGTTCCAAAATTCAAAATGCTTACTCTCCAACAGCTGCTTCCGATGCCATCCAAGGACTCCTGGCTAGCCACCCTAGACTTAAAAGAAGCTGATCTGCACATCCCCATAAGGGAATCTTGCAGGAAATATCTACGTTTCAGAGAAGGCTCTATGCATTATCAGTTCTCTGCACTTCCCTTTGGCTTATCTACTATGCCCAGGGTATTTACAGAATGCCTAGCTCCAACCATTGCATATTGCAGGCAGAGAAGCATTCAAATTTACCCATACCTGCATGACTGCCTGATTCAGGCGGACAGCCAGGAATTGCTACTACAGCACCCATCACTTGTAAAGAGGCTTGTAACTTCACTAGGGTACACCATCAATGAAAATAAATCACATCTGGTACCCAGCCAACAAATTGTATTCATGGGCGCAAGCTTGAACACAACTTCCCAGATGGCTTTCCTCACTCCAGAAAAACAAATTTATTTGACAAACTACTTCAATCTACTGGCCACCAAAACCCAGCTATCTGCAAGAAAAATACTGCAAGCCCTAGGGTTCATGGCCTCTTGCATTCTACTAATGCCATATGCAAGACTGCATATGAGGAAACTTCAGTGGTACTTAAGTTTCTGGTGTCAGCATTCTCAGGACCTGGAAACAATGATTCCTTTCATTCCTTGCTTAAGGACAGGGTTCCTTTGGTGGGCAGAGGCCTGCTACCACAACAAGGGACTCCCTTTCACTCAACCCCTTGCCGCCGAAACCCTAACAGCAGACGCATCAGACTATGCATGGGGGGCTCACATGGCAGGACAATGCATTCAAGGCAAATGGAGCCCAAAACAAGTGCACCTGCAAATCAATCAAAAAGAAATGTTAGCTGTACAGAATGCTCTGTCAGCCTTCAAATGCCTTATTCTTCCAGGGCAACTATTGGTAAAGACAGACAACACCACAGTTATGTGGTACATTAACAAGCAGGGGGGAAACCCATTCCTACCCCTCTTCTGCAGATTAGCCATGGCTCTGTGGAACACAACCTTGAGCAACCAAGTGCACCTGCAAGCTCAATTACTGCCAGGCAAACTAAATTCACTGGCAGACGACTTAAGCAGAAATCTAATGGACCCACACAAGTGGAAACTGGAACCCAAAATAGTCAAGCTTCTGAGGCACAGGTGGGGGGCAACAGAAGTGGACCTCTTTGCTTCCCCTCAGAACTATCAGTTGAGCAAATATTGCACCAGAACTCCCCACAGCCAAGTATGGAAAGTGGATGCCTTGTCTTTTACATGGGAAAACCTCTCAATCTATGCCTTTCCCCCTCTGCCCCTCCTCTCGAAGGTTCTACTAAAGATCAAACAGGACAAGCCAAAGACAATCCTGATTGCACCAGACTGGCCATGCCAGCACTGGTACCCTCTTTTGCGCAGTCTGGCAGTAGTGCCTCCATGGCACCTGCCACAGACCCCTTCCCTGCTGTCCCAGCAGGAGGGCCAGATTTTGCATCCTCAGCTACAGACCCTGAACCTAGCAGCCTGGGTCATCCCCTGAGCTCATCATCAGCAACCCTCAGTAAACAGGTGCTGGATGTCATCCTTGAGGCAAGGAGGCCTAGTACTAGAAAATCCTACTCCGAAAAGTGGAAAAGATACTGTTCTTGGAGCCAGTCTCAGGGAATGGACACAAATGTGCCCAGCTTACCTCATATACTAGATTACTTAACAGAAATGCTCCACAAAGGCCTATCCTTCACTTCAATTAAGATTCATGCCTCTGCCATCTCAGCTCATTATAATACTGAGCCACCCCTCTTCTTTCATCCTCTGGTCAAACAGTTCCTGAGAGGAGCCAAAACATTTAAGGCCCCCCCAGGAGAGCTCCCACTCCAGCCTGGGATCTTAACTTTGTATTGGAAAAGCTCACGCTTCCGCTCTTTGAACCTGCTGCTACAACAGAGTTAAAATTCCTCTCCTGGAAAACAGCTTTGCTTCTAGCCATTACTTCAGCAAGAAGAGTGTCTGAATTGCAGGCCCTTATGGCCTTGGAACCCTTCATTATATTCCATGTGGACAGGGTTTCCCTCAGGACTAACCCCTCTTTTATGCCCAAGGTGGTATCTAGTGTGGCTTTAAACCAATCCATTCATTTTCCAACTTTCTTCCCTAATCCTCAGAATAAAGGGGAAAGGATCCTGCACTCCCTGGACATGCACAGGCAGCTCAGGTTCTATCTGGACAGGACTAAGCCTTTCAGAAAATCTGACCAGCTGCTAGTCGGCTTTGCTGCAGGGGCAGAGGGCAAGGCCATTTCAAAGCAAACCATTTCCAAATGGATAGCATACTGCATCCATTTCTGCTACAAACACCATGGGAAACCTACCTCACAGGGGATCAGAGCACATTCCACTAGGGCTACATCAACCTCTACAGCATTTCTCAGGGGAGTCCCTACCAGGGATATCCTAGAAGTTGCAACCTGGAGCTCTTTACACACTTTCACCAAGCATAACCACTTACCTATCTATCTTTTCTAAATCCTGAGCTGGATTTGCCACAGCAGTCTTACAGGGGCTGCTTGCCAGCCCTGATGCTTCTTGACTGCCTCCACCCATCCTTAGCTTTGGGAATCGACCCAAATGTGATGACTGCAACA
Source organism: Protopterus annectens (assembly GCF_019279795.1). Taxonomy (NCBI): domain Eukaryota; kingdom Metazoa; phylum Chordata; order Ceratodontiformes; family Protopteridae; genus Protopterus; species Protopterus annectens. The sequence continues at coordinate 1,214,195,575 of NC_056729.1, forward strand.
GTGAAACATGAAGAACATAGTACAGTTCTGTACACTTACCATAAATGTAGATGTTCGAGTGTATTCACAGTTCCAGTCCTGGTTACCCTCCCCCCAGCCCCATGACTTCTCCTTACTTCTACCTATCCTTTTGGTTTGGCATATCTTGTATCATTGGTATTTGCTTTTTGCTGGGGGTGTTCCACACCATGTAATTGCTTCCCATCTTGGGGGCTCCTGACATCTGGGGCATGAAAAAGTGATGTAATGGCGTCGGCTGCATGTTTTATACCCCTGACGACCTGACGTCATGGAAGAAGCGACAGCATCCGACACAGAAATCCAAGACTCTGATATTCAGGCCAACCGAGGGCTACCTGCAGGCAGATAACCCAAATGTGATGACTGTAACAGTGAATACACTCGACCATCTACATTTATGCTAAGTGTACACAACTGTACTTTCAGAGCATAATCTCAACACAACTGTTGAATTACTAGTTTTTTCCCAAATCATAATAACAAATCAGAATACAAACTACACCAATTAATGTCCACAGAATTCTCAGGTTTTACCTGCACAGGACTAAAAATTTTCAAAAATTGGACTAATTGTTTATTTCCTTCTCAGACAAAAACAAAGGCTTGCCCATCTCTAAGGTCACTTTGTCTAAATGGCTTTCAGACTGCATCTGATTTGCTTACAAAACTGCTGTCGAACAATTACCTGCTAAAGTTAAAGGCCATACAACCAGAGCAGTATCTACTTTCATATGCCTTTAGATCAAAACTCCCAATTGATACCATTTGTGCAGCAACTACTTGAGCAAGACCTCATACCTTTGTCACTCAAAATTGGATTTGGCCTCCCGGGACAGTTCATCCACTGTGCTGAAGTCATTTTGCTTGAGCCACCCAGGATAAAGGTGCTAGGGACGCTGTTCCATCCAGCAAGAATTATGGCGAGATAAGACTACATAACATAAAGAAGTTATGTACTTCCCGTAACGTTCCATGTTTGTAGTCCATCTCGCTGCATTCTTGCGTGCCACCTTCCTCCCCCCTTCCTCTTTCCTGGAGGAACTGGTGGACTGTCCTTTATGCTGTCTGACCTTGTTGTAGTTGTCCGTCCAGTTGGCATGGATAGTAATACAAAGTATTCTGTTTGTATGTGCATGGTTATTGATAGTTTACTTACTATTATGTACCTATTTACTTTCTTGCAAACAAGATCTGGGGAATTGCCGTGAGGCACCATGGGATAGGGGTTAGCCTCGAGCCAGTAAAAGCTGTCGAGCTTTAGTATCGGCAGAGTCAGAGCTGAGAATCGGCTCCGAACCCATCCGGCAAGAATGTAGGCAAGATCGAATACAAACATGGAACGTTGGTAAGTACATAACTTCTTTTTTTCATATACCAAAGATCTACAATTTTCAAGTTTCCATTTTTAGCTTGTTTGCTTAGAGAAAATAAAAATAAATTGTTCCCTTCTTTGCAGTGTAAATTCAGAACATTAGTCTATACTTCCTCCTGTATAAAAACAGGCAGTTATTATATTTTAATAATCTATCAGTATACTTTTGCATATCCTTCTAGCAGCCCAAGATCCAGCCATCCATCCACAACCTCTTTTTCCCATTTTTGCACATAGGATTGGGTCATTCGCTCGAAGCACCCCTCAAAATGGAGAACATCAACATTTGTGCTGTAACAGAGACCTGGTTTAAAGCAGCAGAAAGCACCTGCTCTACCAGGCTGTAACTTATTCCACACCTTTTGGCCCCAGAAAATGGACCGAAGCTCCAAAGGCGGTGGCGTCTCCATATTCATAAAGGATGTGCACACCTCCTCCAGACTAGAAGCCCAGCAAAACGCATCGGAGATACTTCAGGTACAACTAACAGTGGGTAAGACGGCAGTTCAGGTCGTAGCCTGCTATAGGTCCCCAACCATGTCCCAACACTCTCATTCCACGTTCCTAAGCACCCTGAAAACTATTAGGGTCCAACCCAACACTCTCATACTGGGTGACTTCAACTACCCCTCCATCAGCTAGGAAAACTACTCATGCACCAATACACTTGCCCAACGCTTCCTGGAATTCATCAATTCCAATGCACTGGACCAGCTCATGCTTAACACAACTAGAGGAAGCAACATCCTTGACCTGGTTATTACTAACATGGGCAACCACACAAATAGTCCATTCCTCCCTGGTTAGATCTGACCACAAACTAATTACCATGGAGATCCACATTTCACCCACACCACCAGCAAAGGTAACAGGCATGAAAAACTTCTCCAAAGCTGACTTTGGGCTCCTAAAAACAGAGGTGGCTTACTTTACGGCACCCATGCAAATGGAAAATAGGTGCATGATTGCTGAGTCATACACCAGTGCACTGTATGAACACATACATAAATGCATGGAACTAGCCATACCCAACAGAACCAAGACACTGTCCTCCAAAAAAAAGAAGCCAATCTGGTGGTACCCTGCCATTAACAAACTCTGCAACAGAAGGGAGAAATTGTTGCAACAAAAGGTGAAGTCCCAAGACTAGAAAAACTGCCTTATTAGCCTCAACAAAAAGTTGAGATCCCTCATCAAAACCTCTAAAGTTAGCTATGAAGGTAGAATTGCGACATACACTAAAATCAACCACAAAGCCTTCTACAGTTATATCAAGAATCTCTACAGCAATACGCAGATTTGCTGAGTTACTGCACAATGGTACCTCCCATACTGAGCCAACAGATATTGTCAGCATACTGGCCAACAGATTCAGTGCCAGCCCCCCCCCCCCAAGGACCAATCACAATACTGGGAGAATGCCAGGCACCCAGCATTACTTGCAGCACAGGTTAAAGCTGCATTGTCAAAGGCCAAGAATACAGCTTCCATGGGACCCGACAATATCCCTGGCTGTGTTCCACATGAACTACAAAGTGAACTGGCACTACACCTGTGTGCCCTGTTCAATCACAGCCTCACCTTAGGCTTTGTCCCTACAGAATAGCACACTGCTACATCATCCCTCTCCATAAAGGGGGAGCGACTACAGACCCTGGGAATTATCGCCCCATTAGCTTGACGAGTTTGATATGCAAGGCTATGGTGCGCATCATCTTGGACTTAATTAACAAGGATATAGGGAATCTCCAAACTCTGGATCCCACACAGTGTGGTTTTGTGAAGGGTAGATCATGCCTGCTCAACCTGGTTGACTTCTTTGAGTCAGTCACCAGAGCTGTGAATGAGGGCAAGGCAGTTCATACAGCCTACCTCAATCTGGGCAAGACTTTTGATACCATTCCTCACTCAGGAATTATTGATAGACTCATCAAACTAGGCATCAACCCCTATACCAGTATGTGGGTTGCAAATTGGCTCACAGATAGAACACACAGTGTGAAAGTAGCAAGGCTATGGTGCGCATCATCTTGGACTTAATTAACAAGGATATAGGGAATCTCCAAACTCTGGATCCCACACAGTGTGGTTTTGTGAAGGGTAGATCATGCCTGCTCAACCTGGTTGACTTCTTTGAGTCAGTCACCAGAGCTGTGAATGAGGGCAAGGCAGTTCATACAGCCTACCTCAATCTGGGCAAGACTTTTGATACCATTCCTCACTCAGGAATTATTGATAGACTCATCAAACTAGGCATCAACCCCTATACCACTATGTGGGTTGCAAATTGGCTCACAGATAGAACACACAGTGTGAAAGTAGCAGACTCCAAGTCAGACTGCCGACTAGTCACGAGTGGAGTCCAACAGGAATTGGTCCTGGGTCCTCTCCTGTTTGGCATCTACTTCTCAGAAGTCCAGGTCAACATGGAGGGACTATGGCTGACAAGGTTTGCCAACAATTGCAAGCTGGGAGCCATTATTAACTCCCCAAGTGATATAGACATCCTACAAAAAGGCCTCACTGAGACCAACGACTGGTGTCGAAACCATGCCCTTAAGCTTAATGCCAAAAAATGCATCGTCATTCCCTTTGGGAAAAACTCAGTTCCCACTAATTACTAAATTGATGGTAGCCCACTGAACACTGCAGGCGTTATAAGAGATCTGGGGACGCAGGTTGACCGCAACCTCTCCTTCAACTACCACATTGCCACTGTGGTCAGAAAGTCCTTCTATGTGGCACATCTCAATACCGAGGGCTTTGCATCCAGGAAGAATGAGGTCATCATCTCTTTCTACTCTTCCCTTATTAGACCAGTCATCGAGTATAATGCCCCATTTGGCATGTACGTCACTAAACACCTGCACCAGGTGGAAAGGCCACAGAAGTACCTCCCAAAAAAGATCCTAGGCCTTAAACACATGCCCTACATGGACAGACTCAAAAAACTCCAGCTTTTCTTTGTCTCATATCATCTGTCAAGCGGTGATTTCTGCTTGACTTAAAAAGCCATGTCTGACCAGCCCTGTTAGAAATGTTACACCTAAAGAAATCCCAATCCCTCCGCACCACACGCTCCAAAGACCTCAACCTCGTTACCACAATTAACAGAACATGGTGGAGGGACAGGTTCATAACCCAGAAACTGCCCATGCTCTGGAATAGACTTCCCATACATGTCAAGCAGAGCACCTCACTGGCCCTTTTCAAGAGAAATCTTGATGAGTGGATGGGAAATGGAAAGTTCACCCTGGGGGATCACTCCAGTGGCTCTACTTGATAGAGTCACCGCAAACTAACGGTGGCATGATGCCAGGGCATAGGTTCATAGGCTGGTGCTAGGCTATCAGCCCTAGGGCCTATACAAGCCTAGCCATAACAATTCCCTGGCTATTTCTTCCCACACTATTTACTTCCCTGGACCCCTGTCTAACAGGGCGACTTGACGTGATCCCCGGGGTGAATTTCCTTTCTCCCATCCAATCTTCAAGGTTCCTTTTGAAGAGGGCCAAAGAGGCACTCTGCTTGACATGTATGGGCAATCTATTCCAGAGTCTGGGGAGTCTCTGGGTCGGGAACCTATCCCTCCAGCATGTTTTGTTTATTGCAATGACAAGGTTTAGATCCCTGGAGCATGTGGCTCTGAAGGATTGGGATTTCTTTAAGTGTAGCATGTCCAACAGCTCTGGGTTTGATATGGCCTTGTATGTTAAGCAGAGATTGCCTCTGAGTAGACGATATGCGACAGAGTATAGCTGGAGCTTTTTAAAGCGGTCAGCATAGGGCATCTGCTTTAGGCCTGTGATTCTTTTAGTGAGGTATTTCTGCAGCCTTTCCAGTTGTTGCAGACGTCTTGAGAGGTACATACCAAATGGGGCGTTGTATTCTATAGTGGGTCTAATGAGGGATGAGTACAGTGGGACAATGACCTCCTTTTTTCTGGATGAAAAGCCCTTAGTGATGAGGTGTGCCACATAGAAGGATTTCCTGACTGTTGTGGCGATGTGGTTATCAAAGGTGAGACCACTGTCCACTTGTGTCCCTAAGTCTCTTATCACACTTTCAGTGTTTAGTGTACTGCCACCTATATGGTAATTCAAGGATACATGTTTTTTCCCAAAGGGGATAACTATACATTTCTTGGCATTGAGCTTGAGCCCATGGCTCTGGCGCCTAGCATCTGTTTCTGTAAGGCCCTTTTGTAGAATATCCACATCATTTGGGGATACAATAATGGCTCCCAGTTTGCAGTCATCTGCGAACTTTGTTAGCCAGAGTCCCTTAGTGTTGGCCTGTACTTCAGAGAAGTAGATACCAAACAAGAGCGGTCCCAGGACTGAACCCTGAGGTACTCCACTTGTCACTTGTCTGGAGCTGGATTTGGAGCCGGCTACTTTTACAATGTGGGCTCTATTAGTAAGCCAGTTAGCAACCCATTGGGTGACATAGGGATTAATGCCCAGCTTAGTAAGTTTATCTATGATTCCAGAGTGGGGGATGGTGTCAAAGGCCTTGGCAAGGTCTAGATAGGCTGTGTGGACCACCTTACCCTTGTCCATGGCTCTGGACACTGATTCGAAGAAGTCAGTCAGGTTCAGGAGACAAGATCGGCCCTTCATGAACCCAAACTGGGTGGGATCCAGTGTTTGAAGGTTGCCAATGTCTTTGTTTATAAGTTCCATGATAATACGCTCCATGGCCTTGCAGATAAGGCTTGTCAGACTGATGGGACTGTAGTTTTCAGGATCCAAGGTAGATCCCCCCTTGTGGAGTGGGATAACTGTAGCTTTGCGCCACTCAGTGGGCACGAAACCTGAGGTGAGGCTATGATTAAACATGACACTTAGTGAGGTGCCAGTTCATATTGTAGTTCATGTAGTACACAGCCCGGGATGTCATCTGGTCTCATGGATGCTGTATTCTTAGCTTTGGAGAGTGCGTTTTTTACCTGTGTGGCCGTTATTACCGGAATTTGGCAATCTTCCGGTATTGAGATGGGCCATTTAGGGGGTGAGAGGGGAGTGAAGTTGACACTGAATCAATCTGCCAGGATATTGGCAATATCCTTGGGATCAGTATATTTAATGCCATTCTGTTTTAGCTCAGAGCAGATCTGAGCATTGCTATTTAGATTCTTGACATAGTTATAGAATGCCTTGTGGTTGTCTTTGGAATCTTTGGCAATTTTATTTTCGTAACTAGCTTTGGAGGATTTTGAGGAATCTCAGTTTCTTACTGAGGCTGGTAAGGGAGTTTTTTGCATCCTGGGATTTTCCTCTTTTCTGCAACAGTTTCTTCCTTTTGTTGTAAAGTTTGTTTATGGCAGGGGCTATGCTTGTGAAGGCTCCAGGGCCATTAGCCTAGTGCACACCTATGAACAGTGACAATTGTCTGAAACCAAGATTTATACCACCTAGTGGTTAAACCTGCCGCATTTGTTCTTCCACACTACAAACCCACACGACCCACACACCTGTGACAGATTTAGTGTATCCAGTACACCTACTGCATGTCTTTGGAGTGTGGAAGGACACCACGTGAACACAGGGAGGACATGCAGACTCCACACAGAAGACGCCTCAGCTGATAATCGAACCGGGGGTGATATTGCTGTGAGACGATAATGCTATCCGCTGCTGTGAGACGATAATGCTATCCGCTGCACCACTGTGCCGCCCTTGCAACACTGTACCACATTAAATCACTTCTATCCACCCTTGCAACACTGTACCACATTAAATCACTTCTTTCCAGCCTCTGTCTTGTTGCAGTGCATACTCTACATATACCAGATAAAGGTAGTCTCTCTCTTTATACAGTCCAAGTCTCCTCCCATTTCACATTTAAAATACCTCTACATACTATACAGTGCTACTTTACAGTATAACATGCAGATTGCGTTAAAAGTATTTTTTGGATACATTTTACTAAGAATAACATTTTTTTATTACTTAGAGTTGCATCTTTGGCCCGTTCATTGCCCTTCTGAATTTCAATGACAAAGTGTGAATTATGTTGGGCTCCTTCCACCAATTGAACACAGTCAACAAACTTTCAGTCTTTTTCAGCCACTTCTTGCATAAGCAAACATCTCGTCTGCAAGCTGCATGTTATGGAAATGACACTGTACAGTTTTTACCATTTATTTCAAGCTTTCTGTTGCCTTCCCCTCCTTATCTCCATTGATCATTAGCCCCAGCAACTCCCTTTTGTATTAAAACAAAAATTTATAAACTAATATTAGTTGAGATAAGGATATCTGTGTGCGCGTGTATGTGTGAGTGTGTATGTGTGCGCGTGTGTGTGTGTGTGTATATATATATATATATATATATATATATATATATATATATATATACACTGCACACGTACACATACATGTATGTATAATCTGTATAAAAATCTTTATTTACGTTATTATAATAGGCTGCTTGTGGACTTGAGTAGCAGCTGTATTTGTGTTTAAATTTAGTTGCTGTTGAGGTGAATTTGCCTATTTGCCTTTGTTTTTTTTTCAGTCTATATTTACAGGATGTTGTTTAAAGATAAGCCTGACAAAGCTTCCACATACTCACAGTGTGGCTACCTGTGTGTGGTGTAATTGTGGGCTGATAATTTGTTGGCAGACTATTCAGTCTGTAAGGCCTTCCAGTGTAGGTCTTTGGCAGATCGCTAACAATTGCATTTTGAAGGATCTTCTTTCCCTGACCCTTCCTTGGGCAAACCCCAAAAAGCTGAAAATAAACCAATGGATATAGACACTGAGCACAAGAAGAGAGTCTAGCACCGAAACTTTCTCTGTTCCTGAATTGCCAAAATTGGATTCAACCCACTGTGTTCCTGCAGCCAAGAAGCATTTAGAGAAATATTTTATTTTCAGAATCAGTAATGTTCACGTAGGACAAATCCACAAAACCTTCTGCCAATTGTCATTCCTCAGAGAAGAGAAATATTTATTTATAGGTCTCCCTCATCCTCTTCACTCTGGTCTGTCAGGTACTATGGATGCACCAGTGATGTGGACTGGGAGCACAAAATGAGTCTTTCTGAAGACTCTGATATGGGTGTCATCCTATCTCTTCCTACTTTTCCTCTGAGTATAGGGCAGATCGGGCTGGCGTCTTATTTCCTTTTCTTACCCCTTCTACAGTTCATGCTGCATCATTGGTAGCTTCAGAGCCAGTGCACCACCTGGAGCCTGTTCATACAGTCCCAGCTAGTATCCTTATCTTGGATTCAGATCTTTCTCATCTGATTTATTCAATGCTGAGGCATTTGACAGCTACTGAGTATTTGGACTGGATACTCAATGCCAGGTCTTCAGCTCTGTGTTAAGCATCAGTGCTGTTGGTGTCATTTTTAGTAACAGAGGCTAACTTCTCTAAGCCCTTAGTCTTTAATGTCAACCTTTCTTTACTCTGTCACTTAAATCCTTGGTTGGGATTGATACAGTACTGGGTTGGACTTTTCCCATTTCAGTGGACCCTGGATTGTTTTTTGAGGTTATGGAGAGAAAGGTATGTTTCCTTCCAATATTATCTATATAGTTTGCAGTGGTGCTAGTCGAATCCCCCAGGCACTCTAGAATGTGCTCTTCAGCTCATTCATCAACTCTCCTAAGGTCATGCCAGTAGCCTCCAACAACCTGCATAGTTTTACTGTCCATCTTCCAAGATGTTGGACTCTTCCCCTCCTCCCCATTCTCCAGGAAGGGGATATGGAAGAAGGTGGCACATTAGTCATCCTTATGGAATCCTAGACATCCAACCCCAACTTGGATGCTTGAGAAGGGTTCCCTCCAATCTCTTGCAGATGTCATATTTGGTAAGATCTTCGAATTGATGAGACAGAAGGGGATCACAGCACATTTACCCATCCTGTTAAAATGAGGAGGTTTTGTTTGAAGCCTCTTCTACCTCCTGCATGGTCCCTCCTGTCTGACCGTCTGATGAATTTGCCCTCCAGGAGGGAATGGTAGGAGTATTACTCTTCTGAAGCCATTTAGTCTCTCCCACAGGGCTCTGTCATAGGCTCATATATAGATTGTATCTTTCAAACCTATCTTTTTCTTCTGAGGTGTTCTGCAGACTATACGCAGGTTACTTGAAATTGGGTAAACTGATTACATGTGTTGCAGATAGGGCATGTCCGCAAAAGAACATGACTAAATTAACCATTTGGGCACTGAAGAATATTAGGGTGATTTAATTAATGGCATTTGCTTACCAGGAAAATCCACTGGGCCTAAAAGAGCCCATTTTCAGTGGGGGCCCGGGGAGAAAAGCTCCAACAGGAACATAGGTACAAAAGTAGATATAGTGTTACACATAGTGATTACAGTTAATATATACAGAATATATACATAAAAGCAGGAATTTTTTTGGTTGCCAGATGAAGTCAGAGTTATAAACAGAGATATATTAGTTAGCATTATTGTACCAGTGTCAACAAGTGATGAAAAATAATAATTATGGAGAAAATATCATCAGTTAGCAGTAGCAAAAAGCAGAGGAATTTAGTTATATAAGGAGAAGGAGCAGGTTAGATTATAGAGTAGGTACATAGCCAGGAAGAGTTCAGATGATTTTTCAGTATTTGTTTGAAGGTGATGGTGCTGCCTGTGTTTCTTACAGAAAGTGGAAGTGAGTTCCATAGTTTGGCAATGGTGAAGGAGTAGAGGGATTGACCAGCAGGTAAGGTGGGATTTTGCACTTTTTATAAGTAGATGATTCTGGGATCTTAGTTGCCTGCTGGGATTGGTGTTGGGCAAGTAGTGTCAAGAGAGCAGGGCAGTCTCTTGGTCTGTAGATTATTTTGTGTGGCATAGTTAGTTGGGTGGATGAGAGATGGTGGAAGGAGTTCCAGCCAGCCTAATTGTTTTCAGTGAGTTACAGTGGTGGGATGAGAATTTGGCCTTGGTGGCAAATTTGGCTTTTTTGTTGTAACACATTTCAAGTTTGGATCTTGCAGAATTTTGGATATTAGTGAGGAGAGGCGCAGCATAAAGAAGAGAGGGTAATAAAAAGGTGGATGCAAGGGTTTGTCTAGTAGACAGGCTAAGAAAGTAATGGTAACCTGTAGAGCATACCAAGCTTTTGGCATTTTTTTTTTATGTTGTTGTTTATGCATAGGTCAAAGTTAAGGTTTTCATCTATAGTAATGCCTAGTAGTTTAGTGTGTAGGACAACTACTATAGTGGTATTGCCTTGGGCTTGAATAGTGAAGAGTTTTTTTTTTTATCTTGGGGAGTGGTTTTCTTAGGGATAAAAAGTACTAGTTTAGTTTTTTTTCGAATTTAGGGCAAGATGATTGTTAAGCATCCAAGCTGCAGTAGAGGTGAGGGCATTCTGGGTGATATGCTGGAGTTTAGAGCCGGAATTTGCAGTGCATATTATTGTAGAGTCGTCAGCATACTGGATTACTGAGCATTGCAGGAGAGCAGAGTGAAAGTTGTTAATAAGAGAGGACCAAGTATGGAGCCTGGGTACCCCTTGGAAGTATTAAGGAGGGGAAGAGTAAGATTGTTGCCATTTGGTGGATTGCTGCTTATTGGAGAGAGAGCTGTTGAACCATTGTTGGGTAAGAGGGGAAATGTGGAGGGTGGACAGTTTGGAGAGGAGGATGGTGTGGGAAATAGTATCAAAAGCTTTGCAGAGGTCTAGGAAAAGAGAAGTGATTATTTTGCTAGAATCCCATGCCCGGTTAACTGTATAAAGGTAGGAAAGGAGGGTAGTAGTGGTGCTGTATCTCTGAAACCATGCTGAGTGGGTGATAGAATTTGGTTTTCAAGCAGGTGGTTGAGGAGTTGAGCATGGATGCATTTTTCCAGTATTTTAGAGAGGGGTGAAAAAATTGCTATGGGCTGAAAGTTTGTGGTTTCTGTGTTGGTGCTGCCTTTGTGTAAAGGAAAGATGAAAGCCTTTTTCCAGATGTCTGGAACTAGGGATTATTTAAATCAATGTGTTAATGAGTATGCTGATGGGATAAGCTATAGAGTTTTCAGCTAGCTGCAGGAAGTGTGGGGGTACATTGTCAGGGGCCAGAGTACAAGGTTTTAGCTTAAGTAAAAGTTTTTTTATTGTGGCGGTGGGTATGGAGGAAACTTTTAGGTTTGAAGTTTAGGGTAGGATTTCTTTCTGGGATGATTTGGTCATCAGCTGTCTTGGTGGTGCTAACTGTAGGAAAGGTGGCGGTTAGGTTAGCTATGGTGTCAATGAAGTAGAAAATTGAAGAGGGTGGCAAGTTTAACAGGGGTTTTGTCTGGGTCAGGAGATGGGTTGCATTGATTGCCTGGGTGTAATAGTTGGTTAATGGAGAACCAGCCGTTTTGTGATTATCTTTGTTGGCTTTGTTGGTGGAGGTAGTGGTTTTTTTTGTCTCTGGTTATTAGTCATTTTGTCTGGTTATGGAGTTGTTTGTATTGTAGTCGAGTTGGTGTCTTTTTCTGCCACAATTTCAAGATTTTATCCCATGTGGACTTGAGTACTTTGGATTTTGAGAGCCAGCTTGTATGGTTATGTCTCATTCAGTTTTGGTGGGTGGCTGCTTGCCTGTTTAGGATATGTAAGAATGTTGAGTTAAAGAATTCAACAGCCTCATTAAGTGGTAGGGATTTGAGGGGTTCCCAATTTACTTTAGCGAAGGTTTTATTAAATATGGATGGTTGGAACTTATACAAATCAACCAGAAATTTAACTAGGTGTTGGCTTGGTGTTGGGGTAGATTTGCATAGGATATATGGTGGGTGGTGGTCGCTAATGGTATTAGGTAGTATGCCTGCAGTGGTGATATTGTTAGGGTTTGTCACTAATATCCAGTGTATTGTGGAGCCCCAATTGTCATTTTTGTGGGGTCTGGTGATGTCTTGAATTAGTTGGGAGAGGTTGTAAAGGTTTGTTTTTCGAGGTGTTCTTTTGGGCAGTGTCTTGCCAGTCAGTGTTTACATCACCTAGGATGATGGTTTCATTATCTGTGTTTTGGGATGTCCAGGCAAGTATGTTCTCTGATATTGGTATGTTGTTTCCTGGAGGAATATACAGAGCAATTGCGCAAATATTTTTATGATGTTTTAATATAGAGATTAATACTTCAGCTGGCGAAAAGATGGGTGTTGGTTTTGAGTAGGGAATTGAAGTATATTTGCTAGGGAATAGTATTGCTACTCCCCTTCTTCTCTTGTGGGGCCAATCTGCTGTTAGGCATGAGTAGCCTGGGGGGGGGGGGTTCTGGTTTTTTTTTACATATGATTTCAACCAGGTTTTGGTAGCTGCTATAGTATTGGGGTTGTTTTGTGAAATCCACCCCTGGAGTTCAGGTATCTTGTCTCTAAGGCTTTGTAGTTTTATGACTGATAGCATGAGAGATTTGCTAGGTTTGCTTTGCTGGGGCTTGGGGTGGGGGTGTTGAACCTGGGTTGATAAATCAAGAACTAAGCTTGAGATTTGGGAGGCATAAATTGAAAGGTGAATATTTAATACAGCACACGGTGATTGAAACTGTAGATTCATTTAAGGACCTGGGCATATGAGTAGATCCAACTGAGTTTTTCTGATTCTATCAACCAGTTGGTTAATGATAGATCTGATTATGTCAATTTCCATTTTATCCTCGACATACGGGCTCTGTTCCAAGCATCAGAACTGACTTGGCCATTGCTGCAGCTCGCAGTAGCCAAAACCTCGCGAGCGTAACCCTTACCAACAGAGTTCCTCTCCCAATTACCTCAGATCTTGTTTGCCGCTTTCCCTGACAGATGTTTGCCATTGCTCTCGAGCTAAGTGATTTGCTATATATTCTGAATATGTTCCTTCTTGTTATAGCTAATTTACTAACGTTATAACTCTTTCCACTTCATTCTAAGTCTTTGATCTTGTGCTCTCCTTTTCTTTCCTCTTTGTCCACCTTGCTGTAATCTTAAATATCATTGCTGATAGTTTCATTCCTCTTCTTTCCCTAATGGTTAAAAAAAAAAGTTTATTGTTCTTAGTAGTGAGTGTTTTTTGTTTGTGAGGACTTTCTCCTGTGTGCGTGTGTGTGTGTGGAGCATATAGATGACTTTTTTGTACCACTGTTTATTATAATTATGGCTGATAAACCGAAAAGTCCCTTCTGGCTTCACAAGATGCCATAAATGCGGACACAAAATTCTTATGTTAGATTTTCATTTATTGTGTGTGTATATATTGCTTCGGCCCTGTTCACCTTCAAGAGGAATGTGCTCATGTTTTCAGTCACAGGGCACTATTGGAAAGAACAAATTAAACCTAATTTTGTATGGTATAATTCAAGTCAGCCTTCAGTGAGGCTATATCTGGCTCAGAAAAAGGCCAAGAGCAAGACAGATGTGTATTTCCCTTCTTCCTCTTCTTCCTCCAAGACATTTGAGAAATCAAGGAAGAGAAGTCTGTCTGTGTCGTCTTCTCCCTCAGCACCATCTTCAAAAAGATCAAGGTCTTGTGTTCTGCTGGAATCCTTGGAGCGAACTGGCTCTGTACCCAAAACCTCGGTCATGAAGGGACTATGGAGCCAAGACTATCGGAACAGACTAAATCTTTGACACCCAAGATGTCATTGCAGGAGTATCCTGAATCTTTCACACCAAAATTACTGGTGCAGTCCTCTCCCTCGTTGCTGACTACCTCGACACCGAGTGAGCATTTTGAGAAGCCATCCATTATGGTTCTCCCGAGAACGGCCTATTCTCCCTGTATTGACTTTTACAGGAAGGTTGCCTTCGCCTTTTCTGGAAAGGCCAGGGCCACCCTCCATCCTTTCTACCCATTCCACCAAAAGCATAACTGAAGATGATGTGGAGAGACTGGTGAATCAGATAGACTGGGCAAGAGGATTGTCTGGTACCTCTTCTGCTCCAGACCCCCAAGGGTATAGGAGCTGAATCTTCCTTGATCCTTCCATTTTTTCCTCCTCTGACTTCATCAGAAGCCTTAGAGTTTTCGTCTCCAAGCCCCCTTGCGTCGACTGCTTTGATTCTGGAGATGTACCTATCTTCGGAACTAGTTATTGCTTTGAGGTCTTCAGTTCAATCAGATTTGGAGACCTCTAGTAGTTGTCATGTCGGCTCCGAGGGGGGAGACTCAACTCCTATTTTTTGGAGCCTTCTCTTCATCTTGGAGCATTGGCATGGATCAGCTCTGCTCTGGTTTTGGTCTCAGGACCTCTCTCTTCAGAGTAGAGAGTGACCGGCAGTCTTTCTCGGTTTAGCCTTTCTTCCCACTTCAGAAGGGCCATGTTTTGAGGTGATTGAGAGAGCCCTCACTGCCGCAGTCAGACAGTCTGCCCCTTCCATTTTGGTGCAAATATCCCTTTCCTCCTCATGCTAGGGTATTCAGCCCACATTCTCACTTGGTCAGCAAGTGCCGAGACCACAGTAATCCCAGATAAAAGTTCTTTCCTCTTCTGATATCTCCCCAGACCACCGCACTGAGGAGGTGCCTAAGAAGAGAAAGTGCAAGAGGAAACACTTGCATTTCCCAGAGGAATCGATCACTGAAGACACTGACTTCAGTGAAGGGGAGGGATCCCTCTGGTCACCCCCTGATGATGTTTCCTTTGGAAACATCCTGGAAATATTAAAACAGAGGGGTGACTGGAAGTCCCAAAGTCCATCTTCTGAGGAGTCAGTGTACCTGCATGTTTTCGGCACTCGACCATCTACCTCTTGTGTGACTCCATCCACTGATGTGCTCATACAGTTGATTTCTCAGCTGGCATGGAAGGCCCCTAATACCATTGAACCTATCCCCAGGAGACCTGACAAAATTCTGTCCACACCTGAAGACAAACAGTTCTGGGCCAGAGGGTTAGCTGTTGATGTCATGATCGCAGTAACAGCCACAAATAAGGAACTGGTTGAGGAGAATTCCTCCATCCATCCACCCAACAAAGAGTCGTGGGTGATGGCTTGATTTGGAAAGTGGGTCTGTGCATCAACAACCTTTGCCTTAAGGTCTTTGAATTTTTTGGCACACTTTACCAGACTACAAATGGATCTGGTCAAAGAGTTTTCAAATACACTGGCAGGAGCCAATTCTGAGGAGGTCCAAGAAAAGGTTGCTTCCCAGTTGGCTACCCTGGAGTCTGTGTTCAATTCATCTCTGAGGCTCATTGCTTATGCAGCCGAAGGAATCACCAGAGCGGTGGGTTCAGGCATTACCATTAGGAGACGCACCTGGATGTGCCTATGTGACTTTGCAGAGCCATGTAAGTCTTCATTCGTCTATGCAGCCCTTGACATATCATCCCTGTTTGACCCAAAATTAAAATAAATATTATGCAGGTATGAGAAAGATGGAAAGACACTTTCTGCTGTAGGCACACCTTTTTCCACTGTGGTTCAAAAAGTCCCTTGGACTTTTTCAGGACACACACAGAGATAGTTCCCCCAGGGGCAGAGAGGAAATTTAATGGAAGATGCTGTCCACGCAGCAGGGGGTGGCCTGCAGAACTAGGGTTTCAGGGATTCTTTCTCTGGTAAACCCTTCCAGCGCTCCTGAAAGGAGGCCCAATTGTCTTTTCTCTGGAGGCAGTCTGGGAACGCTTATCCCTGCACCGGAATACTTGGCTACAAATAACATTGGATACTTGGGAGCAGAGAATCGTATCCAGAGGCTATACAACTCCCTTTTCTCTTCCACCTTCCATATACAAGAAATTTACCAATGTTCTACCCAGTCAGAGGGAACAAGCAGTTTTAGAAATCCAAAAACTGCTAGAAAGAGTCCTCCAAGAAATCCCACTAGACCAGATATGGTCCGGAATTTACTCAAGATTTTTTTAGTGCCAAAAAGGACAGGGGACTGGTGACCAATTTTGGATTGAAGTGTACTGAACAAATCAGTTCGCCAAACTAAATTCCAGATGGTCATGGTACAGTTCATTCTTCTGTTTTTGCAAAAGGGTGACTGGATGTGCTCAACAGATCTTCAGCATGCATATTACCATATAAAAATGGACAAGTGATCCAGAAGTTTCCTCCAGTTCTGGCTAGGAACCAGTCAGTATCAGGTCAGAGTTTTGCCCTTTGGCCTCTGCACAATCCCCAGGGTGTTCACCTAGTGTACGGCAGTAGTAGCAGCTCACTTGAGACTGCAGGGATTCTGAGTTTCCATATCTAGACGACCGGTTCATTACCACTCCAACCAGACATCAGTTGATAGAAGCAAGAGACCATGTACATTACATTTGTTCTTCTCTGGGAATAACTGTAAATTATGAAAATCAAAATTGATTTCAACTCTGAAGTTAGAGTTCATAGGAGCACTTCTAAATACTCGAACTTCCACAGCCCCCCAGATTACACAAAATCAGAATTCAGGTCCAGAAAGTAATTAGCAGCAGGAAAGTAACTGCTCATCTACTCCTACAAGCATTAGGCCCCTTGGCAGCAATGATTAGTCTAGTTGCCTTAGCAAGATATCACACAAGAATACTATAATGGCTGTTAGTGTCTCGGTGATCAGTGTTGCACCAACCCATGTCTGACTTAATTTTGATCACTGATCTTTGCAGAAAAGATTTAGCTTGGTGGATACAGTCCACCCAAAGCCATAGTGGCCGCGGGCACCTACTAGATGTGGTGGTGAGACATTATCTGGGCAAGACTCTCCAAGGTGCGTGGTCCCTTACAGAGACCAACTTGGATGTCATTGTCATGGAGCTAAGGACAGTGCTTTAAGCATTGCAGGCCTTTCAGACTGCTCGCTCTTTGGGGACAATTGCTATCCAAGCAATGTCCGTAGTTTGATAAATGAACAAACTGGGAGGAACCCAGTCTTGTCCCCTATGTCGAGAAGCACTTGGCAGTGGGTGCTCTCTTTCAACCGCTTTCTGATGGCAGCACATATTTTGGAGAATTCCAATGGGATTGCAGACAAACTGAGGAGATGTATTCTACTGCCTCACAGGTGGTTTCTCAATCCAGGTGTAACGGAAAATATTTTCCATCAGTAGGGCCAGCCTTGCTGTGACCATTTTGTCTCACCTGTAAACAAGTGCAGCAACTACTTTGCCCTGATTCCCCCCTCCCCTCCCCTCCCAAGGGAGATGCACTTCTACATGCTTGGCCCTCCGGACTGCTGTATGCCTTTCTGCAAATCCCTGTAATTCTGAAATTCCTACAGAAAGCAATTAGGCTGAAGAGCAAAGTTATCCTTATTGCACCTTATTGGCCTTGTCAGATATGGTTCCCCTTTCTTTGGCCTTACCTGATTCAATAGCCTTGGATTCTGGACCCAGCTGCAGACCTTTTGTCCATCCAGAGGGATTACTCCATCTGAACATTATGAACCTCAAGCTGACAGCTTGGTTTCTCCAGTTCCATTAATAGCTAGGCTGCCTTCACTTTCTTCCCTGGTATGTCGTATCCTTTTGACCTCTCATAAGCCAGCTTACCCGTAAACTCCGTTTTACTAAATGGAAGAAGTTTACCCTTTGGGCTCATGACAATAATATTGATTCCTTTTCAGCACTCATTGATAAAATCCTAGAATTTTTAGCTTCATTGTCCAATGCAGGTGCTAACCAGTCTACCATAAAAGTTCAATTAGCAGCTATTTCTAACTTCCATAATGGTTTTGAAGGAGTCTCCTTGGCCTCTCATAAGCTATATACAGCCTTCTTAAAAGGACCACTCTTGCTAAAATCCCCTTACAAAGGTCCTACCCCACGTTGGGATCTGAACTTAGTACTATTAGCCATTGTTCATACTTCCCTTTGAATCATCAGCTGAATGTGATCTAAAGTTTTTATTCTGGAAAACTGTATTCTTAGTGGTAATAATGCCTGCCAGAAGAGTTCTGAATAACCAGCCTTATCATGTAGCTGGTCCTCCTTACCTGATTTTCCATAAAGGCAGAGTTTCGCTGAGAACCAATCCTTCTTTTTTGTCTAAGATAGTGTCAGACGAATATCAGACTATTACTTCACCAGTATTTCTTCCTAATTTTGCTAATAAAATTGAATACTGCTTATATTTATTAGATATTCACAGACAATTACGTTTCTGCCTGCACAGAACTAAGAATTTGAGAAAATCAGATAAACTGTTTGCGTCATTTTCATCTACAAGACTTTGCCAACCAGTGAGCAAAGTGACACTAGCCAGATGTCTCAAAGATTATATTTCTTTTATGTATAATAAAAAGAAAATTTAAATTGCCTAGGCCTGTAAAGGCACATTCTATAGGAGCTGTGACTACTTTAGCGTTTTTTCAATCTAGAGCTTCTTTGGATGATATTTGCACAGCAACAACTTGGGCTTCTCCTCATACATTTATTACTCATTACAAACTGGATCTGGTCTCCAGAGGAAGAGTGTCATTTGGTTCAGTGCTGCTCAGGAATATCCTTCCCTGAGTGCCCCCAAGGACTAAGGTAATTGGGACTCTGTCCCATATGTTGTGGATAACATTACTCCCTTCCCTCCTTCCCCCTGCCCTTGAAGTTTTTGGTGGAACGGGTAATGGTCATATCTCACTGGGAATTTTGTTATATGGTTCCAGATATGGACTCTACGAAGGCTTTTGGGGTTTTTTTTTTTTTTGTTGTTGTCTGTCGTTCTGCAAACTTGATCTGAGGTAATTGGGAGAGGAGCATTGTGGGTAAGGGTTAGGCCCGAGAGTTTTTGGCTACTGTGAGATGTAGTAATGGCCGAGTCGGTTCCTGTGCTTGGAACCAAGCCCATATTTTGAGGATAAATGAAAACGGACAACACAGATGGAAGTTATGGTGAGTACACAGCATCTTTTTATAGAACTGTAGGTTGTTTAAAAAGATTTATAAAGTCTAGGAAATCAGAAATAATGGAGTCCTTGTTTAATTACATTAGACCCCAAACTTTGAGTATGGAATAACAACACGGAAACCATAAAAGAAGACAAACATGGGTAAACTGGAAACAATACAGTGCAAATATACCAAGGGAGCAGTGGGTCACTAGAGAAGAATCTGCAGTCATATTTAGATATGCTACCAATAAGTGTAACTCCTCATGAATTACAGAAGGAGTCCGATGTTCTTCGTGTTTCACTGTTGCAGTCATCACACTTGGGTTATCTGCCTGCAGGTAGCCCTATGTCGGCCCGAATACCAGAGTCTTGGGATTTCTGCGTCGGATGCTGTCGCCTCTTCCATGACGTCAGATCGTCAGGGGTATAAAACATGCAGCCAACACCATTACATCAGCTTTTCTTGCCATGCGGGAGCCTGAAGCAGAAGCAGTTCGCAAGTGCTGGTCAGCTGCTACCTGAAATTCTTGTTGTTCGAGTTTCAAACCTGAAGTTTTCTAAAGCTAAGTACCCCGTTGGGGATCCTTTTTTCTTGCTCTGTCCGATGTCAGAAAAAGTTAATTATTGTCTTGTTTTGACTGTGGAAAGCAAATACCTCACAGAGATTTTCATTCTGACTGCGTCATCTGTTTAGGCCCAAACCACGACGTTCCTCTCTGTCTGTTTTGTGTCTTGTTTAAAGCCCAAACTATTCATTGTCAGGCTATCTTTGTCTCTGAATTCTTTCGCTGTCGTTCTCTGTATTCCGAAATGGCCTCTCCAAGCCATCCGATTTCTGATCTTCCGAAAAAAATGTAAGGATAACGACAGAGACAGGCCGCATATGTCCAAAACTGCCGACGACACTTCCATTAAGCTAGTTGCCAGTCCGCCGATACTCAGTGAGATGCTTTTGCACCCCCTGATACCCACTTCTACAGATTCACAGGCTTCTGCTGAGACCCATTCGGAGTCCGGTATGCTGTGAGATGCTTCTTCAACTGTGGAACCTGCGGATGTCTCTACCTTGAATGAGTCCAGAGCCGCTGTGCAGGCCACCGTCTTCCAAGGGTGTATTCCGACCTTCCGATGTTTGTATTAAACCGACTACTTCGTTTCTGACTAAAACAACTGAGTTTCTCAGGCCCAGAGTTAGCACTACGCCTAGAAACCAGATGACCAAAGCACATGCTCAAGCTGCCATGCCACAGAAACAAATGCTTAGAATGGCTGAAGGACCTTATAACTTTAATTAGAGGAAGCCAGCCTTCCCCCTCTAAAAGACAAAGGATTGGTTTTCCTTCTGATTCTACAGACCATGAGTCCGATGACTCTGATCCCTCTGATTACCAAGACATTCCCTTATCTACCTACGAGGATTCACATGCAGAGGATTCCATTCCCTCTGCGTCCCCTCCAGAGGACTTTTCTTTTGGTGAAACCTTGCATACCTTAAGAGAGCATTTCTGCTGGAAATGCCAGGACTACCCACAGTCCAAAAAGATACTCAGAGAATTTTTAGACTTGCCTCAGCACAGGCCTCTAGCTATACCCCCTGTCCTAGATATTGTAGATGATGTCTTCATGGAATCCAGTCTTACTCCTGATACTTTGCCACCAGCTCCTAGAAAGCCTGACAGGTACTATAGAGTACCTGACTCACACAAATTTCTCTTTAAGAATCCCACTGCTGATCCAGAGACCATTTCCCAGGGACCTAAAGGTATCAAGGCTACTACAGCCAAAACCTCTACCCCTTCGGACAGGGATTCTAGAGCTTTAGACAGATGGGGTAAGAAGGTATATACCTCTGCAACTCTTGCAATAAGGGCTTTAAATTGCCAGTTTCACATGCTGAAGTACCAGCAACATATTATGGAACTAATTAAACAGAAAATGTTGCTTCCAGATTGTGCAGAAAATAAAGATTTACAAGAGTTGATGCATTCTGCAAACCAAGTTAGTAAACATACTTTGCAGTGTGGTTTTGATGCCTTAGAAGCATCTTGCAGGGCTGCTGTCCCTGGGTCTGTACCCAGAAGGCATGCTTGGCTGAAGGAACCAGACCATGTGAAAGCAAAATTACTAGATGCTTCATTAAACCAGGAACGTTTGTTAGGCAGAAAAGCAGAAGTAGTTCTTAAAAAGATGGAGGGAAATGCTAAATCTATGCAAACGGTTAAAGATTTTTTACAGGTGCAGCCACCTAGATTCAGTAGGCATTGGCCTTCAGAAACTGGTCCTTTTCAGTCCAAACCCAGGGGTAACAGACCACCAAGACTACAGTCTCAGGGTATGCAGACATCTAAGCAATGGAGTGCTCCCACCTCAAAAACAGGGAGTGGTAAGCCACCCCCTTTTGGAAAAAGTTTACAATGCCTTGTCTATCATCCTTCCCAGCCAGGCCCAAGTACTTGCACCCCTAGGAGGAAAACTTGCCCTGCATGCAACATACTGAATGTCCATTACCCAGGACCGATGGGTCCTAAACATTGTATCCCAGGGATACAGATTCTACTTCCTCTCACTGCCAACTCCAAGCGGGTTGCCAGATCTTCCTCCAAACCAGTGGGCAGAGGCTCAAAAGCAAGGTCTTTCTCTTCTCAGTATCAGGGCTATTCTACCTGTTCCAATAGAGCAAAGGGGACAGGGTTTCTACTCCAGACTGTTCCTGGTGCCCAGAAAAGAGACTTCATTGCACCCTATCCTGAATCTGTCCATTCTCAACACCTTCCTGGTGGTCCCAAAATTTGAAGTGCTTAGACTACAACAGCTGCTTCCTGAGCTAGCCAAGGACTCCTGGCTAGTCACCCTAGACTTAAAAGAAGCTTATTTGCACATCCCCATAAGGGAATCTTGCAGGAAATATCTGCGTTTCAGGGCAGGCTTTATGCAGTATCAGTTCTATGCACTTCCATTTGGCTTATCTAGTGCGCCCAGGGTATTCACAAAGTGCCTGGCTCCAGCCATTGCATACTGCAGGCAGAGAAATATTCAAATTTACCCATACTTGGACAATTGCCTGATTCAGATGGACAGTCAGGAGTTGCTACTTTAGCACCTGGCATTTGTAAAGAGACTTCTAACTTCTCTGGGGTACACCATCAACGAAAAGAAATCACATTTGGTGCCCAGCCAAAAGATTGTATTCCTGGGAGCAAGCTTGAAGACAACTCCCCAGATGGCATTCCTCACTCCAGAAAAGCAGGTTAATTTGACAAACTACTTCAAACTAATGGCCACCAAAACCCAGCTATCTGCAAGAAAAATACTGCAAACCCTAGGGTTCTTGGCCTCATGCATTCTACTAATTCCATATGCAAGACTGCATATGAGGAAACTTCAGTGGTACTTAAAAAGTCTCTGGTGTCAACATTCTCAGGACTTTGAAACACTGATTCCTATCATTCCTTGCCTAAGGACAGAGTTTCTTTGGTGGGCAGAGGCTTGCAACCACAGCAAGGGACTTCCTTTCACTCAACCCCTCGCCGCCCAAGCCCTGACAACAGAAGCATCAAATTATGCATGGCGGGCTCACATGGCAGGCAAATGCATTCAAAGCAAATGGAGCCCAGGACAAATTCACCTGCATATCAATCAAAAAGCGATGTTAGCTGTACAGAATGCTCTGACAGCCTTCAAATACCTTATCCTTCCAGGACAACTCTTGATAGACCGACAACACCACAGTTATGTGGTACATAAACAAGCAGGGGGGAACTCATTCCTACCCACTCTGCAGGTTAGCCATGGCCCTGTGGAACACAGCCTTGAGCAACTAAGTGCACCTGCAAGCTCAGTTCCTGCCAGGCAAACAAAATTCACTGGCAGACGACTTAAGGAAGAATCTACTGGACCCACACGAGTGGAAGCTGGAACCCAACTCATTCAAACTTCTAATCAACAGGTGGGGGACAGCAGAGGTGGACCTCTCTGCCTCCCCCCAAATCCATCAAGTGAGCAAAATTTGCACCAGAAATCCCCACAGCCAAGCATGGTGAGTGGATGCCCTATCCTTTACATGGGAAAACCTCTCAATTTATGCCTTTCCCCCTCTGCCCCTCCTCTCAAAAGTACTACTCAAGATCAAGCTGGACAGACCAAGGACAATCCTTATTGCACCAGACTGGCCATGCCAGCACTGGTACCCACTCCTACGCAGTCTGACAGCAGTGCCATCCTGGCACCTACATCAGACACCCTCCCTGCTGTCCCAGCAGGAGGGAAAGATTTTGCATCCTCAGGTGCAAACACTGAACCTTGCAGCCTACCTTATTCCCTGAACACACCACCAGCAACCCTCAGCTAACAGGTGCTGGATGTCATCCTTAAGGCCAGAAGGCCTAGTACTAGGAAATCCTATTCAGAAAGGTGGAAAAGATACTGTTTTTGGAGCCAGCCTCTAGGAAAGGGCACAGCCGTGCCCTACTTACCTCAAATCCTAGATTACCCAGCAGAGCTGCTCCACAAAGGCCTATCTTTTTCTTTGATTAAGATTCATGCCTCTGCTATCTCAGTTCATTACAATACTGAGCCACCTCTCTTTTCTCACCCTCTGATCAAACCGTTCCTGAGAGGAGCTAACAATTTAAGACCCCCCGAGGAAAGCTCCCACCCCTGCCTGGGACCTTAACTTTGTACTAGAGAAGCTCACGCTTCCCCCTTTTGAACCTGCTGCTACAGCAGAGTTAAAATTCATCTCTTGGAAAACAGCCTTACTTCTAGCCATCACTTCAGCAAGAAGAATGTCTGAGCTACAGGCAGTAATGGCTGTGGAACCCTTCATTATTTTCCATGCTGACAGGGTCTCCCTCTGGACTAACTCATCATTTATGCCCAAGGTGGTATCCAGTGTGGCTTTAAACCAATCCACCCATTTACCAACCTTTTTCCCTAATCCTCAGAATAAAGGGGGGAAGATCCTGCACTCCTTGGACATGCACATACAGCTCAGGTTCTACCTTGACAGGACTACCTTTCAGAAAATCTGATCAGCTGTTAGTCAGCTTTGCTACAAGGACAGAAGGCAAGGCCATTTCAAAGCAAACCATTTCCAAATGGATAGCACACAGCATCCATGTCTGCTACAAACACCATGGAAAACCTACCCCACAGGGATCAGAACTCATTCCACTAGGGTACCTCAACTTCTACAGCATTTCTCAGGGGACTCCCTAGCAGGGACATCCTGGAAGCTGCAACCTGGAGTTCTGTACACACCTTCACCAAGCATTACCACTTACCTGTCTTTTCTAAATCCACAGCTGGATTTGCCACTGCAGTTTTACAAGGCCTGCTAGCCAGCCCTAATACTCCTTGACTGCCTCCACGCTTATTCAGATTTGGGAATCAACCCAAGTGTGATGACTGCAACAGTGAAACATGAAGAACATAGTGCAGTTGTATACACTTAGCATAAATGTAGATGTTCAAGTGTATTCACTGTTGCAGTGCTGGATGTCCTTCAAGGATGCATCTGCAGTCCTTACAAATGGGTTGTCCTGTCGTCGGCAGCCCTTCGGTCGGCCGGATTCCAAAGTCTGGGTCTGGCCTCTGCTGATGTCGCACTTCACCCGACGTCATAGCTGCAGTTATTCAGGTATAAAGGCATCAGCCGACACCATTTTCCTCAGTCTTTCTTGCCGCGTGGTGCCCGAAGCAGAAGCTGTTCGCAAGTGCCGGTCGGTCAGAACCAGAGATTATTACTTCCGAAGACTTCAAAAAAGCTACCGAAGACTTCAAAAAAGCTAAGTACCCCGTTGGGGACTCTTTCTTGCCTCAGCCGATGTCAGAAAAAGTGAATAACTGTTTAACTTGTGGGAAACAAATACCTCATAAAGATTTCCACTCTTACTGCTTACCTTGTCTAGGCCCAGACCACGACGTAGCAGCTTGTCTAGCCTGTGCTTCTTTTAACCGGCGGGTGCTTAGACGCCGGTCGGAATTTGCTGAGGAGTTTTTCTGCTCCGATTTTGCTTACATTATGCCGTCGGATCCTCCGACTACGCAAATTTCTAAAAAGCGCAAGGAAAAGGACCGACACTCGCGGTCCGCGGTTTCGGCCGAAACCGCGGTTAAGCCAACCGCGAGTGTCTCTGTTTCGGCTGAAACAGAGTCCACGGTTCTTCCTTCGGCTGAAAGCGTTCCTCCTACCGAGGCCTCATCCAGCATGGTGGAATCTGCTTCTGAAATACCACCCGCTCTTGCAAGTTCACAGGATTTATCTGATACTATCCCCTTGGATATTTCTACCCCTGCACGTGGAGCTGCTAGGCCACCTGCATCCATGTCGATTAAGGCCTTTGCCAGGGCTATAGCAGCAAAATCTACCAAAACTGTGCCTGCTAAGACCCCCTCTCCCAGGCCTAGCTCTAGTTCACAAATGCTTAGTCTTGCAGAGGATCTCATTTCTTTGATCCGGGGATCCCAACCTCACCCAGACAGGGCCTCTCACCCACCTCCAGGGAAGAGGCCTAGAGCAGAGCCCCCTGAGCCAGTTTCTACAGATGACTCCTCTGATGAATCAATTAATTCTAACCCTCCAGAGGGCCCTTTTTCTCCTTATGAGGACTCTGATGCAGAAGAGTCCATTCCTTCTGCCTCTCCGCCTGAGGAATTTTCCTTTGGGGAAACCTTGCATGCTATGAGGGAACAATTTCAATGGCAGGGCCAGGATTTTACAGACTCTAGGAAAAGGCTTAGAACCTTTCTGCATTTGCCACAGCATAGGCCTTTAGCCATTCCTCCAGTACTTACTGTTGTGGATGATGCATTTAATGATGCTTGCACTGCTCCTGATTCTCTTCCTCCGGCCCCTGCTAAGCCCGATAGATACTACAGGGTTCCGGACACACATTATCATTTGTATAAGGCTCATCTTGCAGATCCCGAAACTATCTCCCAGGGACCCAAGGCTGTAGCAGCTACCTCTGCCAAAAACCCCCTCCCCTCTGAAAGGGAATTTAGGGCCTTAGAGAGATGGGGTAAAAAAGTTTACACTTCTGCTACTCTTTCAGCTAGAGCCTTGAACTGTCAATTCCACATGATACAGTATCAGGAATTTATGTTAGATCAGTTAACTAAAAATCTGTCCTCTGATGAACCATTAGACAAAAAATCTGTTCAGGAAATGGTACATAACATTCAGCAGGTCAGTAATCATTCTTTAAAATGCGGCTATGATGCACTGGAGGCTTCCTTTAGATCAGCCATGACTGGTACAGTGATCAGAAGACATGCATGGTTAAAAGAGCAGTCCTTACCAGACCATGTCAAATCAAAGCTCCTAGATGCTCCCATGGATAAGCTCAATTTGTTTGGCTCCCCTGCACAACAGGTGCTCAAGAAGGTGGAAGAGAAATCGAAATCTGTCCAGACAGTCAAAGATTTCTTGCAGGTCCAGCCTCCAAGGTTTAGCAGGAACTGGCCTTCCAAGAATTGGTCCTTTCCAGACACCCACAGAGCTCAGAGAGGCAGGAATAGGCGCTCAAGAGGCAGGGGTCAATCCAGAGGTGCCTACAGGGGACGTCAGTGGCAGGCTAACAACCAGCGAGGTACAGCCACAGATCCTGCCACCACCACAGGACAATCACAGTGACTTGGCTCTGGCACCGCCTACCAGGGAACAACTAGAAGCACCCTTAGGCGGGAAGCTAGCCTTATTTTCAGTAAACTGGCATTACATCACAGGAGACAAATGGATTTTACAAACAATAGACCAAGGTTACAGGTTTCACTTCCATACTCTGCCAAGGAAGAGAGGAATGCCAAACCTACCTCCAAATCAGAAGACAGAAGCTCTACAACAAATAACTCACTTACTAAGGATGAGAGCTGTAGAAAGGGTACCATCTATGGAACAAGGACAAGGATTTTACTCCAGACTCTTCCTGGTACCAAGAAAAGAAAACCAATGGAGACCTATTCTCGACCTGTCCTCTTTAAACACATACCTCATTGTTCCAAAATTCAAAATGCTGACCCTACAGCAACTTCTTCCCATGCTGGGCAAGGAGTCTTGGCTGGTAACTCTAGATCTCAAGGAGGCATACCTGCACATCCCCATACGACCAAATTGCAGAAGATACCTCAGATTTCTTGCAGGATCAGAGCATTATCAATTCTCAGCATTGCCCTTTGGCTTATCTACTGCGCCCAGAGTATTCACGAAATGCCTGGCATCAGTAATTGCTCATTGCAGGCTTCAGGGAATTCAAATTTACCCTTACCTGGACGACTGCCTGTTACAAGCGGACAACAAAAACAAATTAACAAAAGACTTGGAAAGGGTCATTCATCTACTGCAAGCCCTGGGATACACAGTCTATATAAAAAAGTCAAGGCTGATACCATCCCAAAGGATAACCTTTTTGGGCGCAGAGCTGGACACATCAAAACAGATGGCATTCCTAACAGTAGAAAAACAGGAGCAACTCCCTCTCTACTTCATGGCATTAACAAAGCAGAACCAGCTAACAGCAAGAAAAGTCCTGCAAGCCCTGGGTTACATGGCATCCTGCATAATATTGATTCCACATGCCAGACTACACATGAGAAAACTACAGTGGTACCTGAGGAATTTATGGTCTCAGCACAAGCACAGCCTAGAAACCCAAATTCCAATAATTCCATGCCTGAAGCAAGAATTCCAATGGTGGGCTCAGGCCTGTCAATCAAACAAAGGGCTGCCCTTCCACAGCACTCAACCAAGCCAGACCATAACAACGGACGCCTCAGACCTCGGTTGGGGGGCGCACATGCTGGACAAGTGCATACAAGGCTTATGGACGCAAGACCAGCTGCACCTACACATAAATCAAAAGAAAATGCTGGCAGTAAAACTGGCAATCCAGGCATTCAGACCATTCCTTCAACAGGGTCAACTGTTGATAAGAACGGACAACACCACAGTTATGTGGTACATCAACAAGCAGGGAGGCACACATTCATACCCTCTATGCCGGATGGCAATGGACCTATGGAACGTGGCCCTGAGCTTCAACATTCAGTTACAAGCAATTTTTGTGCCAGGAAAAGAAAATATTCTAGCAGACATTCTAAGCAGATCTACCACGGATGCCCACAAATGGATGCTGCATCCGGACATCTTCAAAACCATTACAGGAAAATGGGGACTACCAGAAATAGACTTATTTGCATCCCCACACAATCACCAACTGAAGAAATTCTGCACGAGGACGTACCACCCCCTTGCTTGGAAAGTGGACTCCCTGTCTTTCAGTTGGAAAAACCTGACAGCATATGCATTCCCACCTCTTCCTTTGATGCACAAGGTGCTACTGAAGATCAAAGAAGACCGTCCAAGGATCATCCTGATAGCTCCAGACTGGCCAAGGCAACATTGGTACCCATTGCTGAGGAGTATGTCTCGGGAACAAATATGGCCTCTGCCCCTAGTTCCCTTGCTGCTGACACAGAACAACTTCAAAACCCTGCATCCAAACCTGAGAACACTGCAGCTGGCTGCCTGGAACATTGCTTAAGAACAAATAATCCAGAATTATCCCAAAGAGTTAGACATAATCTTGGAGGCTCGCAGACCCTCAACAAGAAAAAATTATTCAGCAAAATGGAAAAGATATCTTACTTGGTGTACTGCAAAAGGAGAGAATGTGTCACTGGTAAACATAGCTAACATCCTGGAATACTTGGCAGAGCTCTTCCATAATGGCCTGTCCTATTCTTCCATTAAGATTCATGCATCAGCTATTTCAGCAGAATACAACTTGGATCCTCCAGTCTTCTCACATCCTCTGCTCAGGCAGTTTCTAAGAGGAATTAAAAATGTAAAACCACCAAGAAAGCCACCATTGCCAGCATGGGACTTGAACTTTGTGCTAGAAAAGTTGACACTACCTCCTTTCGAGCCAGCAGCAACAGCAGAATTGCAGTACTTATCATGGAAAACTGCTTTCCTGCTTGCAATCACTTCAGCATGAAGGGTTTCTGAACTACAGGCATTAATGGCAGTACAGCCCTTCCTGATTTTCCATCAAGACAGAGTGTCCATGAGAACTAATCCTACTTTTATGCCAAAGGTGGTCTCCAGGGTATCTTTGAACCAAGCT
Source organism: Protopterus annectens (assembly GCF_019279795.1). NCBI lineage: Eukaryota > Metazoa > Chordata > Ceratodontiformes > Protopteridae > Protopterus > Protopterus annectens. Next base: position 1,214,224,842 of record NC_056729.1, read on the forward strand.
ATCCACCTGCCTACATTCTTCCCAAACCCACAGAACAGGGGAGAAAGACTGTTGCATACCTTGGATGTACATAGACAATTACACTACTACCTGGACAGGACCAAGAATAATAGAAAAACTGACCAGCTACTGGTAGCATATGCAACAGGAATGGAAGGAAAAGCAATTTCAAAACAGACAATCTCTAAGTGGATAGGGAATTGCATTAGATTTTGTTACTCTTATCATGGAAAGAAAACTCCAGAAGACATCAGACCTCACTCTACAAGGGCTACAGCCACTACCACAGCCTTTTTACGAGGAGTGGCTACCAAAGACATTTTAGAGGCTGCTACTTGGAGCTCCGTGCATACATTTGCCAAGCATTATAATTTACCCTTATACTCCAGATCCCGAGCAGGTTTTGCCACTGCTGTTTTGCAAGGGATCTTAACTACACCATAATCTTATTACTCCTCCTCCCCCAGTTTGGCTATGGTATTCTACCCATTTGTAAGGACTGCAGATGCATCCTTGAAGGACATAGTACAGTTTTGTACCTACCATAAATGTAGATGTCTGATAGGCATGCATCTGCAGTCAGGATTACCCTCCCTCCTTCCCCTCTGAGGTACTCCTAGGGTATTTACCCCTCTTTTAGCTAGCTGGGGGAATCTATTATGGTGTATTTGTTTGTATATATGTATATACATGTTTATTTTTATTTTGCTCTCTCTTATTTGGAATCTTTTGCAATTATCCAAATTGGCCTTCCTAGAGGGCACCTGGCATCTGGGGCAAGAAACACTGAGGAAAATGGCGTCGGCTGATGCCTTTATACCCGAATAACTGCAGCTATGACGTCGGGTGAAGTGCGACATCAGCCGAGGCCAGACCCAGACTTTGGAATCCGGCCGACCGAAGGGCTGCCTGACGACAGGACAACCCATTTGTAAGGACTGCAGATGCATGCCTATCGGACATCTACATTTATGGTAGGTACAAAACTGTACTTTACCCTCCCTCCAGCCCCCTGACTTTTCTAGACTTTCTACCTATCCTCTTTTTGGCCATATCTTATGGCTATGGTATTTACTTTTTACTGGAGGTGTTCCACACCATGTAATTGCTTCCTATTTTGGGAGCTCCTGACATCTGGGGCAAGAAAAACTGATGTAATGGCATCAGCTGCATATTTTATACCCCTGACAATCTGACTTCCTGGAAGAGGCGATGGCATCTGACGCAGAAATCCCAAGACTCTGGTATTCAGGCTGACTGAGGGCTACCTGCAGGTAGATAACCCAAGTGTGACGAGTGCAACAGTGAATGCACTCAAACATCTACATTTATGGTAAGTGTACACAACTGTACTTTCTGGGCACATTACAAATGCTACAAAGAGCACTTTTGGCTAACATCAAAGACTGAAACGGTATTAATTTCATGAACTTTAATTGTACCCTGAGGGTAGGAATGTGGTCCACTCCTGTCATAGTATTAGAAACCCAGATGTCTTGCAGAAATTAAACTTCGTGACACCTGTTGGAGGAGGCAGTAATTCAGACACCCTTGAGGTTTGCTTGTGCCCTTGCTTGAATCTTGGCAACTGAGGGCATATTTACTGTGACCCTAATCCTACTCCTGGTGACATTATGAGCACCTGCATCATTGCAGGGAGCATCTGTGCCCATCAGCCCTGTGCATGCGCCATTAGGTTAGGCTTTCACTGCCTTCATCTTCCCTACAATGTCCTCCTGTATCAGGAAAGCCCCTGTTTGCCTAGCAACTTCAGCAACCCATTTGAGAGCCATTTCTTCTCCTCCTAGCATGGGCACTGTTAGCCTGTGCTACCAGCTCCATCTTGTGCCTAAGCAGCTACTTGACCTTGGGCATAATCAGGGATTTATATCTCTATGCCATGGAGTTGGCAACCTCAGTCATTAGTACTGTCCAGGTCTCCAACTGCCCTCTCCAAAAAAAAAAAAACTTAACACATCCATGAGATCAGATGGCATACCTATCTGCTTAGTGGTAAACCCAAAGTTAGAGTATATTGCCAAGCATGTCTGAGCTCTCTGTCCATGCTGGAAATACAAGCAAGTCCCTGATCCTGAGCAGTATCCTCCCTTTTCCACTTGTTAGAAAGAAAAGATGGTACGACTTTGAAAATTAGATAAACAGCATCATTCTAGAGGATCCAGTATGTGTCCACATGGAAAGATATTTCACTGTCCTACATTCATTGAAAGGGCTGGGCAGCACCTTTAGTTCATATGTTTCCATGTAGTGGCTAAAGCCCTTGCTGCCCCATAGTGTTTTTTAGGCAAAATTCGGTAATGGGCATTTCAGTATAGCAAATGTATGAACATCAAAACAGGATCAGGTAAATCGGTAATGCTTCACACACTTGTTTAGCTTTCTGCTGAATGACCTTTTGATTTTCTTTCTGAAATCTCACATTGTGTCATTCCTGACTCCTTTTCCCTTCATTGTCTGCCTTTACTCCCATCACCCATTGTACTATAGTGGAACACTTCTCTCTTTTGTCTGTCTAGTCCTTGTTGCCTCTTCACTTACAAGTAGGTATATTATCTTGTTCCCTTTTAAAATCTCAAATGTCTTTTTTGCTTCTTTCCAATTAATTGGTATTTCCTTCCTTATCACTAATTCCCAGTATTTAAATGTGCTACTCTACTTTCGCCAGATCCATGCTGCTGTCCTGTTTTTCTGGTCCTTGCCTTTGATACCAGGTGGTAAAATGTCAGAGATCCAGTCCTTTAAATCATACTTTTTAAACTCTTTAAATTTTTTTTTAAATTCCTGATGTTATGTATGTTTCTTTTTCAGCTTCCACTCTCCCAAAAGGCTTCCAGTAAATCCCATAGGACATAGTCCAGAAGACCTTTCTGAGATGCAGAATGTGTGACTGTGCATGCCAGTATAACACCTGTATATGTTTTTCTATTTTAGATTCACATTTTATTTGCAGATTATTCTATTTGTGCTCTTTCATGTCTGTCTTTAATCCATATTCCCAGGTATATCGGACTATACTGATTGTATAGCTTTGGGTATATTTGCGGAATGACCCCTTTTTCCACCATGTTTATTGAAATGGCTTTGTTTTTTATATTTAATTTGTATTCTTAAATTTCCCCATTATTAGTAAGCCTTCCAAACAAGTCTTGCAATTCTGCTAATTTGAGTTTTTCCACCACCCCCACTTAAAATCTTATATTATTTATTTCCTGTTTTCCCTTGTTAGTGGTTCCAGGTATATATTAAATAACTGGGGCAACAAAGGGCATCCCTGCCTTTTTCCACTTGTTAATAGAAACTACTCTGACAAATTTACAATAACTTTAAGCTGTGCTTTTGAGCAGTGATATATTATTTTGAGTACTGAAAGCAGTTACCTCAGTATGCTTACTTCCTCTGATATTGCAAATAGATATACCCAGTCCAGTCTATCAAGTGCTTTCCCTGCATCTAGGCTTACTATCATTACAGGTACTTTTCACCTTCCTGCAATATCATAAGTTCCGTGGCACATGCATTAAGTTCTTAGTATGATTCATAGGTTCATAGGTAGATACTAGGCTATTGGCCCTAGGGCCTATACAAGCCTAGCCAAAAAGATACCCTGGTTTTCACCACCCAAGAACATTATTTTTCTGTGCCCCTGTCAAGCAGAACCACAGAAGTGATCCCCGGGGTGAATTTCCTATTATCCATCCAATCATCAAGATTTTTCTTGAAGAGTGCTAATGAGGAGCTCTGTTTGACATAAGTAGTCTGTTCCAAAGTATGGGAAGTCTCTGGGACAGGAATCTATCCCTCCAGCATGTTCTGTTTATTGTGGTGACAAGTTTTAGGTCCCCAGAGCGTGTAGCTTGGAAGGATTGGGATTTCTTTAATTGGAGCATGTCCAACAGCTCTGGGTTTGCCATAGCTTTGCATGTTAGGCAGAGATCGCCTCTGAGTAGGTGATATGCGACGGAGTAAAGCTGGAGTTTTTTGAGTCGGTCTGCGTATGGCATCTGTTTGAGGCCAGTAATCCCCTTTGTGAGGTATTTTTGCGGCCTTTCCAGTTGTAGATTTCTTGTGAGGTACATACCAAAAGGGGCGTTGTACTCTATAATGGGTCTAATGAGTGATGAGTAGAGGGGAACAATGACCTCTTTTTTTCTGGATGAGAAACCTTTTGTAATGAGGTGTGCCACATAGAAGGATTTCCTGACCACTGTGGCAATGTGATTATCAAAGGAGAGACTACTGTCCACCTGTGTCCCAAGGTCTCTTATCACACTTTCTGTGTTAAGTAGACTACCACTTATGTGGTAGTTCATGGGTACAGAGTTTTTACCAGAGGGGATGACAATGCACTTTTTGACATTGAGCTTGAGACCATGTCTTTGACACCAGGCGTCTGTCTCAGTGAGGCCCTTTTGTAGGATGTCCACATCGTTAGGAGTTTCGATTATGGCTCCTAGTTTGCAGTCATCTGCGAACTTTGTTAGCCAAAGACCATCTGTGTTAGCCTGTACGTCAGAAAAGTAGATACCAAACAGGAGAGGACCCAGGACTGAACCCTATGGTACTCCCAATTGTCACTGGTCTGAAGTCTGATTTGGAGTCTGCTACTTTCACAGTGTGGGTTCTGTCAGTAAGCCAGTTGGCAACCCATCTTGTGACATAGGGATTTATACCTGGTTTAGTGAGTTTCTATAATTCCAGAGTGGGGGATGGTGTCGAACGTCTTGGCGAGATCTAGATAGGCTTTGTGAACCACCTTACCCTCATCTATGGCTTTGGTGACTACTTCAAAGAAGTCTTATCAGGTTTAGGAGACATGATCTGCGTTTTACAAACCCAAACTGTGTGGTGTCCAGAGTTTGGAGATCTCCAATGTCTTTGTTTATGAGTTCCATGATGATAGGTTCCATGGCCTTGCAGACAAGGCTCGTCAGGCTAATGGGGAGGTAGTTCCCGGGGTCTGTTGTGGCCCCCCCCCCTTGTGGAGTGGGATAACTGTCACGGTGTGCCATTCAATGGGCACAAAGCCTGAGGTGAGGCTATGGTTGAACATGGTACTTAGGTGGAGTGCCAGTTCATTCTGTAGTTCATGTAGAAGGCAGCCTGGGATGTTGTCAGGTCCCATGGATGCTGTGCTCTTGGCTTTGGAGAGTGAGGATTTTACCTGTGCAGCCGTGATTACAGGAACTTTGCATTCTTCCGGTATAAAGATATGCCCTTTAGGGGGTGAGAGGGGTTAAAGTTAGCACTGAACGTATTTGACAGGATGTTGGCAATATCAGTTGGTTCTGTATATTTAGTGTCATTGTGCTGTAACTCAGAGCAGATCTGAGTGTTGCCATTGAGATTTTTGACATAGCTGTAGAATGCTTTGTGGTTGTCTTTAGAATCAGTGGCAATTTTGTTTTCAAACTAGCTTTGGAGGATTTTATGAGGGATCTCAGCTTCTTACTGAGACTGACCAGGGAGTTCCTCCAATCGTGGGATTTTACTCTTTTTTGCAACAGGTTCTTTCTTCTGTTGTAGAGTTTGTTTATGGCAGAAGACCACCAGATTGGCTTCCTTTTTTTTTTTGGAGGATAGCATCTTGGTTCTGTTAGGGATAGCACGATCCATGCACTCGTGTAAGTGCTTATAAAGTGCATTTGTGTAGGATTCGTGAGTCGTACCTCTATTGTCCATCTGCATGGGTGTCGTGAAGTTTGCCACTTCTGTCTTAAGAAGCGTGAAGTTGGCTTTGGAGAAATTTTTTACGGTTGTTTTCCTAATTGGGGGGTGGGGGGGGTGGGAGCAGGATGTGGATGTCTAGGGTGATTAGCTTGTGGTCGGATCTGACCAATGAGGAGCTGACCTCTGGTGTGGAACACCGGTCACCCATGTTGGTGATGACTAGGTCTAGGATATTGCTGACCCTGGTGGGGGTGTGGATAAGTTGATCCAAGGCGTTGGAATTGATGATTTCCAGAAAACGTTGAGCAAAAGAGTTGGTACATGAGTAGTTTTCCCAGTTAATGGTAGGTTAGTTGAAATCGCCCATTATTAGAGTGTTGGGTTTTACCTTAATATTTTCCAGTGTATCAAGAAAAGAGGAGTGGGAATCCTGGGGCATGGTGGGGGGGTCTGTAGCAAGCTACAATCTGGATTGCGGTTTTGCCCAGAGTTAGTTGAACTTGGATAATCTCGCTATGCCTCCTTCTGCCCAGACTGTAAGGCAGTTACCACTGCCACCAACCCCTCCTTATCAGCTACTAGAAGGCCCTTACAAAGGGTGACCAGTCCTACTGTATAATGTTACTATTATCTAAATGCTAGGTATGACCAAGAGGAAGGCTATTTAGGGGTGGCCTTTACAGTGTCACCAAAAGTTCAGAATCACATGAAATATTTTATAACAACATTGCAGGACAGTCTCAAATAAATGCAGAAAACATCTAAACTAATCTTTACAATATATACCAAATAAAACAATATTCCGAAAAGGCTCGAACCCAATCTCAGGAAGAAAACAAGAGCCAATAATCCAACAAATTATTCAGTCGTATATTAATAAGGTTCTCGCGCCTCGGTGTAACACCACCTTTACAGAATCTAACAAACATTCATCATCCTTCCCTTGTATACTTTATGCAAAAAGTATTTATACAATTATCAAATCAATCAGTTAAAATCACTTAAGACCTTAATTAGTATTTAAAGTAAACATTTCCAACACAATTCATTATTAAGCCCAAAAGGGGCTAATGTATTATATTGTAAAATGTAAATTGCTTCTTTATGTTCAAGTTTGTCCTTCAATAATTGTTCATCTTCATATTTTGTTTATTTGCAGCAAAACAATACCTTGTAGTAACAAAAAAATCATTATTATGTACTTCTTCAAAATGAGCAGAAATGACTGTCTTCTCTCTGATTTTTAATATCCCTTATATGTTCCATAAACCTAACCCTAAACAATCATTTTGTCTCCCCAATTTAAAAAAGGTTGCAGGGACATCTCAAAGCATAAATCACTCCCTTACTAGTACATGAAAATCTATTTTTTGGTTTTTATTTTATACCATTTATATACTCAAAGGAAACTACCACCTGCTTGCAAGTTAAACAATTGCCACATGAACTGGTACCCATTGAACTGAGTGATTTCTGTACACTCATATCTGGGGATATAAACTTCACATGAACCAGTCTGTCTTGCAAACTCATACCCTTCTTAAATGACATAGAAAGGTAGTCTGGTAATATTTCCTGTAATGATTTATCCTTTTTCTAAAAATCCCAATAATACTCAACCATACTAGTTATTTCATTACTACCAATATTGTACAAAGATACAAAATACATTTTATTCTGTTGTAATAAAATCTTATTCTGTTTTAATGACTTGCTTCTGATAAAATTTTCTGATGTATTTATGTTGTTGTTGTTTTTCTTACTATAATTGTCTTTATATATCACTCTTCATTGAGCTTCTCTCACAGCTATAGGGTCATACCCTCTCCTCAGAAACATCTCAGCTGTTTTTTTTAATGTCTTCACTCAGAATTTCTTCATTGTTACAAAGTCTTGATAGTCGTAAAAATTCACCATATAGTAAAGAAGAGATTAAATGTAAGGGGTGGCAGCTTGTAGCGTGTAAAAATTGACTGCCATCCTCAAATTTCCCAGGCACCCTAGTAATTATAGATCCATCTTTTCTACCTTCCAATATCAAATCCAAAAAAACTACTTTTTCACCCTCTTGCAAACCATCAAATGAGAGACCAAATGGGTTTCCTTCCCCAAGGGAAACAAATAGTGAAACTTGTTTTCTCCCCCTTCACATAAAAAAAATCAGATCATCTGTGTACCTATAGTACAATTTAACATGATTTTTCATAAAATCCTGTCTGTAAAGAAAACTTTCCTTAAACATTGCCATAAACAGATTTGCATACATGGGGGCAAAAGGTGCCCCCATTGCAGTTGTTTGTCTCTGTCTGTATATCTGTTTATTATAGGAAAACAAGTTATTTTTCAGACAGAATTCTAATGGCTCCACAATAATATTTGTCCGGGGACTATCTCCCAGTTTAAACAAAACGGCTTTCCAGCCGTCTGAATGTGTTATATAGAAGTATACAAACTCTTTACATCTAAAACCAACCAATACATTTGGTCATTCCATCTTATAGAAGAAATCTTTTCTAAAAAGTCAGAAGTGTCTTTTTGAACAAAGGGAAGTAGTATTGTGTGTAATAAAGTACCTATTTTATGTAAAAAAAATAATATTTGCAGGCTGAGACAGTCAGCCTGGCAGGAGGATCACACATCATTTTATGGATCTTAAGCAGACAAAAAAAATACAGTTAGTTCACTACCTCTAATAGTGAACTTTTTTCAACGTCTTTTCTGGTTAAATAACCCAGACATACACTTTTTTCCATCAGCACTCCAAATTTCATCTTCGCCTTGTCAGAATCTTCTTTTTTACTTATTTCATAAATGTCACAAACTTTTAAATAGTCCATGCACATTTTATGGTATTGTAACACATTCATCACTACAATCTTGTTCCCTGGTTTTATCATTATTTCCTTTCTATTACTTAAATCTTGTAAAGCCTGCCACTCCTTATATGTCAAATTATGTTCAATAATTTGCTTGATATTAATTTTGTTACAAATATTTTCCCCATCAAAAGACAACATTGAGCTAAAATGTGCAATATTTTCATTATAAAAAGGGGATATAAATTTGTTAATAATAGGGATATTGACCGTGTCCAGTCTATAGTATGCATTCATCTCACAAATATCAGTCTCTTCATTCTCACTTTCAAGACATGCAAAAAAGCTATCATCTGTAGAGCAATTGTCAGAACAATCTAAACAATCACTAGGAACATCCTTTGAACATTTTTAAATGCAATTTATGAATTAACTTAAAAATTCTTGTTTCAATGTATAAAATCTGGGAAGTAGTGTAGGAACAATCTTCAATCCCAGATTTAACACAGCCATTTGTTCCACAGATAAAATACAATTCGACAAATTAATAACCAAATTAACATCATTACACCATAAAGCATCAGTACCATTTGGTTTTCTTACTGTTAAATTGTCCAAAGTTTTTTGTTTGTTCCCTTCAAACTGTTTCTCCCTCGTTTCTGCCCCTGTACATTTGCGCCATTGGAACGAAATGCTGTTGATGGTAGTCAGTTTGCTGTGGGATCGGCAATGATGGAAATTCCTCTACATAACCTCCGTTTGACTCACTTTGACTCACACCTTCCAAGAAGAGAATGAAACGGAGTGGGGTTTTTTGAAACCTCCACCTTGATGCCTTCTGCTCCTTCATTTGTAATTTAATTTCACAAGAGCCCTCCCACTGTCATAGTCCTCAGTGTCACGCAATAACTTAGTTTTTTATACTCTGTCAACTCCTCGTCTAAAACTTTTAATTTTGTGCTAATGTCTTCCATCAAATTTTTAATATTGGCACCCCCAAGAGAGATGGAAATTTCATTTGATAACACAGACAGTTCTTGTTTTAATTTCATTTGTTTCATCTGGTCTCTCTCAAGCAATATTTGTAACCAGTCCATGACACGTTTGTGCGATGCAGCAACCCAGTGTTCTTTAAACTGTTTGAGTGCTGCATTTGTCATCAAACGGGCTGCTCGGATTTTTTATAAAACACAAACCTCTCGGCGTAATGCCTAGATTTAAATATCTTTGCAACCCCAGAATATTATAATACACCCTCATTTCCTTCTCTAACAGTTTCTCAAATTTAGTGCAAACTTCTCTCTTGTCACTGGGGAATAGCATTCGCCGCAAGCCCAATAGATGAGAGGGGATTTAATGCAAGTTTAGATCTCATTCAAATACACATCAAGAAACTGTTCTGTATTATAACTCGCATTGGAATTTATTGAGCGATTTTCACCCACCATTCCAGTTGAAGTCGAAGGTATGTTTAAAAACTGGTCCATAGATCTCTGTGACCCCGTCATGGGTCCACTGTTGTTCATAGCTCCCAGTATACAAGAGGACTCACTTCGGAACACCTGAGGAACGTCTGTATTCGGATCAGAAGACATAGAATAACAGTCTAATCACTCATGCACTCCAAATACAACAATATTCCGAAAAGACTTGAACACAGTCTCAAGAAGAAAACAGGAATCAATAATAACAACAGTCTAATCACTAATGCACTCCAAATACAATATTCCGAAAAGACTCTAACACAGTCTCAAGAAGAAAACAGGAACCAATACTCTAACAAATTATTCAGTCGTTTATTAATAAACTTAATATTAAAATTAATGTAAATAACTGAATAATTTGTTGGATTATTGGTTCCTGTTTTCTTCCTGAGACTGTGTTCAAGTCTTTTTGGAATATTGTTGTATTTGGAGTGCATTAGTGATTAGACTGTTGTTATACTAATTTTTACTATATTCGTGTCTATAGCTAAAAGAAATTACTGTACCCTAGTTGCTTACTGTTAACAAGGCAAATATAGATGAGTGGATGTTCTTGCTAGGTCCAAGGCAAGATACAAAATGCACAGTCTTTCTTAAATTATTATCAAACATTACTGTTGGGTCAGCTTGGATGACATCAGTCTGTCACCTGCCTTCAGTTCCTAGGCTAACAGAAACTTAACAAAATTTAACATCTCTGTGTGAGAAGTACATATCTCCCAAATGTGCAGCTGCTAGGAAGCCATAAAGCAATGCAACAGTTTATATTTTAAAACTAGTAATTACTTTTCTCCAAGACAATAGAAAGAAACTTCTAGCTCTAGACATCATCTCTCCTTGCTGCATTACTAACATTTATAGCACATCATAAAGCATTTAATTTCAACTTAATTTCCTGAAGTTTTGTAAGTTAATCTATGTTTCAGCAGGGTATGCTGTCGTTGCATTCTTGAAGCTCTGTACATAACATGCAGTTCTGTAGAAATCATATCAATATTCACAAATGATATAGAATTATTTATAAACTTCTAGATAGCTGGGCTGACCATGTCATGTGTGTGCATATATAAGATGTATATATATATATATATATATATATATATATATATATATATATATATATATATATATATGAACAAAGGAGGAAGAAGACTAGGTATATTAAATGCATTGTGTGTGCAGCATATTTAAATTTGTATAAAGTGTTGAAATTGATAAGTATGAGAGTTTTGTAATGATTATTAAAATATAAGCATGAAGAATTTAGGGAAGCAATAAGAATAAATAAAACAATGCCGTAATGAAGAAATGGAGATGTATCAACAAAAGATAAAAAATGTGGAAAATAAATATTGATGAAAATAAAAGATGGAAAAACTTGGTATTAAACATAGAGACAATATTATTGTGTGATACCTGTTGCAGCACAGACACCGTTATAAGTAATATGATTCCTGGGTTATAGTAGAAATGTATGTATCTACTAGCCCTAGTTTTACATTTTCTATTTCCTTTTCAGTTGCTTTATTCTCCAGTCATGATAACTCTTCTGTGGAAAATCATATTCCAGTCAACTATTATTAGGACTCTCTCATGAAGTATATAGTCTAATATGATCTTTCTGAAGGTGGTTGCTGATGTTTTTGGTGGGAGATTAGTCTTTTACTCCTGCATAACCCTTTTCCACAACCCTTATCAGGAAGTGTTGGGCTTTTAAAAGTATCATCCCTTCCTTCTTATGCCTGTATTCCTCCAACTTGGTGCCATTTCATATCCCTTCCTAGATGCATTTACATGTTCAAATTCATCCTGGTGTGTCCCTTAAAGCGTCACTATTCCTGCCTCTTCCTTTTTTTCTCCTATTAATAATTTTGTCCCATTTAACTGGATTTGTCACCAAATTTATATTCCAGCTCATTACTTTAATCTTGCTCACATTGCCCTTTTAATATGTCCTTTGTATTATCTGTCTATTCCTTTATTAGATTTCTCTCAAAGCTCATGATAGCTTGTATCCATATCAGTCCATTTTCCTCTGTTAGTCATTCATCATTGTTTTTTGTCAACTTGTACTAGGTCTGCCACTGGTTTGCCTCTTGGTTCATCTAAATATGCGTGAAGTATTCACCTATGCTTCTGTCCCATGAGCTTTTTTAATACAACCTCCTGCATGTTTTGAGTACTGCTCACTAAAAAGCAAACAATTACAAACAAATTCACCAACTCCATCAGCTTCCCCTCCATAACCTTTTGGAAATGTCCCCTTTCTTGTTCCAAGGTAGGATTGCCATCTCCAGTTTGATCAAGGACTCTAGTCCCCATGCCACCTCAAAGATGGTTGCAAACTGTCTTTGTGTAGACACACTGAGATCTGCTCTAGCAGCTGTCTGTCATTTCTATTCTTTTATGCTTTATGTCCTTACTGAGCCTTGATTATTGGTATTATCATTTCTTTATTCAGTCTTCCACATAAATGTGGTTTCCCTTTATAGTCTCTTAATTTGTGTGCTACTTCTTTCCTATTTTTACTCCTTTATTAAATGCAGTCTGCCTGTTTTCAGGTTGTAGCCCTTTGGCTTCCACACTCATTTGTGATTGCCAAATGTTTCAGTAATTATCTCTGATGGTATTTATTAATACATCTTTTCCCTTTATTACAAGGAGTTATGTACTGTACCAAACCTAATTTGCCTGCACTTTATCATTTCCTCATGTATTTTCATCTATTTAAAGATAAGCCCAAAAAATATATAAAAAAAGAGCAACCAGCAAAATACAAATGACTAAATAAAAGTAAAAAATAGAACTGGCTAGGCAGAGAGTAAAAGCCAAAATATAAAAAAAAAAAATACTTAAAATGTTCACAAAAATACTAGGATGAGTGCTTTCATACTCAAAGGTACTTCATCAGATCCATTCTTACATCAGTTAACACTGCACTTATATAACTCTGTGTTTGAGGTCACGTGATTTTAACAGTGGCTTAATGAGGGTGATTTCATTTAACCCCGTGCCTACATCAGCTCTTAACAAATGCATCCATTTTATTTTTGTGCATTCAGTTCTTGTTTTATGTCACCACCTCTCAGATTAAGTGTGTATATTTCTAGCACCAAAAACTTGAACCAATGTTCACAACTTGTTGACAAGACATATTTGGACAGTGCATTCCTGTCATCCTTTCTATTGACAGCATATGCATGTTCTCTTATACGGTCTCTCAAGCAGCGGTTAGTCTTTCCCACATAGAAACTGTTGCAGCTAACACAAGCAGGACAGTAAACAACATTTTTGGTACTACAGTCTGCATAAAACTGCATATTAAATGTCTGTCCTGTTTCTGGATGTACAAAGTGATCATCCTTATCAATATGTTTACAGACATTACAGTGACCTCAGGGAAAGGTCCCTACTCTCTGACTAACTATCCCCTCCTCATGATCAGACAGGAGTTTATAACACAGCATTTTCTTTAATGATGGACGATTTTTGAAACAAAAGGTGGGGGTTTCACCCAGCAGTCTCTTACAATTGTCATCTGAAGCCAAAATCTTCCAGTGTTTCTTGACAGTTTCACAGACAAACCCTGAATCCCTGGAATATGTAAGTTTCATACATACTGGTTGAATAGAGCTACTGGTAACAGGGACAAGATCCTTACTTAAGCCACTAAAGTATGGTCTAGTGCATGTGTCCCTTAGCATAACTGCATCATTATGTGCAGTTGTTATATCTAGGTCAGTGTACCCTCTTTTCATTAAATTCGAGGCAAGTGTGTCAAAGGAGTCATATATGTCACTGTCTCTTCTGCTTAGTCTTGCTGTCCTAAAAAACTGACCTTTGAATACATTCTGCTTAACATGTTTTGGATGCATACTGTGCGAGTGTACTGTATTATTAGTCTTGCAGGGCTTAACATATTGTCTCATGTATACCATCTAGTGTCGTAATTACTGTAGCATCTAGAAAAGGGATAGACTCTGTGGACCATTCATAATTAAATCTGAGAAAGTTGGTCATACTATTTAAATAGGACACAAAGTGGTCAAGGCTTTCTAATGCATCTCCCCATACAAGGAAGAGGTCATCCACATAACGACCATAGTAGAGTACAGATTCCTTGAATCTGTTGTCAGAAAGAACATTCTGCATCTCCCATTCGGCTAATACCATAGCTGTTGGCACAACGTGCCCATAGTTACCCCTGTTTTTTGTAAATAGTGTTCGTTCTCAAAGATAAACACATTGTGTTCTAATATCAGCTCCAATAGAGTGCAAACCAAGTAGACCTTATCACTACTGAAGGTGGAACTCTTCCCTAAATGCATCCGAACATAGTCAATGCCTGCATTATTGGGAATGCAGGTAAACAATGAAGCAACATCCAACATAACCAATAAGGCCTCTTCTATAAACCCTGTGGCAGACCAGTTATTCATTTACTCAGGAAATCCCTGGTGACTTTAAGGATATTCCCTATCCCATTGACCACTGGATGAAGTTGTTTCTCTACGAAAATGGATAGCGGCTCAGTGGCCCATCCCCTACCAGACACTATGAGCCATATAGGTGGATGCAGTCTATCCTTATGTACTTTGGGAAGTCCATAAATTTTAGGTACTACTGCATGCTCAACCAGGAAGTACTCATACAATTTTCTGTACATCACACCATCCATAAGTAAATTCTCCACTCTCTCAAATATTCTATTAGTTAACCTTGTAACTTCTCCAGTATTCAACTTAACATAAGTGCTTTCATCACCCAGCATTAGAAGCATGGCATTCAAATAGTCTGAGACATCCAGAATGACTGTACCATACCCTTTATCAGCTGGGTGAAAACAGATATCTTGACTTTTTATCAACTCAAGCAAGGGCAAGAACTCTTCTTGACTCAAATTGTTACAATTTCTTCTACCTTTCCTGTTCCTATCAGAGGGGTTAGAAAAGTAAGCATAGATGTCATCAGTGCACAATTTAAGAAAGGCTTCAACTAATGGTGAGTTTACCGGTGTAAAACTACTGGGTTTTCTAAAATTGCTAGCATAAGGGCCCTCTCTATTTCCAAACTGTAACTTCAAAGACAGATTTCTGACAAACCGTTTCAAGTCAGTCAAAATAGTATTTAAAGTAAAGTTCTCAGTTGATATAAAGTTGAGTCCCCTGTTCAACACATTCCTCTGTTCAACAGTCAGAGTTATTGAGGAAAGGTTAAAAATTAAGTGTTTCTCACCTTGTTCCGAACTGTTAGTCCTGTTTCTGTTGTATCCTGTGCCTCTTGAAGTTCTTGTCCCTGCTCTAGGACCTCCTCTTCGCTTCACATTGAGGAGTTCTGGAGCTTGTAGCAATAGAAAAGGGTGTTTCCACAAAGCAGCGCTATTTTCACCTTGTGAAACTCCACTTCCCTGATTAAAATCTACAGCATTCATCAAAGTATCAGAAATCTTTGTAGTTCCATTTCTGCCACTCGTATTCAGACATAAAACTGTAGGGTAACCACTAAACAAGTTATGTGGGTATTCAGGAGGATTTAAAGACACGGGCGGTCCTTGTTGCAGCTCTTCAGCCCGTTCTCCATTGCCTTCTGGTAATGGAGCATTCTCTTGATTCCGTTTCTGCACTACCTGTTTGGTAGTGTTGGTACCTCCTCCAGCCACCCAAGCTCTCCTGTCATTGGTCGAGCGAGCATCTTTCTGATTCCTCATTGGTTCTGAATCGCGGTTCATATGCCTGTCATCAGACCAGGAAAAAATGTGGCCAGTGCTGAAATCTTTTAAGTCCCTGGCTATTTTCTTTATCTTCTGCAGCCATTTATCATACTGCATGAGGTCTCCCAATAGATAGCATAGATTAATCAGCCTTCATTTATCCCTTGGCATTAAGTATTGCTTACCTCTCCTATTGGGCTTTGTTTATCGTATTCATTTTTATGTTTTTGTTTAATAGTATTTCTCTTGGTATACTACTGTTTTCATCATGTTTCCCAAACATATTTATTTTTAATGAGATTCCTGTTACCTGATAGCCAGGAGTCTATTCCTCCACTTTTTGGAGTATACAATGTGTCTCTAGTCCCACCTTCCCATTAACAGTGCCACTGCTTAATTATTTGCTGTTATGGAAGAAGGGTGTCTGTGCTAGTTTATTAAACAATATTTTTAAAAACTTGCATGGCATCAGCCTTCAAAATAGTAAATCTTCATAATGGCTAATTTCTTTGCTTGTTCAGTGACTCGCATTCCTTTCCCATAACAAAACCATAGCAGTCCCTTTAAGTCATTCCCTTATACATTATCTGCTCCTTTCCCTTACCTGAGCAAGTCTCTTATTCACTTTGCACTACTGCCCTCCACAACTCCTCTATGCCTTACAAGATCTCTGCTGTAGTATTCAAAGTTGAATATAGTTTTAAAGAATGGGAAAATGTCATTTTGCCACCTTTTCCTAAGTGCTACCACTTGCTGTTATCACTTATCAATTTATGCTATCACTGGGAATCTGTTGTGTTCTCCATATTTCTGTCCTCCTTGAAGTCTAATGCCCTCCTTCTAGAAACATATTTTTTATGGTTAGCTGGATATAGTAACTTAAATTTAATCCCCTGATCTCTGCATTCTGCCTGCACTGGCACAAAATTTGCTCTCCAGCTACAAGTTGCCACTGAAAAGTCCACATTCACAAAAAAGGGCTTGGAATTTGCATAATTCTAAGGTATTTACCTTACAGACAATTGGTACAGGGTTTGATTCTCACTCAGGGAAATTGGCTAGGCTTAAAGTGGTCTGCAAGTGCAACTTGACTAGTACTTACCTAAGAACCTAATATGAGCTGTCCCCAAACCATTAGTCTGTATCCAAGCTTCCAAAGACATGACAATACCCTCACTTTTAAAGAGAAAGTTGCATATCTTACTGATACTTGGTATGGATTTTTTCTCTCCTGTTTATAAAAAACAAACCGTACTAAGAGCTCTCTCTAATAGTGTTTTCTGTGCTTGTAATTCTGTCTACTTTTCCACCTTAGCCTTCATGAAATTCAGGTAGTCTTTACCCCATGTTGATCATGAAGCCTGCTGAAGCAGAGGTTCTTCCTTCTCAATCTGTCTTCATGGTCAAGCATCTATTAAGCGGAGTCTTGCCTCCACTATCGACATTTTTGCCTTTGATATTTAATTCTTATTAGACTTACTGACTTTTTTGAGACAGTTGCCATAGTCTTTCATGTAGTTTATCTCCTTGCATTCTGTTCATCCATCCATAAACTCTTTTTCCCATTTTTGCACATGGGATCAGGGTGTGACATCAGCGGTGACCATCATCTGAAGCCAGTGTTCACACCGCAAGGTAGTTAGCCCTATCACTATTGTTCTTCCACACTATACACATACACTCACACTTGTAGCTGTTTTTAGAATATCCAATCCATTTACTGCATAACTTTGGAATGCAGGAAGTAACCGGAGCACCTTGAGAAAATCCATATGAGCATGAGGAGAATATCCAGACTCCACATGGAAGGCAGCCCAGCTGAGAACTGAACCAGGAAATCTGTTATTCTTAAATGACAGTGCTACTCACTGTGTCACTCTATCCCTTCATTCATCATCTGCATTTCCATGGTTGGATGGATGATTGGATGGATAAGCAGTGTTACCTCTGGATCTCCCTTTCTGTCTTTTTCCTTGCTAGTTTCTGATATTGCAGTATTCTTCATTTTACTCTTCTTTGTTTTTGTTTTTTTACTTTTGCTTGGTCATAAGCATACCTACTTGAATACAGTGTGTTTCTTTTTCATTTTATTATTTCTGATCTGTTGACACTTTTTTATTAGTGAATTTAGCTTTTATTTTTTTAATTTAGCCAATGGAGATCAGTCTCTTTCTCTTATCTCATCTTTGTCATAACAGAAGCCCCCCCCCCCTTTTGTGTTTTTATGTAGGCAAAAACTCTTGTGTGTGACTTTGGTTCAAGGGAAGATGAGATGATGTAACTACATACAGGGTTAGCCTGTCACCCACTAGTGTGTTTCTTTAAACTGTAAGATGGCAACATACGCTCATAAGAGTTGTAGTGGGATAATGGCTTGTTATTCGAATGACTGTTTTGTCAATATTAACGTGCAATAAAGTGGTCTTGCAGGTGTAGACAAAAAAGCAAAATGTACTGAGCTAAATTTAGAGGTATATAGTCACATAGTAGTAACATTACAGGGGAGACAGATATATATGAGTATGTGATTTTAGGATGGACATTTAAAGAAATATCAGAAAGAAGAGAAAAAGAGGGTAATAATACTGTGACTGCAAGAAGACCTGCTGTGATAGTGATCACTGATAGTGATAAAAGAGGGGAGGAAAGTAATGATAGATTTATGGTAGTAAGTGGGTATTGATAAGAGAAGAGGGTTGCATTCACATGTATTTATATTCGATCTCAAGCTACTGCTGTCGAGTTTAGCTGGCATGTATTTATATTCCATTCAAAATTACTATTATGAAGTTTAAGATAATTTGGGGAGAAATAGTAAGCTTTCAGCAGGGAATGTTATTTATGGGTTGGGAATGGAACACAATTTGCAGTAGCGGATCTAAATGTGAAAATGTAACAATGTTACAGGAGACACATTTGCATATAAATAAGGATATAAATTTTACAAAGAAAGTATTTTTATGGTGGTCAGTGTAATGTCAGGGACAAAGGAAAAAGACAGTAATACTGATTGTGAGACGGGCCACAAACAATGATAGAAGGGGAAAAAAGAACAATGATGATAGGTTTTTGGTTGCAGGTGATTATTGGCAGGAAAAGAGGATTGCATTGACGTGCATTTATATTTCACCTCAAGCTACTGTTGTAGAGTTTAGGTGGGAATGTAACCTGTTTTTAAGAGTGATTATGTACTGGGGACCTAAAAGGGAAAATAAACAAGAAGGTTAATTTCTGAAGAAATATGCAGTAATACTTTACATGGAAGATGTGAATTCAGTACCAGGATAAAATGAAGGTGGAATTTAAAAGCATGGTAGAATTAAAGATTTAGGAAAGAAGTAATATGAATAGTTTAAAGGGGTTGAAGTATTACAGAATGCAGGTAATTTCAGAGAAAATATGAAGGGCAACTGCAAAATTCTAAAGACTAAATATGGAAGCGTTTGGCAGTACACATGAATTTGGAGAATTTGCAGTTATGACACTGTTTTGCTAATAACTCTAAAGCACTCAAATTTAGTACAATGACCTGGGCATCAGAATGTAGGAAGAGCTGGAGCCAAACTTAAGAAGTCAGTGACAAAATAACCAGAAGTCTTCTAGGAGTATTAGTGATATTTTACAAATTGTACGGAAACACTTGTGTGAAGAAGTGAGAGAGAAAAAGTCTGATTTTGCTTCATATAGACCTATTACAGTTTTAAATCATGATTATAAAGTACTAGTCTGTATTACCTAAGAACTGATTGATATGCATCAGTGTGTTTTTGTGGAGAGGAGCAAACATTTGATGACATTAATAGAACAATGATTATTTTAGTTATTTATCCAGTCAGGCTTATTGGGCCAGTGGCCTCTCTTCAAGGGAGACTTAAGGTGGTTTTTACTGAGTAGGGGACATTTAGCAAGGGCACTGGGCAATTTCCCTTGTGCTCTTTTGCATCTGCCTGAGCTACCACTTCATTGTGTAGATGGGGCCTCATTTTAATATCCTATCCAAGAAGACAGCACAATCAAGAGTGCAGCATGCCTAATGCTGTACTGCAGTGTCAGCAATGGAAGTTCTCCCAATTAGCAGTGCTCGTGGGCTAGAATGGAATTTGGTATATGCCTATGCCCATGAGGACCCCAGGTGACAAGCCAGGAAGATGAATCCAGCCACCTGTGGTGGGACTAGAACACACACAGCCTTCTTGATTTTCTAGCACCAAAGGCAATCGTGCTATCTGTTTGAGCCACTGACAGAGTGACTCTGAGTGAGCATTTGTTAGGGTTAGTTGGGATGTTGTGAGTATAGCAGTTTTAGTAGTTACATTTTCTGATAGAATAATAGGGGTAATTAGTAAGATATATGAAGGGTCAGTGGCAAGAACTACGGTGGCAGGTCTGATCTCCACTAAACTATGTTTGAGTATAGGAACCAGGCAGGGCTGGCCCTGCTGTCATCTGTTGCTTGCTTTATATTTTGAACTGTTTGCAAAGAAAATCAGATTAAAAGTTCAGTTTAAATGGATGATGTAAGGTATATATTTTTCAGGTTACTATTTTCACGTTATGCATGTATTTTAATGTTGCGGTTTTAGCTGAGATGTTTTAATTGTTAAACGTTTAATTGATCGAGGTGATTTTTGTATAAAAGGTTCTGTAGAAGACTTGTTCTGTATTCTGAAGAAGTCAGTCGACGAAAGCATAGCAAAACTTTTTGACACTAGTTGTAGTGTTCAAATAAGTACTTTTTTATTTAGAGTTCTCCAGTGGCCGTTGTAGTATTCAAAAAAAAAAAAAAAGGGATTCAGAATTTCAAGGATATACCTGGTGTGGTGATCAAGGAAATTTAGCCTTATTTGCAGATGGTCTTTTTGTACTTCTTAAATACAGAAAAGGACATTTCAGTATTGTGGATCATTTTGTGACTGTTTCATGCCTTTTCAGGATATAAAATAGAGATAAAAGCTATAGCAATGAGCTGTGTACCGACACATGCATTGGTTCATCAGTATTCATTCTTATGGAGTATAAGATGAAGCATTTAGGTGTATGCATTAAAAAGGATTCTCTTATGGCAGCTAAGGGCGTGTAGAAAGAGACTAAATGGAAGGTAACACAGCAGTTAAGTAAATGGAAGCATTTGATTATGGAGTGGGTAGTAAATTCCTAGCTGCCCTTGTGGGCCATTTTAAACCCAGCCAATTTCCCTTTGAAAGTCAAAAAGTTAATCCCGTAGCTTGTGCCTGGGAGGTAAACACCTTATCCATTATACTGTAAGATATAAGCAGTGAAAATGTTTAGTCTTTTAGCCTTGTGTACAAATAACCAAAATATATACCAAATATACTCCAAGAAGGACTGTAGCTCACTGCAAATGCTTACTTTCAAAAATCACTTTTAATAGAAAACAAAAACAAACTCCAGAGGGTTAAAACTATTTTACACACAGGTTAAGTGCTTTCATCTGCTAACTGCAGACTTCATCAGAACAATGAAATATGTGTTTCTCCCCCCTATATAATACATTTTCAAAAAGAATCAAGATCCGATGGGAATGCTCAATCAATTGACCTTCTCATGAATAAAACATAACCTTATGAATATTCATTAATTCTGCTCATTCAGCCTACACAGTTTTATATTACACCCTGTTACCATACAGTTTCTAAATATACCTATAAAACAATCACATGTTCATATGTATATCACATTTTGGTATAAAACACATTTATACATTTACAAGTCAGAGTTGCTTTTATCAACCACCGGTGTAGGTGTAGATGAAAGTTAGTAAATGGTTAACATTAATTTGGGAGGGAAAGAGGGTGAGAATTAAATTGGATAATAGGATTCTTCCCATAGAACAACGTGATTTAGGGTTAACTGATTTTAAAGAATACGTTAAAGTTATGCAGTTAAGGCTCATACATGCAAGTCAGACAGATGGTTATTAAATCCAATGCGGAAAAGAAAACAATGAAATAGGGAGGGGAGAGGGAAGTTAAGAGACTAGGATTTTGGATGGAGGTCCTTAAAGAGAATAGCAATAACCATACAGAATATTGTGTTCATAAAGTAGCCGAAGTATCGTAACAGTTAAGCACAGAAATAGTGCAAGGGATATTTGCCAATAGGGATCTCTGCAAGTAGGGGCAAAGAAAATATGTGGTAGTGACATGAAATTTCCTGGAGGAAATTAAGAGGAACCAAGGTACTGGGAGCAAAAACGAAAGGTAATAGAGTGGAATGAGGCTAAGGAGTTCAGGCTTTGGGTTAGAGATTTCCTTTCTCTGTCAGGGATTACTAACAACATATAGACAAAGATAAAAGGATGAGGAGTGCTAAGAGAAAGTCCAGCTTTGGTAGAGTTTTTTGAATCTACAACAAAAGATGAGTTTAATGAAGGGGTAATTAGTGGGACAAATAAAATATTGTATTGTGTATAAAAGAAGCAAACAAATGATGTTGGGAAAGCTTGGGACAGTAAAGGAGAACTTCAGATTACAAAGGAACAATGGGAAGAAGTATGTATGGCTTCTCAGTATGCAGCAGAGTTAAGAAGGTTTAAGAATTTTGTGTGGAGGTGCTTTTCTGTGTATAATAACCAAACACTAAAAAAAGTACACATGTACACCACTATGTATATTTGTATATCAAGTATGTTTCAGAAGCTTTTTTGTCAGGTAGATTGTAAATGTTGGAGGTGTGATGGGGAAAGGAGAGGAAATTGGGGACATGCATTTAAGAAATGTAACAAGTCGACAGTTTAAAAATACTTTGTGGTGAATTTTTTGCAAAAATATTGGGAGAGCAAATGAAAACAAAGGAAATAATTATTTTTAGCTGGGGTATCAAATCTGAATTTCTTAGATGTACTAAGGCCTTGTTTAATATTGGTGGCCACAAAAAAACTGAAAATCAATAGCTAAACTAACTAGTAGAAGTATTGAATATTGTAAAGGAGGTAAAATTGGAGGTGGAGATGCACAGAAGCATGCTTGCAATTCCTGAGGCAGCTACAATGTAGGTTACAAGCTGGCAAGGAGGTTGGACTATGGCAGTCCACCGGATCATGGAGAATGGACCCTAACCCCTGACTTGCTTCCACCAAGGAATGATTGGGCCAGAAGGTTCTCACACTGATGAAAGAAGGAATGGAACTGTTGGGTGCAGGAAGGGGAGCCACAGGACTGATACTGCAACCCAAAAAATTTGGAGGGGGTACTTTTAAAAAGAGCATGGAATTTATGAGGAATATATACAGGATAGTGCTCAGTAGGAGGAATGATGTTTAAGGCAAAAACTGAACAACATGTTCCATTTCCACTCTGCAGTATCCTTTAGGCTGTATGGGTTGTTTCCCAGCCTAGGAAGTAAAAAAACAGACAGCTTCACAAAGGTCTGTTGTATAAAGTGCCACACATTAATACATTTATTTCCTCTTACCTTAAATCAGACCCATAAGTTTTATCCACTGCATCTCCTAATGGAAGTAGGTGGATATTGAACACAAGTACTTCATATGGTGATAAGGAAGGCATGGTATTGGATCACCCAGGTAACAGAATGTTTTCTTCTTCCACTGTGGCTTTTGGAACTCTCAGTTGTCAGGCACAAATGTGGAAGTTTATACTTTTTTATATGGATAGTCTGGGAGAGCTTGATACTTCGTGTTACAGAAGAAAGTTCTGTTTTGAATCAAATTGTTTCTTCCTTGTCCCAGGTATCCAAACATGCTTTGAAGAGTATGATTATGCACTGTGTATAAGGTGACTGTTACTGCTATGGTGTTGAGAAAATAGGCTTGGGTATATTTTCAAGTTCCCCAGTAGAAAGGCAGAATAAGCAAAACCTGCCATATTTTGGCAAACAAGGAACTAAAAAGATATGGCTGGAAGGAAATAAACAGGGATCCTCTCGGAAAAAGGAACAGACCAATAGTACAGAATGAGTATGCCATCATTCTCTTCCTTTTTCTCTCTCTCCTGCCAGTATCCTTACAGATGTGTCTGACAAAGTGGTCCTCAGAACATTCCACTTTGGCAAAAGATTGTCTCGGACTCCTGGGTGTTAAAAGTACAGCAGGAGGGTACCGATAGATGACACCAGGCAGAAAAACCTTCTTTCAAAGAATACCTCCCCACTCTCCAAACCAAACAGATTTTTTTCCATTGGTTGTAAAGGCAATGCACCCAAGGAGTCATTAAAACTGTTGCCTTTAACTCAAAGGGACAAAGGCTTCTTTTCTAGAGCTTTTATTTCCAAACCAAAAAGTACCAAAATCCAAGGTGTTGTCCTTACAGAGCCATTGCATGAGAGTTTGCAACTAAGATACTCTTTCCGCATATTCCTCTGTTACTCCTCATTCCTCCCTTGAGTTACATGGTGGTGTCATCAGTCTCCCTTTTCCGTATTTTCTATATGGGGTTGGTGTGTTATGTCAACTGTTACCATCTTTCTTAATTCAGTGCCACTATCCTACCTTCTTCAGCATCCAAACATTCATACCAGACTGTAGCAAGTTTTCTCTCGTGCAATCTACCCATGTCTTTGCTGGATGCCCCTATTTCCTCTTGTCTTCTTCCTGTCTGCCCCAAGTTATCTTTACCTGTTTGTCGTCTTCTTTTCTGCACTTGTCCAAACCACAGTAATCTGTTCTCTCTGACTTTTTGTGCAATTGGAACTACTTTGGCTTCTGCTCTGATGTCCCCATTTCTTCATCCAGCCCACCTACTACCTGTCTCAGACACTTCATCTCCATCACCTCTACCTTCCTCAACTGCTCTGCCTTTGTTGCTCAGATTTATGTACCATATAGCAGTACTGTTGCACCATCACTGTTTTGTACACTGCAATTTTCAACTTATTTTGCATTCTTCTGACATACACTACCTCTGACACTCTGAGGAGGTCAAAACTAGAATCATAGGGGGCTATAGCCAATTGGTACATTCAGACTTTCCTTCTCCCAACCAATCCTTCTGATTTTTAAAGCTGTTAACCTGTTCCATTATTTTCCTTTCTATCTCAGTTATTAGCTGCTTCTGATTTACCCATTTGCCTCCATTGCAATAATCTTTCTTGTATGTACTCTGTTTCATCACATGTGCCTTCAGTTTTGCATTCCATTCCCCCATCCTTTGCTGAAGTTCTTGCTCAGAGTCTACCTGTAATGCCACATCATCTGCATATGGCAATGTCTCCTCCAAATTGTTGACTAATGTAGTCCATCACAACTGTGAACCTTAGTAAGCTCAGAGACGAACCGTGATGCACACCCACTTCCACTGGGAGCACCTCTGTGATTTCGGACATTATTCATACCAGAGTCATTGGGTCCTTGTACATAGCTTGCACTAGTTCACCCATTGTTTTTGGGACCTTGTCCATATGGTTTCTCTAGCCTAGGAATGCCCAGATGGGACTATCTTCTCATCTGTACCGTGTTCTCAACTATCTGTCTCACTGCAGACATCAAATCAGTTGCTCTGTATCCTAAACTGAATCTGAACTACTGTTTCCTGTCATATTTTCTACTACTGAACATATTCATTAATCAGTAACCCTCTCCAGAACTTTTATGCAGTGTGACAGGAATTTGATACCTCTGTACTACCAACAGTTGTGGATGTCCCATTTGTTCTTGTACATTGGCAATGAATGCTTTTTCTCTAGTCATATGGGATACGCCTCTCTCTCTATACTACTATGAGTGCCCTCAGGAGCCATGTCTCCCCTATCTCAGCCAACATCTTGATCATATCATCTATGACCTCATCTGAGATTGCTGCCTTTCTCTGGTTTCATTTTCCTACTGCTGTTCGTTCTTATAAACTGGGCATCTTTCATCTTTTAACTGGAAAAACACTGAGATGACCAATTCAAACTGAAAAAATAGCAACCAGGAACACAGCCCACACTTACATGAAGTGCTTTTCATTCGGTTATTAACCAGAACTTCATCAGATAAAAAAACTTTTACAACATTTCATATTTGATCATATGATCAACATTCAACCAATCATCACCTCCTTCCCCACACACAAAAAATGTTGATGTTAATCCTTTATGTTCCATATAAAACAATTCCGTCAGTTATTACATAGCAATTTTTACATTTTTTTAAAAACACATTTTAATGTAAAATTGTGTCCTGACTACTTATCTTGTTAAACTCTTAAGTTTTAGCAAACATAAAATTGAACAAATGTCATTCAAATCTGGGTAGTAGCATGCATTCAATCTAACCTGCCATAGTAATTCTAGTTTCTCCAATGATAATGAATATGGGCCACCTCTGTTATTGGGGTCAACTTGGTCAGTAGCTCTAAATTTAAAGCTGTGACCTTGGGATACTGATAGGTGTCTAGTTAGGGCATTGTCTAATTTGCCCTTTATAAGGGCTAACGGTAAAAGCCTTTCTTCTCCAGTGAGGGCACACTCCACTAGAGCAGTTTCCTCTTCTGGGGCCTTCTTTAAAAGATTGGACACTTGCTCTATCGTGGAGGCAGCCACCTGGTCCTCTGTTCATACCTTCACCAAACATTATAAACTAGATGTCATCTCCAAGTTCAGGTCTGCTTTTGTTAGGGCTATTCTTTGTGGCTTTGTAGAAATAGCTTCCGCTCCTCCTCCTCCCCAGCTTTCCCAAGCATGAGCTTTTGGCATTCTCCCATATGTGATAAATACTGCAGCATATGAATAGAAGGACTTAGAATAGTGTAAAATCTTACCATAACCATAGATGTCCTTCTCTTCTGTAGGCTGGAGTATTACTAACCTGCCTGCCTTCCCTCCTGATGCTTGCCTGTCTTGCCTGGTAACATGTTTTCCACCTAGGCTCAGGCTAGTGCTTGGCACCATTCAGTTCTGAGGTTGGTGCGTGCTGACGTCCGCTGTATACCTGATGTCCACTTATACTGACATATGAGAGAGTATGTGTAGCGTGGCACGTACCTAGCAGTAGCATGTTGTCTTTTGTATACTTTACTCTAAATCCAGAGCAGACTTTGCCACTGCAGTTCTGCAGGGCCTCATAGCCGCTCCTAATGTTGTTTAGCCACAGCCCCCCAACCATAGCTTTGGGACTCTACCCAAATGTAATGACTGCAACAGTGAGACACGAAGAGCACAGTACAGTTGTGTACACTTACCATAAATGTAGATGTTCGAGTGTATTCACTGTTGCAGTCCAGGTTACCCACCAGCCATCCCCCTTATTTCTGCTGGAACTTATCTTTACTTCTCTGATCTATACAACTTATGTGGTGTATTTGCTTATAGATGAAGGTAAAGTTTATTTTGGTGCATGTATGTTTTATATATACATATATATATATATATATATATATATATACATATATATATATATATATATATAGCCTACCCTTTTGGAGGCACCCGACATCTGGGGCAAGAAAAACTGAAGGAAATGGCGTCGGCTGCATCTTTTATACCCCTGACTACCTGACGTCAGGGAAGGGGCGACACCAACCGACACAGGACCCAAGACTTTGGAATTCAGGCCGACTGAGGGCAACCTGCCAGCAGGATTACCCAAATGTAATGACTGCAACAGTGAATACACTCGAATATCTACATTTATGGTAAGTATACACAACTGTACTTTACAGAGTATGAGGAGTCTCTGGGTCAGGAACCTATCCCTCCAGCATATTTTGTTCATTGTGATGACCAGGTTTAGATCCCTGGAGCGTGTGGCTCTGAGGGATTTTGATTTCTTTTAAGTGGAGCATGTCCAACAGCTCAGGGATTGATATGGCATTGTATGTTAAGCAGAGATCGCCTCTGAGTAGACGATATGCCGCAGAGTATAGCTGGAGTTTTTTTTAGACGGTCAGCACTGCTTTAGGCCTGTGATCCTTTTAGTGAGGTATTAATGCAGCCTTTCCAGCTGTTGCAGATGACTTGTGAGGTACATACCAAATGTGGCATTGTACTCTATAATGGGTCTAATGAGGGATGAGTACAGTGGGACAATGACCTCCTTTTTTCTGGATGAAAAGCCCTTAGTGATGAGGTGTGCCACATAGACACTTGTCAACCTGTCTACATTCTATTTTCTGCCTACTCAACTACAGGAGTCTATCAAGGCAAAGGAGCTATACTGTTTTACCAATTGGTCCTTCTGCTATGGGTGATGCACATAGTACGATTTATTGTAATTAAACAAAAGAGTGTGTAATTTTTTTTCTTTCTTTACATTTTTATTTTCTGTCTTTCTTGAGTTTTGTATTAAGTACCATTATGGTGTTTGAAATATTGATGTATATTTGTTGTATTATCCCAGATCTTGTATACCATGGGCCGGATTCAGGAAGGCTTACACGGAGTTCAAGAGTAGTGTAAGCCTCCGTGTAAGCCTCCCGATTCAGGAACAGCCCAAATCTCCGTGTAAGAGACAGCTAACACGTCTCTTACACGGACTGGGCGTGGAAATGCTCAATACCTCATTTGCAGCTGAAAGATATGCAAATGAGGTGTCTGAGCGATCCACGAAGCAGAAACCAGTCCGTGTAATGGACGTGTTAGCTGCAGAAATGTACTCAGCTGACAACTGAGTACATTTCTGCAATTAAAACGGAGCTATGTCAGCTCCAAATAAAGGGTGCATTTGTGTCATTAAGCATGCCAATGGCCAAATATGTGGCCATTGGCATGAAAAAGTGTTGCAAAAATATGTAATATAACTTTTTTTTTCACGGGATTTTGAGGTTTAACTGCAGCACACCCGCGCAAACGGGGTGCGCTACCTAAAACTGAAAACCGAAGCTTATAAGCCCAGAATTGTGGGATTTATGTATTACATGTAATGTTAATGGAGGGACTTGCAGACCAAAAACAATATGGCCTCCGTTTAGTGGTTGTCAAGGGGGGGAAGCTCCGTGTAAGACATGTAACTAGTCATTACTAGGCAATCCTATGTAAATGAGGGTTACAATACTGAATCACACTGCCACATAGGTAATGAGCACTTTCTGAGTAGTGTAAGAGTTAGAGAAGGGGGAGGAACAGAGTAAGAGGTAGGTGACATCACGGGGGGGGGATAGATTCAAATGTACCAGATTGGAGGGCAATATAAGGTGAAAGATGACAGACAGACTTCTGGGAGGGAGGTGTGTCCCAACAGAACACTAGGAAAGTCAAGAAACTGAAGGCTTACGCTATCCCTACACTCAAAGTTTCTTGATATACGTGCATGCGCGCGTGTAAGGCAGGCTCAACATATGGGAGCGTGTTGCAAACCGTGTACAACGGTTTCTTGCAGGCGTCTGCGTGTTTAAGGCAGTGTGCGCGCGTTTTAACATGAATCAGCCTAGTTCACACCGTGTAAGGATGTGTGCGCGCGTGTAACACCGTGTAGGGATGTGTGCGCGCGTTTAAGTGACTGTGAGCGTGTTTAAGCTGGTGTGCACATTGCTCCCCCTCAGGAAACAGAGAGGAAACAGGAAACAACTAAATTACATGGAAACTGCCAGAGGATACTGCTGCAGTTAATTGTTTGAAACAATTGGAAGCAAGTGATTATGCAGGCAGACTAGAAGCCCAACCCAGCACTTAAAACACTCCAAAGAGCAGTGCAGGGTGTTTCTCACAAGAGATACTGCAAGAAAGTAAGCTATCAGAATTGAAAACTGAAAAAGCTGAACTCAGAGCAGAAATGCTAGGGGCTGCCATAGCTGTTGTAATCAGGCAAAGGTGAATTGCTGAGGGTGGTGTCAATGCAGATGCTGACAGACAACCCAGAGTGAGGAGAAGGAGAAGAGTATACAGGCCCAGGGTCACCTACCATGGGTTACATGAGCTGGAGATAGTAGAGTGCTACAGAGTGGACAGAGACCTTCTGGAGCAGATTGTTGAGCTGTGCAGGCCACATCTCACACACAGAACCAACAGAGGGGAACCCATCCCAGTGGAAACCAAGGTATGTGTTGGCCTAAGAATACTAGCAACAGGTACCTTCCAGAGACCAACTGGTGATATGATGGGGATATCACAGGCATCAGCCTCCAGGGTACTGCACCAGTTCCTGGATGCCATGTCAGCACATGTCGGTGATCATATATATGTCCCTAATGACCGTGAGGTTGTGGCCAGCAATATGTGTCTCTTCCAGCAAATAGCGGGATACCCTGAGGTGCTGGGTGCAATAGACTGCACGCACGTACGCATCAAAGCACCAGCCGGTGAGCGGGTTAGAGTCTACATTAACCGCAAGGGATACCCCTCCATCAACTGCCAGGTCGTGTGTGATGCCCAGGGCATAATAATGAATGTGTGTGCTGGCTGCCCTGGGAGCTACCACGATTCCTACATCTGGCATCTGACGCAGCTGTACCAATCATTTGCCAGTGGGGACTTCCCACACGGACACCTAGTGGGGGATGCAGGTTATGCACTTGAGCCGTGGCTGATGACACCCATCAGAAATGCACACACACCTGAACAGGAACGCCATAATGAGGCACACGCACAAACACGTAATGTCATAGAGCGTGTGTTTGGGCTGCTCAAGTCACGGTTCCGGTGTCTGGACACATCTGGTGGAGCCTTGCAGTACACACCAACTACATGTACCCAAATGGTCATGATATGTGCTATGCTACACAATATGATCCTGCGGAAACAGCTGCAGCAGGACCAGCACAGGGCTGGGCCTAACATCCCCCCACCATTGCCAAGGCCACCAAAGGCAGAGGGTGACTCGGAGGAGGAACAACCTGACCTTGTCCCAGTAGGCAGAAGGAGGCGTGCCCAGTATGCCCTGGCCTTGGCAAAGAGGCAACGCATAGCACATACACTTGGTCAGTAGGAACACTGGGACTGATACCCGCTCTGACTCACTCATATAGTAACAGGGATGCCTAACATGACACAACCTGCTTCCAAACATGTACAGGGAGTGTAGTATGTGCATCAGACAGAGGCAGCCCTGCAGCACCACCTGAGGCATGAATGCCATGTGTTAAGTAATGTAATACCATGTACCATATGCACACCTGAGGACCCGACTAACATCCACCCACACCAATCATAAACCACAAAAAACACAAACCTCCCTCATAGGTACCTGGCGATAGTAACCTAGATGTAATGCTACCCAATGCCAAGTTCAATTTTAAGTATACAGGTAAGCCCACCTGAGGACCCTAAAATCCACCCCCACCTCTTCCCAAAAAAAAAACCCCCCC